>NC_085866.1:34755337-34845337 GCF_034702125.1 Engraulis encrasicolus | reverse complement strand
GAAGAGGATTGAGGAGAAAGGTTATCTACACCTGTGTGTAGAGTGTGTAGAGTGTGTAGTGTGTGTCCGTGCGTGTGTGTGTGCGTGTGTGTGTGTGTGTGTGTGTGCGTGTGAGTGCGTGCGTGCGTGTATGTACGAGCATATGTAATGCTTGTGTGTGCTTTTTGTGTAGTGCTAGTGCTCCCCCGAGCAACAGTACAATAAAAACCCCTCCCATCAGCAGTTTACACCAATTGGAGAGTTTACAGCTTTTGTCTCTCATTCCTCCGCTCTGCTCCGCTCCGCTCCGCTCCCTCTCCATCTTCCCCGCGTGCCGTGCGATCTTCACCGTGAACTGCTGACAAACCTCCTTGACCCCTTTCTGGACCAACATCTAGGCCAGGCAGCCTCCCCCCTGCCTCCAGGGATAGCTGGCTAAGGCTTTCTATTATGGGAGAATTAAAGGGATAGTAGAGTTCCGCGTAATGCTTGCTGGGATTGTGTGGAGTGTATAGTGTAGTGAGATGAGGTGAGATACTGTGAGAGTCTATTTGGGCATCTGAAAATGTCCTGTTCTCTGTTCGTGATTTGTTGTCTTTGTAGGGATGCAACTATTACTGTAGGTCCCAAGTGAGGATTTCTATAACGGGAGAAGTAAGGCGGGGAGAGTAAGTCCTGTGTAATGTTCGCTGGATTGTGTGGAGTAGAGTGTGTGTGTGTGGGGGGGGGAATAAGTGTCTGTTTGGGTATCTGAAAATATTCTGTTCTTTTCTCTCTCTGTAGGATGCAGGATGGAGGGTGTAGGATGCAACTACTAGGTACTGGGCACATTGTATCTATGCGTATATCTTTGTTGTGATTATGCATCTTGACATCATTCACTGATTTATTTTGTATTAGGGGAAGTATGTGTGTGTTTAGTGCGCCGTCATGTGTGTAGTAAGTGTGTAGTGTCTTTGTGTCGTGCAATGTTTCGACTCCTTACGTAATACATGTCATTTCTTCCCTTCTTGATGCCTTCTCGTGTGTAGTTTAGATGCATTTCCCCCCCATCCTCCCTAATCTGATGTTAATGAACATGAAATGTGCTCAGCACGAGCAAAAAAAACAAAAACAAAAAAACAAGAAGAGATCACGATAATGGCTGTCATTGTGCAAGCAAGCCCCATATCCGCTGGTTTGCTTATCTCGCGCTGCCCCCGGGCCATCTGTGGAGAGAAGGCTTCTTCTCGATAATTTGGATGTCCTCCAATGCGGAACAAGATTATAGGCTCTTGAATTGATGCAGATTGGTCCGGGGGATACAATGCTCCTGGGGGAAGTATTGGAAAAATAATAGGAGATAGAAGAGTAGAGGAGAAAAGCATCAGTGGGAGAGAGAGAGATTAGAGAGCAAGAGGTGGAGAGAGAGAGAGAGAGAGTGGGAGTGATTAAAGAAAGAAAGAAAGAAAGAAAGAAAGAAAGAAAGAAAGAAAGAAAGAAAGAAAGAAAGAAAGAAAGAAAGAAAGAAAAGAAAGGAAGAAAGAAAGAAAGAAAGAAAGACAGAAAGAAAGAAGGAAAGAAACAGGAGAGAAAGACCAAATTAAAAAAAATGAATGAATGAAATAACAAACGGGAGAAGGAAAGAAAGGAAGGAAGAAAGACAGAAAGAAAGACAAAAGAAAAGACAAAAAGAGTCGAGAAAGAGAAAAAAGAGGGAACGATAGACAGGGGGAGAGCGATGCACTTGACATGAGAAGGGAGCTGCTGACTCAGTGCCCACAACACTGCCTTGTCAAGATTCAGGATCCATCCCACCCTTGTCAAGTGAACATGTAACGTGTGTATTCAAGATTCAGTAGTGACTCAACTCCACCGTACATGCTGATCACTTAGACAATGTCACGTCAAAGTCAGACAGTGACAGAGAGAGAGAGAGAGAGAGAGAGAGAGAGAGAGAGAGAGAGAGAGAGAGAGAGAGAGAGAGAGAGAGAGAGAGAGTCCTTGTCATGACTGCATTCAGGAGCAGTATAGTGAGCGCATGCTGATCAGTGGCATACCCACCAGGCAGGCCTGCTTAGACAATGGCACGTCAAAGTCAAACAGAGAGACAGAGACAGAGACAGGGGTGGCATACTCTATACACACCTGATGTGAGATGACAGGAACAAGCAGCTCAGCCAGGGGAGGTGGTCCTTATTTGGTGTGCACACACAGTACATTTTGCAGTCCTAATTCAACACTAAGAGGGTAGGCCCCACTAGAAGAGATTTCAGTTTGCCTCTCGGAATACTGAATTAAATGTCGTTGTGCAGGTTAACCACCACTGATGATTGCCTACTTAAAGGTAGCCTACTTAAAGCACTCACGATATGGTATGCCATTGAAAAAGTCTCTAAAAAGGTGCTTAAGTCCATGTATTAACGTTTATTTACCCCTCCCCCCCCCAAAAAATAAAAAATAAAAAAAATGTGATGATGTCACATTGGGGACACCCCCTCTGGAGAAGGGCAATAGAATCTTGGATTTCAGTCCCCAACGTGATGTCATGCACTGCTTTATGGGGAAAGAATAACAGCTTTTCATATAATATAATATTATGTTTTGGTGGTACCAATTAAAATACAATGGATAATAGTTTAAACGTGAACTACTAACAAGGAAGTGGTGAACATTCTTTTAAATCTTAACCTGCACAACCACCTTTAACACTGCAAAAAGTTACTGTGGCACTGACACAAAGAATTATGGGCAATAGAAACCAAAGCATAGCCACTCAACATGCTAATTGCAGTGTAATGACAGTGATGGTGATTGTTTGACAGTGTGAGACATAATGGGTGCAATGTTTCTTTCCCCTAGCTGAATGTCCATGAGCTAAACTGTGCACATAAGCCAGACAGCCAGTGTCATTTCTCCACACTCTGCGGCCTGCTCGGTGAATAACTGTGTATCTTCCTATGGCAGAAGTAGTGTCTGTATGACATAATATAGCATGCCGCACAGTAACATACTGTATGTACATGTAGGCTCAGTCCTATCATTGACTCATGTACACACTGTATTCTTAAAGTTCTAAAAGGTTTTGAGCCAGTCAAAAAACAGGAAAGCTTTATTTGGCTATAGCCCACTCACTCATTGATAAACTTCTGTTTTGAATTTGCTCTCTCTAGACATCACTATGTAGGGCCACTCAAATAAAGTAT
This sequence comes from Engraulis encrasicolus, assembly GCF_034702125.1. Lineage (NCBI taxonomy): Eukaryota > Metazoa > Chordata > Actinopteri > Clupeiformes > Engraulidae > Engraulis > Engraulis encrasicolus. Next base: position 34,842,173 of record NC_085866.1, on the reverse strand, counting down.
GGCACAACCCTGCCTACTTACTCTCTTTTAAAGAAGCAGTCAATTTCCATACTTCATGTTCTTCTCAGTGCATGCACATTGAGCAAAGAGAGGCGAGGGATGGTGAGGCACTCCTCTTTGTTTGCCTTTGCCACCCTTTCTAGCCTCCTTGGAAATGAATGGGGGACTTTTGTTTTCCTTGATCAATACACTTGCATGTGTTCTCACCGTAAGACATATATGTACCATTGCATTGTTGACACACTCACTGATCACTGTGATGTATAAGCAGCCCGGGTACATTACCCATTATCTCCTTGAGAGATTGTGTGCACTCGAAAACGGCTAAATGGTGGAGGTTAGTATGCAGAGGGAAACCCACAGGTAGAAGTTCAATGCCGTCATTATGTAGCACTTAACAGTTGTCCAGTGCCTTCATGACTTGGTCAATTCCAGCAAAGCCCTGAGTGCTTCCTCATCACGTTAGACCAGACCTGCACCTATTATACTAAGCATGTACTTTGTAGCCGCTTGTGTTTCTGTTGTATTATGGCTAGGTTAGGTTGAACAACATGAGCAGAGGTTTGTCTAAAACCTAGTAGCAGCTAACACATATCCAGCATACCTGACTGATTAACATGGTTAAGAACGATGGATCTCTTAGGCACCGTTTATACATATCCGGGTATTTTTATAAATTAACATTTTTCCTTCCTATGTTTGCCAAAATGTTTTCGTTCACACCATAGGCACACATAAATATGCTGCTATTATAAATACGTCAGTCTGTGCACAGTTAGGAGAATGGAGAAGGAGAAGTCTCCATTTTTCTCCGTTTATATACAAACGCTAAGTGGAGTTTTTATGAAGATTCATTTTCGAGGAAAAAACTCAGCTTGCGTGTAAACGACAGGCACAAATGAAGGGAAATGTCTTCATTTATCAAAATACCTGGGTATAAAGGTATAGCGGTATAAACGGCCTCTTAATGCTACATGCAGTGTTTCAGAATCGGTGGTGTCTTTTTGTCTGAAGCATACTATGACAGCATGACGGAATTACTATATGTGCCAGAAATCCTGTTTGTGTTATGGGACTTTTAGAATTCTTGCACACCTCCTTTGGTCAGGTGCATAGCGGAACCCCTGGGTCACCAGAATTTGAGACAAGAAAGTTCCCACACACTGTTCACATTTGAAGCAACGTTTTGGTCTATTGACCTTTTTCAAGCAATTCCCTTGCAAGCAATTCCCTTGCTTGAAAAAGGTCAATAGAACGAAACGTTGTAAGGAAATGCTGCAAATGTGAACCGTGTACGGGAACTATCTTTTGTTTTGGGGACTGTCATTAGCAGTCAACAGACCAAAATGATAATGGCATACGTCTTGTCTTGTAATGCGGCCACTCTCCCTATCAAAGCATGAAGAGCATTCAGAAGGGTTGTAATTACAAATATGACATGTTGCTTTGGGAAAATGTAGATTATGACCTGAACTCACCCTAAAATACTCTGTTTTCAGTATATCATTTGTATGCTATCAGTCAGGCCGTGTCTTAGCATGTTGCTAGGGAACTGAAGAAGTGAGACTTTGACTTTGGCCACAGCCTTAAGCCATCAGACACTAGTAGCTTGTGAGTGTCATTAGGACACATTAAAGTCCACCCGCCTCCACCCAACTGCTGGCTCCTGTGGTCTGATGTTTTCCATGCGGCAGCAGGGCAGTCATAAGAAATGTGTCTGGAATGAAAGTGTTGTTTGAGGAGAGTTTTGAGCCTTAGTTTGCCTCGCTGCAGTCTGACAGGAAGCAGCTATTTCATCATCTGAGGAGAGGAGAGTAATGCTCCTCTATCTGTCTCCAAGCACAATTACTATGCTCCACTCAGCTCCAACTGCTATGCCTCTCCTCCAAAGATGGAGTCAGCTCCATCAGCTTATGCAAATTGCAGCCGTTCATCACATCTGAGTAAAGGCTTCAGAGGTTATTATTTTATTAAGCGCTGTTGGTTTTCATTTCTTTTTCTCATCTTGTTTTTCATCTTTTGCTCCCAGATTGCATCACAAAAGTGGTGTAGTTGCCTCTCTGGTGTCTAAAATTGTTGGACCTTCTTGAGCCTTTAGACTTTATTTGTGCTATTAGTGGCGGCGCTCGTATGAGCAGCGGCCCTGGGGTACATGTACAGTGTATTCTAAAACGCAATTTCGTTGTCAAATTTATTTGTCAATGACAATAAAAAAAAAAAGCTCTTGATTTAAACAGAGAATAAGGAACCTCTGTGAGTTACCATTTATGCACCACCCCAGCCAAAATAAAAAAATAATATATTTTGTTCTCCTTATCTTTTAGCACAATGTGTTGCTGTTCCCTTATTGTCAGCAGGGCACCATTGTGTACACTGGTCGGTGTTGAAAAGATATCTTTAATAAAAAAAAAGAAAGAAATAAGTTAAAAAAAACCCACATACACGCCTTCAATGCTAATCGTTTTTCTTTGCACAAACAAATAAACAAATGCTATTGTTGTGCTCCATGCCGCCAACCGAGCTACCAAGCATCCAGCCAGCCAGTCGGCCACCTGTTATTGGTGTTACAGTGCCATTGAGTGCAGTGAGTGGGTGACAGAGTGTGTTTGAGCATACAAGCTCTGTGTTGTCTGCGGTGTGAGGCCCAGTGTGGTTGAGCACACACACACACATACAGCACGTTGTGTTGTACAGTAGGTGTCATCGCTCGTGTGTGTGTGTGTGTGTGTGTGTGTGTGTGTGTGTGTGTGTGTGTGTGTGTGTGTGTGTGTGTGTGTGTGTGTGTGTGTGTGTGTGTGTGTGTGTGTGTGTGTGTGTTTACAGCAGCATCTAAAAAGTGCTGACAGGACCGCAGCTGCCACCGTTATGTGTCTCAATAGAGGTCCCTCACAATGGGCCACCAACACGCATCACTGTGACATCCATGCAGAAACGACCTCCTGAACTGGCTGTGGGGTAGTGGCTTACAGTCAGGGAAGACAACATGGGAGGACAAATGGGTCAGTTTTCCTGGGCCCAGGGAGAGAAGGGACCCAGAATTGGGTCCCCATTCCGTTGTAGCCTACATATTTACGATTGAGTGTGTGGGTGCTGGTGGCTGTCAGATCACTTTATCCCAGCCCCGGCCAAAGCTGTCAGAGGCACTGCTTACAGTAACCACGCCACTGACAGCTCAGACTTAGCCGCAGATGCCCGAGGTTAATGTCATAGGCTCGAGTCATTACACGGATTTCACTTTTTTTTGCTCAAGATTTGTATAGAAAAGCCGTCTAGCTCTATGACAAACGAGACCCGCTATTTCTATCCTCACCCAAACAGGATTCATGTCATTGGATACTGGGTAGTCGAGAATGGAAATGTTTGCATGTTCTTCGCTCCAACCTTTTGGTTTGACTGACTGTCTGATTATGAGATTCTGTTAATTAATGAGCCCAGTATTACACTGCAGGTCACTGGTAACGTCCACAGAAGCGAACTTTGCGGATGTACTACTGCACGTCTCTAGGAGTAGTGAGTCACTTCGAATGAAAACACACTTGAATGAATAGCCTGAGCAAGAATGTTAAACTAATGGCAACGGACGGCTCATATTGCAGAACGCCTATTCGATTGGATAGCTCTATGGCCCTGATGGAACATTCCGGAACGTAGCCCGAGGATAAATGACTGCCAATCAGACACCGGGCGGACGCTTGGCGGTTGCCTCTTCCCGCCCCACCTCTTCCTCATCTGCATGCATGGCAAAGATGAATGTGGGGAATTGCGGTTCCGCTACACCTGCCTGGCTTGCTTGCTGGAGAAGTGGCTCGTTTTTTTCCCCTCCGGGCGCTTTGCTTCCCCTCATCTCCCGTCGTCCTCCTTCTCCTCAGCTCGCCTTGCCTTGCCTTGCCTTGTGCCGGCCGGGCCGGGCTGGGGCCTGGGCCAGGGCTGGGCCTCGACGCCCGCCCTGGGATGATTTATGGATCAAATCAAAACAATGACTAGCTGGTGAATGAGCTAGGCCACCTCAGTCTGTCGCATGCCAGCGGGCGTTGATGTACGGTCGGCCGTACTGGCTAATGCCACCCGCTCCAGGACGAGAGGAGGAAGAATGAGAGGCACAGAGAGAGAGAGAGAGAGAGAGAGAGAGAGAGAGAGAGAGAGAGAGAGAGAGAGAGGCAGAGGAAGAGGATGGGCTAGACAGATGGGTGAAAGTGCTTGTACTTGAAAGTACTTGTGCATGTTTGCGGGTGATTTGGAAAGGAGGACCATAATGTGTCCACTCATGTCTGTGTTGGTGTATTTATGTGCATTTTTTTTTCCGTTTGTGTACAGCATGATGTCTCAATATTATATACGGGAAAGACAAAGAGAGTGCAGGACTCTGTGCCATGCCTACTCACATGAAATGTCTCTCAAAGACAGGGAGAGACGGAAAGACTGGGCCATAATGCTCTAATTGCTTTTGAGTGAATATTTCTTTGCCATTGGAGACCATTAGCTGTACTGCCTAATGAGACGCAGCGATGGACTTGAATTAATCTATCACAAAAATGAGCTCTGAATTCCCGCGCAAGGATGCCGGAACAGGCAGGCATCAACAACACCAACACAGCAATACAAGGCAGTTCCTTCACAAGCAAAGCAGCGATGCTCTCACTAATGCAGTGGAATAGCATTGAGCCCATGTGGGAGGACCGTCTTAAATCAACAAACACATTTAGAGAGAGAGAGAGAGAGAGAGAGAGAGAGAGAGAGAGAGAGAGAGAGAGAGAGAGAGAGAGAGAGAGAGAGCGCTCTCGGATAATGCAGATGAATCTGAAGATGAGGATGTCTTATGAGGACATGTTTCCCGGATATAATAAATTGGCTGACTGTATGAGAGCTGAGAACTGCTGGGGTGGATATTGAGTTGATATATTTTGGCATTATGTTTGGGTTGAGATGCAATGCTACATATACAGCATCATTTTTCCATGAATGTGTACAACATGAAACCCATACATCATAGGGTAGATTGCAGTCATATTGCAGTATAACTCAGGTTTCAATGTGGGCAGCCCACTGTGTTACAGCCTTCCTGTCAGCCCCTCTCAATTTATGGCTCCACATTATTGGACAATTATGAGGCAGTTTAGCCGCAATGTCAGTGATTGGTCCATTCATCCACACAGCTAGATCAAACCCATCACCCCATGTCATGATCACTGGTTCAATTCCCAGGTTCCATGACAGGATATGATGAGCTGATTTACATTTGAAACAAATAGGTCCTAAAGACAGATCACAAGGATATAGAAAGTGGGCCCAAATCCTAATGCTTGTACTTCATAGCTGGACGGGCACATACACAAGTTAACAAATCCCAATTCTTCATTGCATTGCGTTTGACTGTGTTTTTTATGGACGTAGATATGGTACTTGACACCATTTTGGTGATCATTGGTTCCAGATCTTGTGTGAGCTGGAGTACAGTACGATGTGAATGAGTCCTAGTTTCAATTCTTTATGACTGACTTTGACTGTTCACGTTAACAGGTGGAGACATACAGCAACAAATCCAAAATCCCTTATTGCATTGCGGCTGACTTTGGCTTGCTTTCTCATCCATAGGTATGGAGACATGGTGCCCGACACCATCGCAGGGAAGATCTTTGGTTCGATCTGCTCTCTCAGCGGCGTGCTGGTGATCGCCCTTCCCGTGCCCGTCATCGTCTCCAACTTCAGCCGCATCTACCACCAGAACCAGCGGGCCGACAAGATGCGGGCACAGCAGGTACACAGATACATCAGACCATGGAGGTAGTATAAGACCTAGAGAGAGTGAATAAGTCCTGCCCCAGTCATTTCAATGGGGAATGCTTGGCAAGTCCATTCAGCCAAAATTTAACAAATTTTTCAGCTTCCAAAATGTTTCATGGAGCTCCTTTCTGACCCCAGTTTACTCAGCCAGTGCCTTGCTAATCGGCGAAGCTACCAGCCAAATCCTGACCCCCTGTATCAGGCCTGGACTGGACTCTATATGTACAGGGCAATTGCCTGGTGGGACAACAGTCCTCAGGGGATGAAGCTGTTTAGTTTTTTTTGTCATTTCTTTGCTAACTAGTAGATCTGTGTACTTGTCTTACGATCCGCTGGACTCTATGGTATGCTGGTTTGTGGAGGATTCTTGTTGGGTTTTTAGTGTTTTTCAGTTACAGCACAGTCTACCCCATTAGGTACAATGGAGTAAATGGTGCAACAGCTATATCATGTGCTAGCATTGTACTTACACCATAAATTTAATTAGAACTAATTTTGCTTTTGACATCTCTGTTTCTTTGAGACTAGACCACAATTTAGAGGGAGCCACGTAAAAATGCTTGGTCCCATGCAGCCCAGCCCTGCTCTGCATGTAGAAGAGTAGATTTGAGGTCTAGTAGTTTTGTTTCATTTTTTTTTCGCAGATTGTTTTGCATGCAGTTTTGTTCTTGTGCCCACTTACTCTAACTGTCTGTCCCTCCGTGTAACTCTCGTTGCCTTTCATCTGTCTGTCTCTCTTACCCTTGTCTTCCTCTCTCTGGCACTGACAGCCAAGACCCACAAATAGACTATGTATCTCTTTTTTTGGTCTCAGAATGTGTTGCATGTAGTTTTTCCTGTTTGTGACCATTTTCTCTCCATAGCTCTCCCTCTATCTTTTTATCTATCTATGTCTCTCTCTCTCCTCTTTTCTTTTCAGTCGTCCTCTCCCTCCCACTCTGTATCCATTGTATCTGTCACGCTCTTCCTCCATCTCTCTCTCCATCCTCTCTTCTCTCTTGATGTCCCTATCTCTCTTTGTCCCTATCCACCTCACACTCTCTAGTTATCTGTGCCTAGTGTTTCTCTCTCTCTCTCTCTCTCTCTCTCTCTCTCTCTCTCTCTCTCTCTCTCTCTCTCTCTCTCTCTCTCTCTCTCTCTCTCTCTCTCTCTCTCTCTCTCTCTCTCTCTCTCTCTCTCTCTCTTCCACTCTCATCCTTACACTGCCCCTCTGAGAGCAGAAGGGCATCAAGAGTGGATGTGGTTCTTGCCTGTCTTCCTTCTAACATATTTTAGGTTTTAATAATTCATCTTTTATTTCAGGAGTGTTCACTCTGTTCTCCGCTCTGTCTCATTCTTTCTTCCTCTTCCCATTCCCTCATCTGTGTGCGCTAGTCTCCTGTGTGTCTCTGGCCCACACCACATTTTATGCTCCTCCACACACAAGCACCTCCTCTCCTTGTTTTTACAGACTTTAAAGGCACCATAGACTGCACATGTTTTTGTACGATTTTAAAAGACATTACTTGCAAAGAATCTAGGAGTGCGGAGAAATAATCCTACCAACATCATCTAACCAAAGCATATGCATGGTATTGCAGAGCTGTCCTTTATAATGTTACATATAAGGCAACATACCGACCTGACTGCAATACAGTATGTCTTATAAACATTTTCTGTTAGACAGAGTGCATTTCCTCAGAAATGATCTCTCATCCACATGGCCGCTTCAAAATTGTTAAAAAAAAACCCAATCTTTTATAGTGCCTTTAAATGTCCAGGGTTAGCGCTGCTCCTTTGATTTAGTGTGTTAACAGGGAAAATAAACATTGTGATGAGCTATCATTTGCTACTTAGTCACAAATGACTGGAGCACCTCTTTATGTGATAATGTCCAGTTCGTTTCATGATGTTGGGGTGCGGCAAGAGAAATAAGACTTGTCACGAAACAGGAGCTTTTATATTCCTTGGACAGCGCTGCGGTTCTCAGGGTTATGTGTGGAACAAGTGCTGACATGGTCATTCTTACAGCGCTCTTCTTTTTCTTTCTCTCTCTCTCTGTTTTTTTTTTTTCAGAAAGTGCGGCTGGCCAGAATCCGCCTGGCCAAGAAAGGGACCACCAATGCATTCCTACAGTATAAAGAGGATGGGGGACTGCAGGTAAGAAGATTGGCCCACCCTATCACACACACACACACACACACATGCACGCACGCACGCACGCACGCACGCACGCACGCACGCACGCACGCACGCACGCACGCACGCACGCACGCACACACACAAACGCACACACACACACAACACAAACACACACAACAAGCTTTTGGGATATACTGTATATGTGCATTCATCATCACCACACTCAAATCAATCAGTTCTGCACTTTTACGCGCCTGAGTTAAGATCTATTAACATCAACTATACTCAAGTGCACAGGAACTTAAAGAACAATCCTACTCAGAGGAAGGTGGCAATAGTAAATCCTTATCCACATCATTTTATAACCCCCCCTTTTTGCTCTGAAGTTGTGTCAGGTGAATGGAATTGTAAGCAGGGACAGAGCTATAGGGCGGCAGGACATTTACCCTAGGGCCCTCCCATGTTGTGGGTGGGGGGGCTATTAGGTTCTTGGCAGGCTGATTGGGTGGCCCTATCCGTGTCATGTATTTGGGGCCCTGTTTGCAATTCTTCTGCCACTGGCTGTACGGCAACTTTTAGAGTGACAGCCGGAGCTCAAAGGCTTTCGTGACGATGATGTGCGAAGGGGAAAGAATAGAACAGAAGCCGAGGCTCCTTGTGGCTTTGACTTCATTTCTCTGCAGTCTCAGGCTGATGAGATGGTATCATTAAAGCGGGCTCCCAGTGACAGTGTGTGGGTGGTAATGCCTGTATTTTTTTTTACTGGACCTGGGAGAGAAGGAGACAGTCATGTGTCTTGCCTTCTCTGCCCCCAGCCAGGGCAGCTGACAGTTTTGGCCAGGCCCGGGACAAAGACACATGAAGGGGCCCCATACCCAATACATGCAATCTACTGAGGATCCATTTCTGGGGCCCCCTCTCTGTTCCTGGGCCTGGGACAAGTGACCCCTTTGCCCCCCACCCTGTCGTCTTCCCTGGCCCCAGCTGACAACAAGCCGCCTCCTCCTCTTTGCCTTGCCAGGTTCCCTGTGAGCTGCTGTATATCACAGTGTTTTCTTTACATTAATAAGGGCGGCTGGCTTTGCCTGCGCTGCACAAAAGCCACCAGAGGCACCAAAGAGGCTCTCATCCTCCTCCTTTTTTTATTGCATTTTTTATATATATATATATATCGCGCAAGGGATTGTGACTGTTATCAGTGAGAATTTATTGAAGGGGTCAAGAGGATCCGTTTCCGTTGGGGATATTCTCTGACGGTGTGGCTGTCTTGGAAGGCACTGAAAATAGCCAAATGTCACATTGCAGCTCATCAATGATTCATGGCAACGGGCCCCGGCGCTCAATTAAACCAATCCCACTCAGAAGCAAGCGGCAGACCTGCGAGGTGAGGCGATCAGAATAAGGTGGAAGAAAAGAACAACTCCCCCCCCTCCCCTCACGTTACGGAAGCTTTGGCCAGAAAAAAAGGGCGTCAGATGAGACATGACACGGCACTCTGTTCCCTGACACAGCAGAGTAGGACGCTGTCCGTTGGTGTAGGGTTTACTGCTGCTATGCTTAGATCTCTGCTAGGCTAAAGCTAAGCTATCGACCGCTGCAGGTTAAACGGCAGTGCTTCGGCCGTGACCCCTTTGGCAGTGTGGGGCTGTTGTGGGGTGCTGCAGGGAGAGTAATTGGGACTCAGCTGATGCCCGGGTCAGGATCTCAAGGCCCTGATTGACTACAGTAGAGGTGTTGGCTGGGATGAGGCCGTTACAGTTGTTGCGTTTCTCTACTACGTGTGTGTGTGTGTGTGTGTGTGTGTGTGTGTGTGTGTGTGTGTGTGTGTGTGTGTGTGTGTGTGTGTGTGTGTGTGTGTGTGTGTGTGTGTGTGTGTGTGTGCGTGTGCGTGTGTGCGTGTGCGTGTGTGCGTGTGTGTGTGTGTGTGCGGATGATCTGATGTCCAGGTCAGGTACCCAAGGTCCTGAAATATGTGTGTACCGTAGATTGACGGAAGGATGAGATTGTGACTGTCATTGCATTTCTATGCTTGTGTGTGCGTGTGTGTGTGTGTGCGTGTGTGTGTGTGAGCGTGCGTGCGTGTGTGTGCATGCGTTTGTGTGTGTGTGTGCGTGTGAACGTGCGTGCATGCATGCGTGGGTGCGTGGGTGCATGGATGCGTGAGTGTGTGGGTGCATGCGTGCGTGCGTGTGTGTGTTTGTGCGCGTGCATGCATGCGTGCGTGTGTGTGTATATTGGATGGGGGGGCTTTCAGATGACTTTGTCCTTTGTAACAAAGCTGTAAGCGGCCCTGCACTTACAGATGTCACTCCCTAATACTCAGCCACTGTGCTACTCTTCTAAATCTTAGTTGATGCCATCAATAATACGAGTCCTCATTTCAGTTTCCATTTAGTGTCAGAATGAGTGAAGACGGTCCGGTGAGCTTGTGTAGCTGAAAACATCGAATGCACATAATAACAGTGAAGTGTTCATCACTATACATTTTGCAGTGTTAAGAGAGTAGGAACAACACAAGGAGTGCCATTTGTCTCTCTAAGTGTTGAATTAACACTGCAGAATTTAGTTAATGTGAGTGCCCTGGCTTCAGTTGTGACGTTCTTTCACATGTGGCCTAAGATAGAATTCCCCACACAAAAGACCCAACACAATTGATCTGGATCACTATCTCACAGTATTAATCCTTATTTTGGGGCAGTCGTGGCTTTAATGGTTAGGGAGCTGAATATCAGGGGGTTGCGTGTTCGAATCCCACCCTTAGCTCTCCCTACACCTCCATCCATGGCTGAAGTGCCCTTGAACAAGGCACCTAACCCCACATTGCTCCAGGGACTGTAACCAATGCCGTGCAAATATCTGTTAGTCGCATTGGATAAAAATGTGTCACCTAAGTGTAATGTAATCATTTTTGCAAGGTAATACAGCCTGCTCTCCAAAATTCCATGCTCCTGGATACGGATGTTAAGGACACGAAATCCGTGTCCAGGAGCACGGATTTTGCCAAAAATTCTGTGCTCCTGGACACGGAATTGTTTTCCGTGATGGACACACAGAAGTGCTTTCCATATTCCCACAGCACTGTGTTAACTCTATCATTAGAAAATAACAAAACAAAAAAATGCTAAACAAAATAATGCTATAGCAATTTAAGTTGTGCCCTGACCAAAACATTCCTAACTAACCTAAAACTAACTTCAACCTGTCATTAAAGACATATTTTTGAGAAATACTGTACCTTTTCCAGTTGGTTGATGGGCTATCAAATTCATATAATGAATGAAAGAATACTAGCTACGTGTATGCCCAGACCAAAACAATCCCTAGCCCTAACCTGTCAGTAAGAAATGTTTTTTTGAGAAAAAATATTTGGATTTAGAAAAATCCTGAGAAAACACAAGACTGTGGAAACATAGAGCTGAGGGAGTATAGAGAGAGCACTTCTGTGTGTCCATCACGGAAAACAATTCCGTGTCCAGGTCCAGGAGCACGGAATTTTGGCAAAATCCGTGCTCCTGGACACGGATCTCGTGTCCTTAACATCCGTGTCCAGGAGCACGGAATTCTGGAGATCATGTTGCGTAATAACACGGTTTTGGAATCCCCTTTCTTCAATGTCTGCCTCCGTTATCTTATAGGCATGATAATGCAGCACACTTGCAGTTGGAGACCTTCCAAAATATATTTTGTCTGGACTTCCCCCGTACTCCTTAGGCTACATATCCACATTGGTTTGCTTTTTACTTCAGTTGGAGTGTTTGCTTTGCTATTAGGTAAAACACTGCACTGTATGTGCACTGCTTAACAGATGGATTAAAGTAGGGCTGTTTTCTCACAGACACACTTGTGATGTAGCCTACTAATCCTCCTCTACAAAACAAAGACGGCCTGATCTCTCATCCCATGCACCAGATAACAAACATAACGTGACTGTGTGTGTGTGTGTGTGTGTGTGTGTGTGTGTGTGTGTGTGTGTGTGTGTGTGTGTGTGTGTGTGTGTGTGTGTGTGTGTGTGTGTGTGTGTGTGTGTGTGTGTGTGTGTGTGTGTGTGTGTGTGTTTGTGTGCATGCGTGTGTGTGTGTGTGTGTGTGTGTGTATGTGTGTGTGTGTGTGTGTGTGTGTGTGTGTGTGTGTGTGTGTGTGTGTGTGTGTGTGTGTGTGCGAGAAAGGGAGGGAGAGAGAGAGAGAGAGAGAGAGAGAGAGAGAGAGAGAGAGAGAGAGAGAGAGAGAGAGAGAGAGAGCAGCAAAGGTGTGAGACAGAGAGGTAGCAATTGAATTCTCATCTTTCCTAATGCACAATGTTGAGTTATAAGGAATCTTTATTCAGTTTCTTCTAGGCTGTTGAAAGCCCACTATAATCCAATATTTACAATCAACGCACGTGTGGATGTGTGTGCTCGTGTGCGTCTGTGTGTGTATGCCCGTGTGTGCGTGCGTGCGTGCGCGCGTGCGTGTGTATTTGTGGCGTGCGGGCGTGTGTTCGTGCATGTGTGAGTGTGTGTGTGTATGTGTGGTTGAGGGAAGGGGGCTTGTATTTTTTCCAGTGTGGATCTATAAAGCCATTACTAACAGGCAAGCAGTGCTATTTATAAATCTGGAGGCCTATTCTCTCCTTCCACTACCCTTCCCCCCCTTTCGTCCTCCTCCCTTTTCTTGATCTTCTCTGAAGTTTGTCTAGCTGGGTGCTGTGTGTGTGTGTGTGTGTGTGTGTGTGTGTGTGTGTGTGTGTGTGTGTGTGTGTGTGTGTGTGTGTGTGTGTGTGTGTGTGTGTGTGTGTGTTTGCCTACTATCCTTGTGGGGCCAAAAATTGTGGGCCCCGCAAGCATAGTTAGGCGTGTGTGTGTGTGTGTGTGTGTGTGTGTGTGTGTGTGTGTGTGTGTCTGTGTGTGTGTGTGTGTGTGTGTGTGTGTGTGTGTGTGTGTGTGTGTGTGTCTGTGTGTGTGTGTGTGTGTTTGTGTGTTTTCTAGGTACCTTGCTTGTTTTCCCCTCTTACCCTCTGATTTACAGTTTGGTTCCTCTTGAAATACATTTCCCAGGTGTCCCCTTTCGTCTTGAGCTGGCTGTGATGCTGCCGCAGCTGTCGTTGCAGCTCCTTGTGTGTGTGTTTGTGTATGTGTGTGTGTCCTGTGTGTGCGTGTGCGTGCGTGTGTGTGTGTTAGTGTGTATGTGCGTGTGTGTGTGCATGCTTGCACGTGCATGTGTGTGTGTGCATTTGTGGCACTGACTTTACCTAGGTTACTGTGTTGAACATTGTTGTCCCCTTTTTCCAGCCCTCCTGCATGGCAACAAATTAGTGTGCTGAGCTGAACACACAGGATGTGTGAGAATGCAGCACTTTCCATCTGGTCACTGTCTTCCCCTCTCAACTCAATTTGTTTTCTTTTTTTTACTTTGCATCCCCCCCCCCTTTTTTGTGTTTATGGCTCACACCTCCGCCATAACTGCAATGCTCCAACAAACGTGTCTCTATTTTGTGCAGAGTGTTCCCTTTTCTCTTGGCCTGGTGTGTGCTGGACTGTGCTGCACTGTACTCCTTACTGTAGCTCTGTAGCAGTGTGTGTGTGTGTGTGTGTGTGGGGGGGGGGGGCATGGCATTGGAAGAGGGACGGGGTGTAATGTTCTTTACGCCACCTGTCTACAAGACCACGGGGATTCATCAATCTGGAGAGGTTAATACTCCCACCATAGCGCCATGACCCCTTGACCTACAGTAAAACAGTGCAGCGGGAGCAGAATTTAAAGGCGCAGGGTTTTTATGGACACTTTTGTAGAGTGGCTCTTCGCCACGGACCGCAGGTCTTTTCTGGTGAGTCAGGTGCCCAGTGTGGTGTGTGTTAGTCAAGTCGCATGGCATACCGTGCCCGAGTCCAGGAACTAATTGAATGAGCTTGAGATATCTGAGTCACATATGGCTATCATATCAGTGACTACAGTTAGTAGTCGTTTTCACTTTGGTTGGCTGAAATGTATTTTTATAGAGCGCAGAACAGAAGTCTTATCTTTCCAATGCTCTCTTGCGTATGCTTGTGATTTCTACATTATACACAAATAACTTTTATCCAGACATGAGTTATCTAGACAATATTTTTTGTGTCACTGTGTTTATTTGACCTACTTTCTTAAAGGGTCCCGAAGTCCTCTTTAGAAGCATTTCTTGTGCATGGCTTCATAATCACATTCCGTCAGGAAGGCAGTGTGATCACATCTCATTGTGGTATCAGGATACAGTTGATGTAGTCATTACTGTGAAGAATTAAAACGAAGGTTGACCCGTTATCTTGTGTCCTTCAATCAAGTGTACTCATCAGTCACACCTGCTGTGCACAATGGATACGTAACTGTACAACGTCCAAAACGGCATGCCTATGGTCTGATTCCATGATCTATCTCTCTGCTGTGCTTGCTTTATAACACGCCGGCTAGCGGAGGGAGGGAGGGAGAGTATACTCTTCTCTCTGTACTCCATCCCCATCTCATTGAACATGCATTTGGTGTTAATCATCGTGAGCCCTTTGATCCAGGGGACTTGGTCTCCTGCCTCCGCAGAGAAAATTGTGTCGTTAATGTGACAGCTGTATCAGCAGGCCTGAACAATGGAACTGGGCGCCTGATTGATGGGTTAAGACCCCGGAATCTACTGCAACACGAGTAATCTCTACCCCCACACCATCCCCCAGCCCCTGACACACACACACACACACACACACACACACACACACACACACACACACACACACACACACACACACACACACACACACACACACACACACACACACACACACACACACACACACACACACACACACACACACACACACACACACACACACACACACCACTCCTCGCTCTTCCATCCACACCTTTCCCTGCCTTCATCAAGCTCTGTCTATCCCAACATACACTGCACACGTCAAACGAGGGGAGCATTTCTTGTTGTTAAATCATCTCGTTGTAGGAATGTCCCACATGAGTATTCTGTGTGCAATGTGTCATGGGCGTGTGTGATTTTCACTTGACTTTTATTTCCTTTCAGTGGCATGTTGGGAGAGCTCAGTGTCAGGCCTTGTCAGGTGTGTGTGTGTGTGTGTGCATGTGTGCAATTATCTACATTGAACCTGTCACGAGACTCTGTTCGCACAATGCTAACTTTATTCTAAGCTGTGCCTATCGTAAGTTGTGAATCACACCCATTGCATTTATACAGAGAATGACTTGAAATTTGAAAGCCGTACTTAAATATTGATTATTTTATCAACCGTATCAGTGTAAGAGCTGACAAATGTCCTGTTTTTTTTCTCTTTTGCTGATTGTGCAATTTTCCACTTGCCAGTCACGAGAACAGGGGTGTTTTTGTCCTTTTTAGCCTCTTTCAGAAATAGCCGTTCTCTGTCTAAACGATAAGATCATTGGAATTTAAGTGACTTTGACAGGATGTACCCTGTCTGCGGCGCCAACTCTGATAAACCACCTTCACCTGAAAAAAACATCAGTCTGCTCCGAAAAGATGCTATCGCTAAAGCGGCCCCAACAATCGTTTTTTTCTTCTTCGTGTTCTTCTGCTTTCCTTTGGCCAATGTCGCGCAGGACACTTTGCTTAGACTGAGTGGTCCGGTCCGAACCCCATTTATTAGCAGGGTCAAGAGGTTCGCTGGGTGTCGGACGACACAATGCATTGTGTTGAGCAGACACGTAGGCCTGTTCACTCCACTTGGACACCTAAAGGATTTGGTGTGTGTGTGTGTGTGTGTGTGTGTGTGTGTGTGGAGGGGGAAGAATTGCTTCTTCATGTTTCATGCAGGTCCTCTGTGAAGGGAAACTGCACAGGCAAATTAGAAGACAGATACATAAAAGTATTAGAATCTTCTTTCTATAGTGTCCCATAAATACCTAAAAGGTTCACTGCCACCCACTCCCCCAAAACTGTCTCGTTTTGGACAGCTTTTTAGTAGAGTACTAAAATCTAGATGACACAGCACATACTTCAAGCAGAACTGTTTTGCATATTATTTTTGAACTGCTAACTACAAAAAATGCGGACTTTACCAAAAGCCCGCTCCACTTATAAAGACATCAAGCTGTGCATGTGAATAAATGTCTAGGGAGGTGCTAGGAAGGATCTGCTTGCCTCTGTCTTTCTTTCTTCCCGGGCCAGTGAGCTTTGCTCTGTGTCTGTGTCTTCATCTGAGACATTTGCTCTCTCTCTTGTATATGCAGGATCGTGACAGCGACAGCACTGCTTTGTGTGTGAAGAACAGGTCGTCCTTTGAACACCAACATCACCACCTCTTGCACTGCCTGGAGAAAACCACGGTGAGTTTTCTGGGTTTTTTTCTTCTTTCTTTTCTTTCCATATCAGCTGCTGCTTTTGCTGCCAACGTCTGTGTCACGTTCAAAAGGTCAGCAATCAACCACTGTGGCACTTATAAGATTTTGCTTTGAAAAATTCCTCCTCATAAGCCAAGGCGTATGGCTGGGGTTGTGCTGGTTGCAATACTGCCTGGAGGTAACACAGATTAATGTCTTAGCATGGCATTTGGCAGACAGTAGGCTAAGCGAAAGCAGGCAGGCAGGCAGGCATGGATGCATAGGGTGGGGGTCTGGGATATACCGGCTGCATCTGAAAATATGAAGAAAGACAAATCCCCTGCTCTTAACCTTAAAGTATTCACTCGTACAGTTAGGGAGATGCTGTGCTAGAAGATGATTTTAGATTTTTTTTCGGATTGCATACTGCAACAACTCCAAGGTGACTTTTTTACTCGTAAAGGCTCTGAATAAATAAAACATAGGACTTGGAGGTGGTTTCACTTCTGGCCCACACATAATCACTAACCTCCGCAGGAGTTGGTGCAAGATCTCAGATCTCTTGTCATGATCTCAGATGACGATGCAGATGTAATGTCCTCCTCAGCTTTCCATTTTTGTACTATGACCTGTCTTCGTGAAATAGAAAAGATACTGAAATCTAACTCCTAAGTAGTCTTTCCAAAATACAGTAGGCCTCTGTAAAAGGTGCTTCTGTATTTGCTATAATTCTCATTGCACTAGCAACAGCGCAAAATATATTTGGAGGGGTACATTCCCAGAAGACTGAGGGCCTTTCCCATTACTAATCTCTACCCCTACCCCTTTGCCTTCCTCTTGCCCCTCGTGCTTTCAAACAAAGCCGCAAGGTGTAGGGCTTGAAACGCAACCCCTATGGATTGGGATGCCCCTTCAACAATCACGGAATGACACTCACAGCTGTCACTAATTCCATGCATTAGGTTGACGTTAATAGCGATTGTTTTCATGCGTTTCACGGAGAAAAGGGCCATAAAACATTAGGACAATGTTAAACTTAGTGCAATGGAATAATTATTACCACTTTAAAACCGTCAATTGTGGCGAAAATACTGAAACTTGTGTGCTGTTGTGGGTGCCGCGGCTTGCCGCCAATTTTTAAATGAATTCGCAATGCATTCAGGGAAACCTGTCGTAGCCCTCCGTTGCGGAATCTGGTGTTGGAAAATCTCCGCGCGGAGCCGTGGAAAGCCCTTCTCCCTACCCCTACCCATCTGTCTGAACATGAATCGGGATGCCACTACCCCTAAACGTGGACGAGCAAAACGGAGGCAAAGGGGTTCGGCTAGGGTTAAGGGGTGTAATGGGATTCACCCTGAGACTGCCATAAGTTGGGCAGTAGCTTCTAGTTCACAATTGCAGTAACTTTGAAGTGTGCATCATGAAACACTGAAGTATTCCATGAAAAAACTGCAGCTACCGTACTCCTACACTACTACAACATTACACAGTCTTTAATACATTAAGATGTCATAGCCATTCTTCACAACTAATTAGCTGAATTAATTTGCCTGTTAACAAACCAAATACAGGGACAGTGTCTTAATGCATTACAGTACACAGGCATATAGAGATTCATTAGCTGCATTTCCTATGTTTTCCCCCCCTCAGAATCACGAGTTCACAGACGAGCTGACGTACAGTGAGGTGTGCATGACGGAGTCAGTGGGCTTCCGTACCAGCCGTAGCACTTCCCTGTCCAGCCACCAGGGCGGCTCCTCGTCCTGCTGCCCACGCAGGGCCAAGCGCAGGGCCATTCGGTTGGCCAACTCCACCGTGTCCGTCAGCCGAGGCAGCATGCAGGAGCTGGACACCCTCCACGTGCAGAAGACCGCACCAACCGCACCACAGAGGTACAGTAGACTGTGCACACTGCACACAACCTGCTGCAAAAACCCAGCATGGTTTACTTTAACTTGAAATCACAAGGGAATTCAAATCCAGTGTGGACTTCTGAAGCTTGGAAAAAATGTCATACTTCGCCAGTTACATGGCAAAGTTTTCAACAATCAAAACAAGACAAAGAGAACTTAGTCCCAGGGTAACACTTTATTACACTTTAGAGGATCGACATTATGGTGTCATAACGGTGGCATAACAATGACATGACAAATGTCAGGAACATTAAAGACACTGATGTGTATGACAGTTGTCATAATGTTTCATTTGCTTTGGGTGTCAAGATATTTTAAAAAAAGAATAGCACACTTTTCACAAGTCATAAACATCAATAATATACCATTAGTGTTAATGTTGACATGGGTCTTGTTGTCATTGTTATCTACAGTACTATGACGGTTGCATGACACCCTTATGTAGTCGTCTTCAAAGAAAGTATACTGAAGTTGCTCCACACATCTTTTACCAAGTGTTCTTTAGAGGCTTTATCTCCCATTGTTCCAAGTCAGCACAAACAAGGCAGGTTTATTTGCAGTGCATTCCATGCCCACAGGCAGGCAGTCAATGTATTTCAAAATTTAGGAGACATTTTTACCCAGAGCAACTTACAAAGGGGCACATAGACATCTAGAAATGAATGGAGAAATATAGTGTATGCGGGCATAGCAAGGTTAGTGCATGGATATATTTTTTTAATGTGTAGTTAGTTTTATCATAAAGGGAAAAACCTTCGGAAAACAGTTTTTACAAGTCATACTGAGGGAGGAAAGTAAACATTGGTTGGCCCACTTTGCAATCAGTGCTGGGGGTGACATGCACTAGGGAGGTTTGTTGGTGTCAGGTAGTATTTTTCACAAAGTACAACATACTTTTTTTATTTCCTTTGACATACATTACAAACTCTGTAATTCTGCACTTACTTGTAAGATCTGTGCTTAAGACCCATTTACATGACATCTAAATGATGCACGAACACAAAAACACGACCTTTCATTTCAATATTGGTTTACCATGTCAGCTTAATTTAGAATGAACAGAGGTCACACAGCCAAACAGACAGAGAAAACATAAGAGAGAGTATGGTAAAACGAAAAGAGGGATGTACGTACGATCGCTTATGGAGCGATAGACAGAGATACACAATGTATCCTACTGCAGCTCCCCATGGACTAGGGGACCCACATACTCTCTGATTGGGGGTGTTGTCGGCTTGTACCCTATACCTTCCACAAGCAGTGGCCTTTTAAAGCTGGCAGGGTTTGAACCACATCCATGCAACTCCCAGTAAAGAGTCTGCACTGCAACACCATAATCACTACTATCACCACTTTCTCTGCATCTCTGGCAGGAGATATCCACATAACACAGACAGCACTGCAGATATCCAACTGGGCTCACCTCGTAATAGCTAGTTATAGGTCATAGCACTGTTGGAAAGTAATCAGTGTTTTAGCACCCAACATTTTGAACTCTGTTGGTCTTTTGTGTAGCTAAATTACACATTAGGGTCTTCTTTTTGAAGCGGCACAAACCGATACAAGTTCATCAAATGATTATTTTAGAGCAATGTGTTTTTTATCCTCCTATTTTAAACTGCTGGCATAACACAATACACATCTCTCCTCTTCCACTCTGTCTTCACCTTTCTGTCTTGTCTATCCTTTGCCTTCTCTTTCTCTCTTCCTCTTCCTCTTTCTCTTTCTCTTCTTCGCCCTTGAGCAGTCGCTCCAGCCTCAATGCCCGGACGGAGGACCTGAAGTTGAACTGTGACGACCGAGATTTCACAGCAGCCATCATCAGTATCCCGACGCCCCCCGCCAACACGCCCGACGAGAGTCTTCCCCCGTCGCCCGCCCTCCACGGAATACTGCGCAACTCCCGTTCCGGCTCCTTCACCCACGAAGCCGTCAAGATCTCCTCCTTATAACACCCCCCACCACTACCCCCGACCCTCCCCTGTCCCAACACCTCCACCCCAAACCCCAAGCACACAGGCTCTCCTTCCCACCGCACAATGGAAGGCAGAGGCACAGAGACAAGAAGGAGAACAAAAGACAGTAACAGTGAGAGAGTGAAAGATGGCTCATTCTAGAACATGTGATGAAACTTTTGAAGAACTTTTACACAAACAAAAAAGAAACGTGAAAAAGACTAAGAGGAAAAAAGAAGACATATCTTTAAAAAAAACAAAAAACAAACACCTGGCCTCATTCCAATTCCGAAACCCAAGTTTGAACTGTGTGAGAGTTGTGGAGGTTTGTGGAGGCGATGAGAAAGAGCAAAGGTGGTCTTGCGGTAGGCGGACTCAATGGGCTTGTTCTTATGAGTTTAAAAGTCCTGAGGGAGAAAGAGCACACATGGAACACCTGGAGAAGAGGAGCAGTTTTTTTTAGTGTGGCTGTGGAATGAACATCTGCAGAAGACGATGGAGCAGCATTGATAGCCACTGGGGCTGTGGAACATCTGAAAGAGATGAAGAGGACAACTAGCCTTCCTCACAGTGATGTCAAATAAGTTCCATTTTGGAATGAAGCCGGTAAAAACCATTACCGGTTCCAGGTAGAAAACAGTGGTGTGTGTGTTTATGTGTCTAATGCCACCAAAATGGAACTTGTACCTGCTTCAATGCATTGGATCAAAGGGGTTTGACGTCACATGAGAAAGGCCCATGATATTGGCCAGTGTAGCAGCCCAGGCCAGAACTGCAGTAAGGGGTGACCGAGTGGTTGTTGTGTTTTCATTTCACGGATGGGTGGACAAAGCTATAAAACGGTTAACAGAACCTTCACAAGGCTTTGAAGTTAAGTAGAGGCAAAAACTAGACGGCGCGTATAGTATGGTCAGCCAACAACAAACAAATGTACCTTTCACTTAAAGATGTTCATCACAAGACTTTTATGGTATGCAGCATTAGACCGCCAGGAAACGTACATATACAAGTACACCTAACGTGTGTTTATTTGCAGGGAGAACTTATACAGATAACGCATAAATGCAAAGTTATATAACTATATCAACATGTCTTTAAAGGGAGTAATATGAATACCATATTGTGCAATAGATTTGTCGTCATGGCTCGTGAGGGAGAAAGGGACTATCAGCTAGTGGTATATATGAATATATGTAACATATTTTGTACCATACCTCTCAGAATCACATGCATCTTTGAATCCTACCAAAAAAAATGTCAGAGGTCTGACTAGCCTAATACCAACAGTGCATGTTGTTGTACAGTAGATGGCTGGGAATCAAGCCTGGGAGAGGAGGTTCTCACCTATTTTTGCATGGAACCTGCTCCTTTTTCTTCATGACGTTTGTGTTTATCTTTTCATTTTTGCTGATTATCAGTGAACTCAACATTTATAGAATTATAATATAATAATAGAATTATAATAATGATTCAAAAACATGCTGCACCAGAAGTGTACAAATAAAAAAAATACATGAAAAATACATGAAATTATAAATAATGAAAAAGAAGAAAAGAAAAAAAAACAACAAAGATTCAGGCATGTTCTTTGCATTTTTTTTGTTTGGTTGAATGAGTATGACTGTGAAGTCTGTGCGTGTGTGAGGGAGGTTGGGAAGGCCTTGTGTTAACGGATCACAAATATGCATGGATACCGTTGTAGGTATGGTAGGAGTGCTCAGCAGAGAAGAGTTAGAGTTACCGTCCCTTCAGAGAAGCAGAAGTATGGAGCCCTTAAAATGACATGTGCGATTAAAAAAGATTGTCGTTCGCATCTGAAACTCTCAGGTGTGTACCTGAAAATGTTCTCGTGTGTGCACCTTAAACTTTCTTGTGTGCTCCAAAAAGTTTTCTGGTGAGTGCAAGAAACCCTTTAGGTCTTTTTGAGTCACGTGTGTCGTTCTAAGGGCTCCGTAGGCCTACTAGAAGTTATCATGAAAGGAAAGGGGAAAAAAGCGTGAGGAAAAATTTGTAGCATAGAAGTCGTCAAACTTTTTAGCTTTTGGCTCAGACAACACTCATTCTCTCACTGTCAGAACTCAGCTGGGCTGATCAAGGTGTTTGAGTTGAAGCAGGTTGAGCTTTGTTCAGTTGTCCATGTGTTTTCTTTTTTATTTCGCTGTTGTATTTTAACATTTGGTACACGTGGTTATTTACCCGCCAAATATGCTAACGTGTTGATGCTATGGACCATTCTTACATGTCTTTCTGACCGCTCATGTATCATGAAACCCCCCTGTCAACTACATACTTTCCGTTAAGCCTAGTCACACACAATCGACAGATGTTGGCAATAAATAGTGTAATTATTTTACTAAAGAAAAAATTAATAAATGCATATTCTATTTAATTTTTAAAACTGAAAAAAAAACTTGCACTTGACTGTGATGACAAAATGTATTTGTTACTCTGTTTACAGCGATTGTTCCAAAGTTATTTTTATGTTGAATCATCCGGTGGTGAGTGGGGTGGCTACAGTGAAGCGAGACGAGCGCTAGGCAAGGACAGACATCTGCACTGTTGACAGAAGAGCGTATTGTTGAACTAGTTCCTGTGTAGGAGGATGAATGACAAGACTTAGATATGAAAAGCACAGAGGTGTATATTCTATTCCACAAATAAAAGTGCGCAGAATTCAGAAAATGGTGTTCGCTGATTTTTTTTCCCTTTTTCTTTTATTTTTTTTACACTGGACAAGGACACAGATAACACATGCTGACAGTGTTAAATTGTGAAAATAAAGCCATCATATTGCTCAAGTAAGAAGGGCTAACTTTTTTTTTTGGCAGTTCTGTGTCTTTATCCATGATAGGACAGTGAATGAGAGATAAAGCAAATGGGGAGGGCAGGGAAGGACCCAGGCCGGAACTGAACCAGAGTCACTGGTGTAGCAGTGCCAGTAGGGCTAACTTTGCCTGTCCCATGGCTTACTGGGGTGTTGTAGGAAGCTTCAAATAATACCTAATCCTAAGGTTTGTTGTCTGGATCTGGTCTGGCCGTAAGCTTCTGCTCAATTCTCATTTTCCTACATGTTATGCCAGGGCCTGGTGTTGGACAAAAGGAGGCATCCTACCTACACTGTAAGAAATTTCCCCTGCAAAATAACGGCAGTTACTGGCAATTATATTTACCTGTAATTCTCCTGTTATTTCACACCAAACATCAAATACAGCTCAGTGCTGTTTAATATATCACAGTATATAACATTTTTTTCAGCAGCAATTGAACTGTTAAATAACAATGCTCTACAGAACGTTCACAGTATTAGTATTGTTAAACTAAAAGTGCCCTACAATATTTCTACAGTAGTAGGCTATAGGTAAAATAACAGTACACTGCAGTTAAAAAGTTGAAGATTGTACTGTGAGATGACAGGCAAATACTGGGTCATAGTTGCATTCATGAATATGGCCATGGCAACTTCCCGCCCACCCATCATTCTCCATAACTCTGGTACCCTGGCCATGTTACCACGCCACCCTCCTATCGTTTACCATGACTGAAGTGCCTTGAGCATGATACTACGCCGCTCCTATGCTTTATTGAGATGCTGGTTTGCGGTGGTCCTTTGAAAGTGTGGGGTATGAATACAGTTTCAGAGTATGCAGTGCTATGTTACAATGAGAGTGTGCGAGGTGGGCTTTTTAATGTATCAGCTCTTGATGAGCCAATGATGAAAATAGCATTGGTCAGTCTGTAAAAACGTAATTTGCACCAAGTAGCACAGCAAACAAGCAGCACTACAAGCTAGCTCTCAAAGCAATGCCTAATTTGCAGCAGGCACATCATATGCAACAATGCCACATACAGCAAGTGCCACAAAGCAAGCTTTCACAAGCAGGAAAGTATGCAAGCCTGTAAGCAAGCTTATAGGCAAGCAAGTGATATGCTGTGCCATGCAGGCCAGCCAGCAGGCAGGCAAGGAATTGAAGTGTATACAGGTGCAACAGTAGCATGTGACCAGAGTCATCAGGCCTTCGAATAATGGCATAACAGTCCTTAGTGCTCAGGTGAGGCCAGGCACTGATTAACAGTTTGGTTTAGATGGGGCTGCTTGTTGCAAGAGTGTAACAAGTTCTTAAAATGCTGCTATTGTGCAGTACTTACTGTTTCAAAGTAATATTTTCATGTAGTTGTCTGTTTTTTCCCCCCCGAAAAACAGTAGAATGCTGTTGCAGAATTGCCCTAAATTAACCACTATTTTTTTTTAACAGTGTAGGAATGGTGCGGTGGGGCGGGTAGGTGTTGGACAAAAGGAGGTATCCTAACCTACCCAGGCATGGTGTGGTGCGGTGGGGCGGGTAGGTGTTGGACAAAAGGAGGTATCCTAACCTACCCAGGCGTGGTGCGGTGGGGCGGGTAGGTGTTGGACAAAAGGAGGTATCCTAACCTACCCAGGCATGGTGTGGTGCGGTGGGGCGGGTAGGTGTTGGAGGGCTGGAGGGGGTGGGGGTCAAGAAATATAAATATAGAGTTAATAAAGCATGACTAAAGTCAAGTAGAAAAAGCCCCCTCACACCCCACAAATAACTCCCTGGTCATAACCAAATGTCAATGGTTTCAACAGTTTCAAGAGTCCATTCGTCCCACCTGACATCAGTGCTCAACTACAACTACTGTATGCTGTACAACTAAATTTGTACAAGGGTTCGGTAAAACTAATTTTAATCATGCTGATCAGATTTCTACATAAACTAATGCAACCTGAGTCATCATCTTGTTCCTTTGTATTGGCTACGCACAATTAATAAAACTGACATGCACACTCTTCATCCAAAGCCTAATCAGTCTTCCCTATGGCTATTAGCATATGCGTCACACGATGTGCCGACACTCCAAGAACAGCCCACACACTCCTCTAAGCACGGTGACAAATGAGGTTGTTTTGAGATGCATTTCTTTTCACTTGCTGCATTAGTGACACACAGAAAAGCCTCCCTGCGACTATTTAAATACCAGCTGACAAGATCTATGTTCTTCATCATTCACTTGTCATCTGTTTGGTTGTCATCCCTTCATCACTTGTTTATTTTAAGGAGTAAGTTCATTATTTTGCACTGAACACTGTTTTTATTCAGTTTGTGATGAAATACAATGGTTAGCATTGAAATTTCGACCCATGCTGCTGATCCAAGAAATGTTAATTGCGACAGTGTATAGCAACGGACCAGCAGTATTACTATATGTGCTCAAATTTCAATCTTAAAGGTGCACTCCTGCCAATTTCAATATGCTGTTGTATTGCTCACGCTATCCTTGACTTGTCACTACCCGGTGATGCTGCAATTTGGGCTCAGCCCTTTCAGAGATATCAGCTATTCTAATGGGGGCAGCTTTTGTTTACGTTAAAAATATAGGCCTACTCCAAATATTTTCCCAAAAGGTATTGCTGTTTGCTGGTTGTCTGCTGATGTTGCATAACATTTTGGGTGTTTTTGGGAATAAATAAAAATGATTTTTTTGAAATGCAAACAAACACCTGCCCCAATTACAATGACCAGGATCTCGGAAAAGGCTGAAAAAAAAACCCCTCAGGAACTGACAAGTCCAGGGTAGTGTGAACATTACAACTGCATGTTGAAATTGGCTGGAGTTATCCTTTAACCAAATGTATTTTGTCACAAACGATGTAGGCTATTCAAGCAGTAAGTGTGAAATAATGAATGTACCCCTTAACGCTACCATGTAGCAGTGCAAGTAAAAGACGCTAGGCTGGAAATACATCAGCACGAATAGAGGACTTTGCCACTGCCAACTTTACCACTCTCTCCTTAATCCTACTCCTTAGAACGCAGTATGCCAGGCTCTCTTCAGAGAGCTTCCCAAATCCTCCGGATATGTGTCACTATCTGGGCAAAAGCTTCTGTGTGACACATGTAGTATATGTTATGCTAAAATGTACAGCTTCTCTGCCATGCTGTCTCCCACTATACAGCACTGCCGTCATTCCTCAGGGTCTGGAGAGGGATCATAAGGATGAGTCCAACTGGTTTTGGGATGGCACACAGTTGTCATGCTTTAAGTACAGCCACTTACTCTGGAGTCAGACTGTAGTGCTCTATGCCAGGACGGATATCTGAACGGGCCTAACGTGCTCAGGCCCAGGGGCCCAAGAGCCAAGGGGGCCCTGAAGAATCCAGAGGCACCACACTACAACACTTCATTATAGCTCTGTCATTTCATATTGTGCCACAAATGCACTCTTAACTACCATATTTTCAAATGTTCTCAGGGGAGAAACCCCCAAAACCCCAACAGCAAAGGCTTTCTAATATCTTTGCTGAACACCCAAATCTTTTGGAACCTCACAAATCCATAGAGGAGAGGGGGGTCCTTTCTTGTTGCCTGGCCCAGGAGCCCATGGAGTCATACTCCAACCTGATACTATACACTGATCACACACTGCATACTGATCGCTACGTTTTACTTCATGCTGTGTATAAAGGCAGTTCTTATTTCAAACACAGTCAAAACATCTGAAAAGCATGTTTTAATCTATGTAGGTTAAATGCACAAGGATCTGTAAAATGTCAATGAGATATCTTGCATGGAATGTAAAATTCACAGAAATTATTATAATTTTTCAGAAGTACTTTCCTCATCATCTTGTAAGTACATGCGAAATCTGACGTTTGGATGGTTCATAAGGGCACAGTTCTGCAGAGCATTGTGTGCACATTGAGTGACGCAAATCATCATCTTTTGACCATCCTGGTTGAGTCTTCTTGAAATAAACTCATAAAATATTTAAAACAGTTTTCAGAACACTAATTATAGACAACATCTCGCATCCACATTACAACGATAACAAGCTGAGTGTGCAAAGTCACCTCTGCTGAAGTAACACACCCATGCCACAAGAGGGAGCCAGATGCCTTTGAGGTGACCCTGCACGATTCTTCAAGAGGCTCTCTCTCTCTCTCTGGGGCGTTTAGGCCTTGAACTCCAGCTCAGCCCCCAGGCATGTCCTGGATCGCCTCAGGCCACTTCCACCTCTTTCCCATTCATCATTATTCCTGGAATTAAGATCAGCAGTGGGGCCGAGGAGGAGAAAAGAGCTATAGAGAGAGCTAATGGTTGTACATGCAGTAGTAGTAGAGCAGAGGAGAGATGCTGTATTAATCTCCAAGGAGGTGGATCTTATGTTATTATAATATATTATGGGATGGAATGTGAATATGTGCATAAATTAATTGCACATGCACTTGGGGATTTTCTTGGTGCTTTTGTCTGAAGTTTTCGATCCAAAATTCACTTCACTTGGAAAAAATAGAAGACTTCAGAGTCTGGGATAGCCTATACTCCAGGGCTTTCGGGTTTGTGCTATAGGCACCTGTTCCTGGCTAACTCACACACACACACACACACACGCACGCACGCACACACACACACACACACACACACACACACACACACACACACACACACACACACACACACACACACACACACACACACACACACACACACACACACACACACACACACACACACACACACACACACACACACACACACACACACACACACACAAATTCACCCCTGAATAAGCATCTGAAGAGTTCAGATGCAAAACCCCCTAAGTGCCATTTCAGAAAATAATCTTAATTAATTTTTATTTAACAGAAAGCTATCAAAATTGCATATTTTTTATTTTATTCATGTAATATAACCATTTATATGTATTATCAAGTACATGAATGTAAACCAAACCAACAACGGGGTTCTCTAAAAATATAGAAGTGCAGGTCTTCAGAAATAGAGTTAGGGGGTTTTGCATCTGAACTCTTCATCTGTTCTTTTTTTCACGTCTTGTAGGCTCATGCACTGAGCTCTGCAGTACCCCTCCTCCGAGAATGGATGTACACTTATATTTTCCACTGCAAGCTATTCCTGGGTAGTTGTGTGACACTGACAGGCTCGCAGTGTATGTGATGATACTGATGAGAAGTGGACCAAGAGTAAGTATGCAGAAACCACAGTAACGTTGTAGACAGTGTCAGATGTTAGAGTTTCAAACATTAAAAAGGGAAAAAATGCACATCAGCACAAGTTACATTACATTACATTACATTACATTACATTACATTACATTTGGCAGACACTTTAAAACCAAAACGACTTTCAAACGAGGACATACTCATAGCCAACATCACTAGGAGATACAAAGTGCACAGGAAATATAAAGTGCAAGACGCAAAGAAGGGTTAGTTTTTTTACACATAGTTACACATAACTGACTACTCTCTCCTAACTCCGTTTTACTTTTTCTTTTCATCTCTCTCTCTCTCTCTCTCTCTCTCTCTCTCTCTCTCTCTCTCTCTCTCTCTCTCTCTCTCTCTCTCTCTCTCTCTGTCTCTCTCTCTCTCTTTCTGTCACACATGCAGGCACGCACGCACGCACGCACACAAGCGCACACACACACACACGCAAGGAAGACGCCAATGTTCAGGGAACAGGTCAAGAAGGGCCCAGAATTGGGTTCTCATTATATTGTATGTATTGGCTGAGAGGGCTTTTGTCCCTGACTCGGCCGACGCTGTCAGCAGCACTGCACACATTTGCGCACGTTCAGGTGCTGGTTACGCGTATGTGGATATTTTTTTTCATCAGTTTATGTATAAACACGACATGTGGGTAAAACTGAAAGCTTCATTGTGGCAGTTGCATTTAAGCCCCCTTTAAAAAAAAAATTGAAAAGGATTTTTAAAACTCCATTAATTTATAAATGAGAGGCCGAAACTGAGGTGTTTTCAAAAATATCCATATAGCTTCGATGTAAACAGCATCAGTCACCCCTACACATTACGGATGCTGTCTGTGTTTTAGTAGGGTTGATCAGGATAAAGCATACAGAATACAGAATGGATGTCAACAGCCTGGGTGATTAGACCTTCTCCCAGTTTAATAGCATGACATTTCAGACACTTAGTTTTTAATCACAGTAAAGGTGTTGCTGCACAGTGAAGAAGGACTAAGCATATTACACATTTATAACACATTGCTATTACACATTTGTTTTTGTTTTTTCTATATCCACCCATCCATATTCAAGAGCAAAGGCATATAGCAGGGAGCAATATTTCAAAACGAATCTGTTACTTTGGCTACTTTCTCCATTTTAAGTATCTAACATTTTGGTTGCGTACCACCACTACAACCCTGATGCTTGACTTGGCTCAAACACTTGTTGCTTGTATAAGTCTAAAACACGCACAGATCTTACACGTAAAATGTGATAGGCTATGTGTTAATCTGTCATCCTCCACATGATGCTGCTCTCTGAACAGCGTGGGAGGAGAAGACGCACAAAGTTTGTTGTGGAGTCCAACTGTTGTCATGACTAAACGGCGTGATGACTAATCGCCGTTAATTATCAGATGAAAGGGAAGGAAAAAAAGAGCGGGTGAGAGCACCCTCTCTCTCTCTCTCTCTCTCTCTCTCT
Organism: Engraulis encrasicolus; assembly: GCF_034702125.1. Classification (NCBI taxonomy): domain Eukaryota; kingdom Metazoa; phylum Chordata; class Actinopteri; order Clupeiformes; family Engraulidae; genus Engraulis; species Engraulis encrasicolus. Next base: position 34,812,615 of record NC_085866.1, on the reverse strand, counting down.
CTCTCTCTCTCTCTCTCTCTCTCTCTCTCTCTCTCTCTCTCTCTCTCTCTCATCAGTCCATCATTAGGGTGTCTTCACCAAGGGAGAGGAAGGTGGTGGGGAGTAGAGTGGCGTACATCCCCTTCTCACTGCGGGTTATATTTAGGCGGTAAGCAGCCCCCGTGTAACTTCTGAGAAGCGTGTGGTAAGGTTGCTATGGCGCGCTACTGAGCGGCTTGCTGACAGGGGGCGACCGCAGAAGCCACAGGCAGCAAAAATGAGCACCCCAGCCCAACCAGCCAGCCAGCCAGCCTCCTCCTGAGCAGGCACTTCTCATCACGACCACTACCACAAACACACACATGCACACACGCATGCATGCACGCACGCACGCATGCAAAAACACACACACACGCACACACACACACACACACACACACACACACACACACACACACCACACACACACACACACACACACACACACGCACACACACACACGCACACGCACACGCACACGCACACACACACGCACACACACACACACACACACGCACACACACACACGCATGCACACGCACACCGTACATAGACATTGGCTTCACAGCAGTGACATCTAGCTGCAAGGTATCATCTCACAGCCTCTCCAAAGCTACTGGCTGGAACACACACATTCATCACAATCAAATAATGCATCTAATATGCAAAGTAGCTGTCAAATGCCTTCTTGGACATGAGAGTGTGAGAAATGCCATTTTGAAAAAAATTTAGTGCTATGGTATTTCTTTTTTCTTTTTTCAAAACACGCTTCAGTCTGGGGAAATGAAAACCAACCATAACAATGTCCATAATGTTATTCCTTGTTTATTTTATTTCATTCAGATTTAAGTTTTTGACATGCTCAGCTTGCATGAATTCTATTTTACAGCAAATAACACTACATCATGCCTTCCATTTGGAATTGATTTATTCCCACCCAGTGTGACAATGACAGAGGCTGTTAAATAACAATAGTAAATAATAAATATAAATAATAAATCTTTAATTTATGACGTTGTTCTCAAAATCTAAATCTAATCAAGACTCATATCCCCACTATTACCAAATATAGTATGTATGTCACGCCCCCAAGGGGCGTGGTTTCCTCCCTGTCCTTGTTCCCCTCAATTGTGCTTCACAGGTGCGCCGAATCCATCGTGCTGATCAGGGGAGATGAGTTACAGGTGTCGCCATTTGCCATCGCTCCTTAAAAAGCTGCTGTCCTGGCATTCCAGGAGGAGACAGCGAGCCGCAGACTTGACGCTCTTGTTGCTCCTGCTGCGTGCCCCCTTAGGGACTTTAAAGCTCATGGGCTTTTGATTTGTTTGACTTGTTTACTTTGTTTGATTTGTTTGTTTGTTTGGTTTGTTTCCGTTTGGATTTATGTTGGTTTGTACTGCTGAGTTTTGGCCTAAGTAAAGTACAAGAACTCTGACTCCGTCCTCCTTGGTGTTATTTCTTCCTTTGAGCGTAACATGTATGTATGCTGTATGAATAAAACATCATTATTGTAGTTCATGCCTAATAATAATAATTTAATAAACTACATGAGCCCCATTATCGAAGATCACTTAAGAAAAAAAGACATTTTTCACAAAATGTCCCTTCAGTTCAAGGGAAACTGTGCTGATGGTTTTAATCAGGACATCAGTTCTCAGCTACACCACAAGCCTCCCCCGCCTTACACCCTGCTTCGCTGTACGCGCCCTTGCACTGCAATGTGACGAAACTTATGAGCACCTAAAGAAACACCACATCCTCTCAAAAAAACAGCTGAAACCACTGACATTTCATCTATCCTCTATGTTTTTGGACCATTTTCTGTACTCATAACATACTTTATTCATATCAACACATTCCATCCACATTACCATCCAATATTCATGGAAGAGTTTCCCATTTGCAAAGGTGAATACATTCTGATACGTTGTTACATCACCCTACATCCTCTCAAGCACATTGTGTTCAGCAGGCTTATACATTCACCTTCTCCATCACCAGCCAATTTGGCTAGTAGATGTGAAATCTTATGAATAGTCACACAGACTGTACACTCACTACCAGTCAAACTGAATTTTCATTAGTATTTGGCTGGTTGGCTGTTGCTAATTTAGAGCCCTGGTCTCAAGCATTATCCACGTGAACCAGTAATATTTAATCTACCCTGCTCAGTTTGCTTGATCCATTTGTATACTCAATGCCCTCTGAATTTTGCAAAAGTGAATAGGCCTATCTTCTGATACATCGGTATCCTTTCAAGCATATTGGCTCAAGCATTATCCTCATAAACCTAAATATTATAAACATAAACATTTGGACCATTTGTGCAATCAGTGCCCTCTGAGCTCAGAATACATTTACTTGACCATATTTACTTTACCAATCGGCCTACTGCATGTATACAGTCACACTGCATCAGTTCAGTTGAAGATAGGGAGCAGTGCCGAGTCCCCATAGTGGGGCGCCATGGCCTGACGTGGGCGTGTCACCGATCAACACTGCTTCATTGGCACGGTATGAGTGTGAGGACCTTACTGGCTCCCTTCTGTTAAATACAGCTGTAGGGGCACTGGGATGAGGGCCGAGTGCTTGTTCACAGGTACAGACTGCTGGGTATGCAGTAATTGGCACATTTGCAAAACCATAAGACTCAGCAGAAGCCTAGCCAGACAGGAAGTAATATAAAAAAAACACACAAAAAGTAATCAAAAGTAATCAAGGATGGCCCTGCTATCTGTCCCAGTCCATTGGGGACAGCCCTATCCTGATGTGTGCAACAAGGCACAGCAGTGTTTTCTGGAGAGGGGCAAATAGTGCAGCCAGCCCGTTTGCCAAGGGCTCCTCTCATTAGGACAAACATTACTCTTGGTCTGCTCTGGCACCAGTGGGCAGAGTGCCATGCCCCAGACTATGTATCAGGCAGCCCAATTGCGATTCAAACTTTTTCAAGAGGTTCCTTCCCTGGCTAAAACAATTTCATGCTGAAAAGTGATAGGTAATTGAAGAATGTTTCAGTTACAGTATATCACGAAAGTGAATACACCCCTCACAGTTTTGCAGATTTTTGAGTATATCTTTTCATAGGAAAGCATTACAGAAATGTAACTTTGACACAATGATTAGTGGCCTTTTAACAACATATTTAACCGCTTAAATTTCTTGTTCACTCAGAAAAAAACAAAATACAGCCATTAATGTTTGAACATGTACTCACAAAAGTGAGTACACCCCAGATTAAAATCCGGTAAAGAAGGGGCTATGTTGGCTCGAATCGTCTCGAAATGAAACGAAATGAAAAGGGATGACAAGGGAGGTCATCAGTGTGCGTTTCAACCTTTCTTTGCATTGAACTTTTAAAATTTAAGTCTGCATCTGGCTTAAATAGATTGGTGTGAGATTTGAATGCAATCCTATGGAGAATATCATGATCTGCTTCAGTAGTCACAGTGCATGTTGACATGCATGTTTCTTTTAGGTGTATTTCAGATTGCCAATGTTGACAGCATTCATGCATCCCCAAACCATGTCAGTCCCACTACCATGCTTGGCTAGTGAGAGGATACACCTTTTTTGTAAAACTCACTTGTTTACCACCACACATGCTTGACACCATCTAAAGCAAATTTGTTTATCTTGGTCTCAAGAGAGATGAACAGACCAAGGATATGGATCACTGGAACCATGTCGTGTGATCTGAAGAGGCCAAGATAAACAAATTTGCTTTAGATGGTGTCAAGCATGTGTGGTGGTAAACAAGTGAGTTTTACAAAAAAGGTGTATCCTCTCACTAGCCAAGCATGGTAGTGGGACTGACATGGTTTGGGGATGCATGAATGCTGTCAACATTGGCAATCTGAAATACACCTAAAAGAAACATGCATGTCAACATGCACTGTGACTACTGAAGCAGATCATGATATTCTCCATAGGATTGCATTCAAATCTCACACCAATCTATTTAAGCCAGATGCAGACTCAAAATTTAAAAGTTCAATGCAAAGAAAGGTTGAAACGCACACTGATGACCATCCTTGTCATCCCTTTTCATTTCGTTTCATTTCGAGACGATTCGAGCCAACATAGCCCCTTCTCTACCGGATTTTAATCTGGGGTGTACTCACTTTTGTGAGTACATGTTCAAACATTAATGGTTGTATTTAGTTTTTTTCTGAGTGAACAAGAAATTTAAGCGGTTAAATATGTTGTTAAAAGGTCACTAATCATTGTGTCAAAGTGACATTTCTGTAATGCTTTCCTATGAAAAGATATACTCAAAAATCTGCAAAACTGTGAGGGGTGTATTCACTTTCATGATATACTGTAACAAAGGTATGCTACTGTAACTATGGTATTAAAGAGGGGGTTGTTTTGGTGCACTACGGCTGCAAGATTGCAGCTAGACACACCGTGGCATTGGAACACATTTGGTACACAAGCAGTCGGGTTTATCCAATGGCAGTATTGAATACAGTTCCTGGAGCAATGTGGGTTTAGCGATCTTGCTCATGGGGCACTTGTCTTCAGCCATGAAGGTTTTTAGGAGACCACATTCATCCTACAAGCTCAGGATTCAAACCTGCAACTTTCAGAAATCTACTCTACGTGCACCTAGATTGTAGTTGTAGGCCTATTTAGGACAGTTACTGCACAAAGTGACTCTTAACAACACTGGACAATCCTCTTTTTCTTTTTCTTTTTCTTTTTCTTTTTCTTTTTCTTTTTCTTTTTCTTTTTCTTTTCATCTAGTGCTTACCGGTAATTGGAATATGTGTATTTTGTTGCTCTCTCTTTGGACACTACACCTTATTCTACCTGACTACCTCAAGGCACCTTATCAGGATGCACATAACAGCATTTTTTTAAAAACTTTTTTTTGTCTGTAAGCCTATCTATGGGGTTGAGTGTAATTTATACTTTGTACTATGTGTACGCGCAGACAGCTTAATATCCTTCTGGGTAAATAATGAACTCAAAGGAACTCTACTCTACTCCACTCTCTCACATACTTCATGGATGACATTAGTAGGCCATGGCCATGGCTGCCCCATTGCATGGTGATGTGCGCCCCCCTGCTACCCACTGCTTCTAACTATTCTATGTAACTTGGGGCCTTACCTAAGCTGGCTGTGCACATGGCACAATGTAAAAAAAACACCATAGCAGAGAGAGCAACAGCATATGCAGGCAGTAATGTGATGAAACATTTAAGTTAAAGACAGGTTAGAACTGAAACTTTAACAAAAAAAAACTAGTTGTTGTTGCTGTACCGTGATTGCAACATAAATATATGAAAAAATCTGAATGTATATGCAGCATAATAAATGGTGACTGCTGAGAGTGAGAGAGTGGTACTGACATTTTAATCAACCAACACATTTGTGCAGTGGGGCCTTATCTGTTTATCTTCCTCGTGTTTTCTGTGAAGAATGCTCTGCATTATTTTCTAAGATTTCTCAAAAAATGTTTTGAAGGACTTTTTTCACAAAGGAGATCATCAGTTTCTTGCCAGTGCTCCGACTTTAAGTCTTTTACAGTAAACCATAATTCAAGAAGGGCGAAGGTGGTATGGAACAATGGTATTTTAGATTCTAATGAAAGTAGAAATTATTGTGTTAACACATCCTCTGAGGATGTGACACACTCTTGGTTGAATTCCATGAGTGACAATTCGCAATGACATAGCAAATGTGTGTTGAGTTTTACCTGTACAGTGGAGAGTCTAAGCAAAATTAAACAATCACAATTCTCTGGACACACACTGAGTCTGTCCAGATCAGTGTCGTATGAAACGGTTTTGACTCAATGAAAAGCCTTCTTTTGACAATTTAGTCAAAAGTCTTCAATCACCTCTGGCGAGACAGTTGATTTATCTTTTTTTCTTCAATTTTTGCTTTTTTTTATTTTGTTGCAGTGCATGCATGTCATGTGTAGAGTATGTGACACTATACTGACATAATCAATACACCAGCAATTTAAAGCAGCAAGTGAAAGTTGCTCGAGGAGTTTATAGTTTTGTTCAGTGATGGGTGTAAGAGATGATTTAGGACAGACATCTCTAACATGGAGGAGATGAGATGAGTGTTTGAACAGGATGCTGAGATGGCAGGCCCAGTTACTGCTGATGTCGCTGAGAATATAAAGTCGCGCACCTGAGCTCATCTCCCTCTCTACCCAGCCTCCCCTCCCCAGCGATGCAACCATGCTCTTCCTACTCCTCTACCTACACAGCGCTCTTGGTAAGTTCTTTAGGTTTTTAAACTTCATATAATGGGCTCAAATAAGTAATATAAATTCAAAAGGAAAGGACAACACTTCTACCCACTACAGTGTATTGTCCGTCAGACGTGCTATCCTTTCTTTTTCAAGCTCTGTTACTATTTTAAAATCAAGTTGACAATCTCAAACCAGAAAGCTTTACACTTTTTTACAGATGAATTTGTGTCATTTTTTTCCTATGATAAGGTTGTTGTCGTATTTGTGAAAAGTTGTGTGGCTCAGCTGAATTCAAGAATACTCCCCTTTCTCTCATTCATACTTCATTCATTGGATTTTTGTTGGTGTTACTTTTTGAATGCTTTTAACTAAATTTAGACAAATTCCAGCATAGACTGAAAAGTCATGACATAACGTGACATGACATGACATGACATGACGTGACATTTGTTTATGCATACATTTCTACTGAATCCTGCACCTTCTAAACAGATGAGCGGTGGCCTATCACAACTTCAGTGACATTTGTTTATGAAAAAAGTGAACGAGCGTCAACTGAATAGCTCTTAAATAGTAAATAAAATAACTCTTTATTAATTTAATTTAATTTAATTTAATTTAATTTAATTTAATTTAATTTAATTTAATTTAATTTAATTTAATTTAATTTAATTTAATTTAAACTTATATTAAGTATTTATTATTTCAGTTATACTGTCTGGTTTAAACTAAAAAAATTACAGAATTGATTATTTTTCATTAAAATTTGAGATAGGCCTATTCAAATGAGTTCAAGCTAAACCACCTGTACCTGAAGTTGGTTTGGGTTAGTGTGGTATGGTCTACAGCTGCCATTCTATTCCAGTCTAAAATTGGCAAAAGAAAACAGGCAAAACACAAAGCACTGGTCTTCTGGAATTGCACTCATTTGTGTTAACCACAAAACAACATTCTTCAATGCATTTTGTATCTTTAGAATAGCTTCTGTTATTGCTTTCTGTGGTGTTCTATTTGTAGAATGTTTACCTCTGTAAAGAATGAGTGCGTTTATATGCAGTTCAGTATCCCGAATATGAGACATGTCCCGGTTATGATCATATTCGGGATAAGGTGTTTATGTGAGCACAGAGCGCTATAGCCTAGTCTACATTCTTGGCCGTTATAGAATTCTCTTCAAATGCGTGTAGTAGATACCAGCAACAGCGTTCTATGGGATGCTTCGGTATTAAGGATAAGGTGTTTACATGTGTCAGTAGACCTAGGCCTATCCCGACTTCTTTCGGAATACTCCACCTAGCCCGATTTCTCAGTATCCCGAATAAGGGCTTATTCAGGATACTGAAGTCGGGAAAATGTGTTTATATGCTCAAACGCAAATTCAGGATACTTAAAATCCCGATCATATTCAGGATAGGCCTACTGAACTGCATGTAAACGCACTCAGTGACGCACACAGTCTTTAGTCACTGGACCAAGCATGCTATAATATGTAGGGCCTATTTGTATGATTTAATTTTGTAATGATGTATTTTATATATTTTTTTGGCTATATTTTATTTGTATTTATATATGATCTCATCTGATATCGTAATGCAACAGATATGACCCAAAAAACATCTGCCCCACACCAAATAAAAAGGTTGACCGTTCAAGAGTACAGCATTATATGGTATTTTTTTTCTCACTTGGTCCCTGTCAGCTGTTCAAACGAACTCAGACCTGTAGCTAAGCACTTTTTTTTGCAAATGCAGCCATGGAAAATATTGAGAGACAGCTTTTGATTTTTCAGTTTTTCTGATTTTATGGATAGGTAGGCCTATTTATTTGTGTAAATCAAATATTGTTCATTCATTCTATAAACTACGACTACATTTGACGGTGGTGAAAACAAATTTCCCTCTGAGACAATAAAGGCAATCTAATCTAATCATTTCCTCAGAATTTCGAAAGAAAATATTGTCATTTAGAGCATTTATTTGCAGAAAATTACAAATGGTCAAAATATGCAAAAGATGCAATATTTCCAGACCTCAAAAAAGGCAAAGAAAACAAGATGAGATTAACTTAAAAACAACATAATAGAGTTCAGAAATCAATATTTGGTAGTCACAGCTTGCATGTGTTTTGGTATGCATTTGACTGGTCTTTCACATCGTTCTTGGATGAATTTATTCCAGGCCTGGTACAAGAACTCAAGTTGCTGAGCTTGATAGCTTATGACCATCCAGCTTCCTCATTCCAAAGGTTTTTCAAGTGGGTTTGGGCCTGGAGTTTGGGCTGGCCATGTCAGGGTATTGATCTGGTGGTCCTCAAGCCACAGCATAATTGGCCAAACTGAGTGGCTGGAGCATTTTCCTTCTGTAAAACACTGTCCTCAGCGTTCGGGGGCAGAAGGAAACAAGTTTTGTCCCAAGATAACTTTGTATATGACTTCAATGACGCAACATTTGTATAGACGAATCTGCCCAATGCGAGCCTTACTGAAGCACCCTCAGATCATCACCAATCCATGGCCAAATTTCATATATAAATCCAACACCTGGTCCTCAAATGGTTAGAGACCATGGGCAGAGACCCGGAGAGGTCTACAAACCGCAGTGTCTTGCACCTGCTGTGGAATTTGGCAGTGAATAGGTGCTGATCTGAGGGTGCTTCATCAAGGCTGAAATCTGTAATTTTCATCTTTACAAAGGGTGCGTTACTGAAGCCCCAAAATTATCTTCAAATAGAACTTGCTTCCCTTTGCTATGACAATGTCCCAACTCTGGGGAATGTATTTTTCAGCAGCACAGGGCTCCAAGCCACGCACCTTGGTCAAATAGTGTGAAGATGAAGGGCCACCAGATCAAGACCCTGTCATGGCCAGCCCAACCTCCAGGCCAAGTGCCATTGAAAGCTTCTGAAATGTAATGAAGACAAAGAGGGATGGTCACAAGCCATCAAATAAAACTCTTCAACTTGACTTTTGGCATCCGGAGGGAATCAAGTCATCCAAAAACAAAGCGAAAGACTGATGGGGAGTATGCCAAGATCCATGGGAGCTGTTCCAATATAAATCCAGATTTATTCCACCAAATATTGATTTCTGAACTCTTTCTTTGTTAAAACATTACTTTTATGTTAAACAAAGAAGGTGTAGGCCAGAGGGCCTCAGCTTTCTGTTTAGTAGTGCGAAGGTGCTCTTTGGTTAGACGTAACTTGAAGATGTTTGATGAAATCCAAGGCATTCATCGTCTTCATTAAAAAGCTTTTACTTAAACGTATATAGTTCATACTTGAACAGTTAAAAATGCCATCATGTTTCGGCCAACGTTGGCCTTCATCAGGGTTTTTTTCTTTAATTAAAAGCTTTTTAATGAAGACGAAGAGTGCCTTGGATTTCATAAAACAATTACTTTTGTGTTGTTTTAAAGTGAATAGCTTCTTGTTTTCTTTGTCTTTTTTGAGGTCTGAAAAATGGTATTGTTTTGCAAAATAAATGCTAAATGACAATATTTTTCATTCGAAATTTGGAGGAAATGTTGTCCGTAGTTTATTAATTATTTATTTATTATTTATTATTATTAATTAAGAATTAAGGTGCTGTTTCCACGTAGCCGGATATTTTTGAAAACACATTGGTTTTGGCCTTCCGTTTCCACATAAACAGTTTTAAACTAGACATATCAAAAATCCAGCTTTAAACTCACCTGTTACAATGGAGTTTTTATTTTCATCCACATGTTGTTTTTACAACTACGTAAATAGGAGAAAAAGATGTCCACATTTAAAAATATACGGCTATGTGGAAACAGCACCTAAACAACAATGTTTGCATTACTCAAACACATATCTGTCCATAGTAAAATCAGAAAAACTGAAAATTTCAAGGTGTTCACTCAATTTTTTCTGCGGCAGTATGAACACTCCAAAGCGCCAGACCCTTTGGAATGGAACCATACTGACGGTTCCTCTGTTGATGTGGTCTCAGTACAGTTGGCCTAAGAGTCCTGACAAGTTACACCTGTGACTAGGTGTAATCACTTAAGGAGAGCTAGATCCGTGTTTCTCAACTGGTGGGTTGGGACCCAAAAGTGGTTCATGGAGGGGTCCTGGGTGAGTCGCGGAGCTGGTCTAAAATGTAGGCCCTTTTATTGCCAGTCAGAAAAATGAAACAAGATTCGGTAATGGACTGTAATGTCAAAGACAGAGTGTAGCACGGCTAATACTCCTCTCCACCAGATAGATAGGCCTATGTTGTATGTCAGCATGCATTACATTACACTTGGCTAACGCTTTTATCCAACGTGACTTTCTGTTATTTTAAGTTATTACAGGGTATTGGTTACAGTCCCTGAAGCAATGTGGGGTTAGGTGCCCTGCTCATGGGTATTTCAGCAATGGAGCGAGGTAGGGAGTGGAAGGGTGGGATTCTTACCTGCACCCCTCTTATCTAAAGCCCATCTCCTTACCCATGGATGCACCATGGCTGCCCATGCAAATGTTGGTGCATATTATCATATGCATATATTTTTGATAATTATTCTGTGACAAAAAAATGGTCTCAACACAAGGACCATGGAAACTTTTAATTTTAATGGCTAATGCTATGTGGTGCTTTTTTTAAAGAGACATACAAAATGGCTTTTATAAAATCCTGTTTTAGTTATCTAGGCCTAGGTCAAAACCTGTTTGTTTGTGATGTGTTCGTCTTCGGTGCTGTGTGAGCTTAACATGGGTATTCACATGGAAATGTACAATTTCAATTATTATACCATAACACTAAATTAAATAGCAGACAAAATAAAACTGCAAAAAGGAAAACTCAAAAATGAGTATCTATATCAATTTTCCATGCATTTTTTTATTGTGCTTACGGCCTTGGATTGGATCATTAAAAAAAAAAAAAAAATCCCATAATTTTGAAAATACTCTTTGGGGGAAAAAAGAATAAAGTACAAAAACGTAGGAGTAGATGCAAAGTCCAAACTGACAGCAAAATATTCCAGTAGAACCTGCGTGACTATCTTAAATGTGTTCAGATTATATATAGTCTATTTGACAGCTGATGTGCTTCCGGTGTACTGTGTGTGTGTGTGTGTGTGTGTGTGTGTGTGTGTGTGTGTGTGTGTGTGTGTGTGTGTGTGTGTGTGTGTGTGTGTGTGTGTGTGTGTGTGTGTGTGTGTGTGTGTGTGTGTGTGTGTGTGTGTGTGTGTGTGTGTGTGTGTGTGTGTGTGTGTGTGTGTGTGTGTGTGTGTGTGTGTGTGTGTGTGTGTGTGTGTGTGTAGTACATGGACGTACCTATGTAGGGTATATTCAGGTAAATTAAATTGGGCCATCAGATAAATTGGGCCAGATGGATTGGGCCCCAGGGCCTGAGTTTGACATCCCTAATATCAAGTGTTGTTTGTTGTGCGCCAAACACCTTTTGGAATTATGTCCAAAACATTTAATCTTGGTTTCATTGGACCATAACACATTTTCCGACATGCATTAAGGAGATTACACATATCTTTTTAACACCAGTGAAGTGACAGTGAAGTATGGTGGTGGCAGCCTCATGCTTTGGCATCTGAGGGGTGATCTTGAACAGGACTGTACAGTACACAGGAAATGTCTTCGCAATCAGACAGTTTTGGAGTGCGTTTGCAAAAAGGAGTGTAAAAATATTACCACATCAACATGTGCCATGCTGATAGACTCTTAATCTAAAAGATTGAGTGCTGTACTAGAAGCCAAGGGTACTGCAAGTATCAGTATAAGATGCACATTTATACCACCATGTTTTTTTCTATTGTAGTGTACAGGTTATAGTTTATAGTAGAGGTGGAAAAAGTTGTGAAATTATTTGTCTTTCTATCTTTTACATAAAAAAACTGGCATTTGAACAAAGGTGTAGACTTTTATAGCTACTGTATGTTTGCATGCATTTGTAGAATAACGCCATTGCATGCAGTCAATAAACACTTTAGTCTAAAGTTGCATTTAGTTGCTAAGGGGGCTGTGGTTTTTTGCTGTGCACTTTGCTGGGGGAGCAGTAGAAAACGCTAATCTGAATATCTGGCCAAGGCTGCTGAAACCACAGAGGCTTCCCCTCCTACCCATGAAGGCTGAGTCGTTACTGTGGTATCTGTGTGATTCTGCCAGATCTGTGCATATTTTCCATTGCAAACAAAGCCCTACCCAATAACTCTCACTCACACTTGCTTGCTTTAGCTCCAACTAAATGTGCAAGCAGAGAAATCTGTGACAACAATGATCAAAATGTTATATTATGTGAAATTAAGCCCAGGGTGCGTCAAGCCATTTTTACCTCCGCCATGAGGTTATGTTTTTGGTCGCTTTGGTTTGTCTGTTTGTTTGTTTGCCTGTCTGTCTGTCAGCAAGATAACTCAAACAGTTATAAACGGATTTGGATGAAACTTTGTGGGGTTGTTGGAAATGACAAAAGACATGTGATTCAATTTTGGTGGTGATCTGGATCACGAACCGGATCCAGGAATTTGTAAAAGATTCTTCACCATTGCGGGATAGGGCACATTTTTACATTCTATTTTCTAACTCCTAGTCAAATGCTCTATCAAGCAGCTTCCTTGGTGGAAGTCTGCTCTCTCTGAGTGCATTTTCAGTTGGTGCATGTTATGTGTATCTCGGCTCTCTGGACCAGAAGGTTACAGGTTCAAATCCCACCCTTACACACTGCTGAAGTGTCCTTGAGCAAGGCCCCTAACCCCACATTGCCCCAACAAGGACTGTAACCAATACCCTGTAATATGTATAGGTTGCTTGCAGATCTTTTTTACATACATAATTTCCATGTAATATTACACAAATTGTTTAAACTTTTTTACTGCTTCGTGAACTTGTAGCAATGTAAAAATCACCTCTGAATTTCTTTTGCTGTCATCCTTGGCTTGACCTGTCTCTTCTCTCCTGCCCCATGTTCTCATCATCATGTTTGTGAATTTTTGTGTATGTGTATTTTTAAGAGTGAGAGATACAGCAAGGGGGATTGGAGTCAAGGCCAGTGAATTTAAATGTGAATGTGAATAATAATGACCTTCACCGAGGCTACGCTTTCGCTCGCGTTGGTTTGTCTGTTTGTCTGTTTGTCTGGCTATCTATCTGTCAGCAGAATAACGTTGAAGTAAAAGTTATGCACAGTTTTTGATGAATTTTGTGGAGTTGTTTGAAATGCAAAAGGAACAAGTGATTACATTTTGGTGGAATTGGTGGATTTTTAAAAAAGATGATCTTTATTTGCGGGACAGGGTGCATGTTGACATTTCAGTTTCTAACTCTTAAGCTTCCTTGGTGGAGGTCTGTACTGTCTGATTGCATTTCTTGTCCATACTATTTTTCTCACCATCTTGAAAAACTGAAAACGGGTCCCACAGACCCCAACACCGTACAAGGGTTAGAGGTGGCATATGTAATTGAATTTTATTTCCAAAATGTATGCTTAGGGTTGTACATTTAGGGTTTAACTCCAAAAAATTTTTTCATGGATTCTATAACAATTGGACCTGCTAAATGACATATCAAAAATCTAGTAAAATATAACTTTGGGAAATGCGCTATTCTCGACATGGCTGCCAGAGGCTTATAATAAGGGTCTAGAGACACTCCAGGTGAATAGGCCAAAAATGTAAGCTTGTCGATATCACCATGAAACTTAACTCGGTGATTACTCACATATTTGTGAGAAAAAAATCAAGTCAAGTCAAGTAGCTTTTATTTGTCCCAGCTTGGGCAATTGTATGCAGCGGTAGAAGCACAAAGACACACACACACACACACACACTTCATTATGAAGACTTGTAAGGTAAAAGGTAAGGGATTAAAATAATAAATAGTTCATTAATAAATACATTTTGGATTAGGAGTTTGTACAGAGTAAGATTTTAAAAGATAAAAGTGCTATGGGAAGGTGGGGTGCACAATATAAAAGACATGCTTAAAAATAAATACATAAATAAATACACACCTGACCTATGGCTATTTGCACTTCTTAGTGGAATTGAGCAGCTGGATGGCAGAAGGTATAAAACAGTTCTTGCATCTGTTTGTTCGGGCTGGTGGATAGTTTAAACTAGAACCAGTTTTAAATATTGCAAGTTTTTTGAAATGTTATGTTTAAATATGGTAATTAGACTATATGTAATTAAAATTATGTTCTGTCCATTGTTAATATTTGATTTGATTTGATGTTGGGGGATATGCCACAAATAATCCTATGAACTTTGTTGACATGGCAAATAAACTCTTGAACATGAACTTGAAGTTGAAATATGCATTACATCTCTAAATGTAGAAACTCAAAATCTGAAAAAGCCACGCTCAAAATGATTCTTTTATTTTATTTATAGTGAGTCAAAAGATATGTTCAGATGAGATTATAGATATCTTTTTTTGGTTTTTTTAGTAAATCTAAAAATCTTTGCGCAGATACCCCAACTATCGTTTTTTTCCCCCGAACTATGGTTATTTAACACCTCTATTAGATTTAAATAATTGAGTTTTATGTTTCTCAATTAATTCCAGACATTCTTTTTGTCTGGTAATATCATTCTTAGCATTTACCACGGCAAGGTCAGCTGTCCTCAACTCATAGCCTCTCCACAGGGTTGTCCCAAGGGCTGGTGCTGTGGCTCCTTTGCCATGTACACCACATCACCACGTTATCTGTTCTCACAGCTTCTCATACTGTTACACTGATGAAGCACAGTCATACCTGTAATTTGTGACAGATGACTCCACGGTCTATAAGCACACTTGCCTCTCTGATATCCACCTTCATTTGAAACTTCAAACGGCACTGCTGGCAATTCCAGTCAAACACTCAGGCTGCCATGATATCAAACTCAATATGGACTCTGCTACTGTTGCCCCAAACAAGGTCACAAGAAAGCTAGGTGTCATTATTGATGATCATTCTATCATGCTCTGACCACATAGCCTCAATATCCCAGTCATGCTGCTTCTCACTGTTCAATATACATAAAATCAGACTTGACCTGACCTAATATGACTCAACTGCTGGCCATGATCATCTCTGACCTCAACTACTGCAACTTTCGGTAACACTTTCTATGAAGCCTATATCTATAGCACATTATGAGCGCATTGATAACAATTTATAATGAACATTATAATTACTTACAGCGCATTACAACTACACCCATGATGTTTCATGATGTGTTATGTTAACAGTAATGAATAACCATGAATCTAGGTTATAATGCTATATAAATCCAAGGGTGTTATTAGTGCTCGTGTCTGGATATAAACTAGGCTGCCTGATGGCATTGCCTGATGACACCCTTGGATTTAAAAGGCATTATAAGATAGATTCATGGTTATTCATAACTGAGCATCATGAGTGTAGTCATAATACGTTGTAAGTAATTATAATGTGCATTATAATTTGTTATAAATGTGCTTATAATGCGCTATAGATATGAGCTTTAAGTAAAGTGTTACCCAACTTTCTCCTGACTGGTCTTCCAGCTTGTGCAATAAGAACTTTGCAAATGTCACTGCATGTTACTCCTCTTTATTTGCTACTCAAATTGAATACAAGGCCTTGAGCCTTGACAAAGTATACAGCAGGCTCTGCCTAATTTAAAGCTATGCTAAAGCCCTATGCTCCTTCTAGGACTTTGTCTTCCAGGACCTTGCCCTCTACTTACAAAAGTATGGCGTCTGTCTGTTCAGTTCAGCTGCTGAAAGACCCAAAACACACAGTGACACCATGATTCATCACTGATGATGTGCACCGACAATGATTATGCATTTGGCAATTTTGACTACTACAATATGCTGACAAAAACATATTAACATACACAAGATTACTGGGATTCCAATATGAAAGCAATAGGTCTTTTGCAGTAATAATGTAATTATCATGTATTTATTTTTTATTTTTTTATTTTAAAAACTTGAAAATGACATCTTTCCTGAAGTCAGATTTTTCTATATTTAATATGTTAGTAATGACACCTAGATGTATTCAAATAATTTCAAAAATATTATGTATACATTTTTTTGGGTTGGGTGAGTTTTGTCCATAGATGCATTCGTCTAGCTACCCATTCACAAATTATATTCTTTAGTGAATATTTTTAAATAAAGGAAAAAGTCTGACTAAATAGTACGTTTTGTAACCAATAATGTTTAGAAATGACATGCATTACCTTTAACTTACTCAAATTCAGATAGGAAAAAAATAAATCACCTTTGTGTCACCTTCGCCCCTCATCTGCACGGCATAGTGTGCAGTGCATAACCAACCCCCCTTGTGCACCTCTCTAGCGCAAAACAGGCTGATGCTGTTCGGCACGGACAACCCGTGCAGCGGCCGAGTGGACATCCACGACGGAGGGCAGTGGAAGCATGTGGGCAACAAGGGCTGGACAGACACCAACAGCCAGGTGGTGTGCAAGAGCCTCCGTTGTGGCGAAGTTCACAACACCATCACAGAGTACATAGACGACCGCAACCTCCACGAGTCAACTTGGGCCCAAAACCTCCGGTGCTCTGGAAAAGAGGAAAACCTGTGGACATGTGGTCATGACAAGACTTCCCAAGCACTTCCCAAGCAACATGTATACGTCACCTGCTCCAGTGAGTGTAGCATCAACACATGACGGTCTGCCTCTGCAGCCTACATATAATATAATATAATATAATATAATATAATATAATATAATATAATATAATATAATATAATATAATATAATATAATATAATATAATATAATATAATATAATATAATATAATATAATATAATATAATATAATGGTTTCAATATAGCCTAAAATCATATAATATAATGGTAAAAATACAGTATGTAGTTGTATCATATAATGTGATAATATGAAGAATGCTGCAACCTGATCTGTATTAAGCAACCTGAATGTTGGGTTTAAAGTATGTTACACTTCACTTTTACACATAGAAAGACCAAAGCTTAGTCTGGATAAACAAAGATGTGCTGGATTCGTGAAGCTGACAACAGACAGAGATTACACATTGTGTGCTGCTGATGAAAGTGGTAAGAGTTTAATATCACCATCTATTCTTAGATTTCAATTTTAAATTTAATGTTAAATTAAATTAATATTACTTTATTTAATGACTTTGTATTTCACAACATTACTATATTTCTGTGAATAACCCATTGTAAGTCAGCAGGCTAGAGTGATCATTTGACATTGACATGAGGAATAGTAGACCATTGTAGAGTTATAATCTTTCTCCACTGGTTTGGCTCATTTCTTGAAATAGAGATGATATTCTCAAAAAGAAAGCTAAAACAAAACAAAACAAAAGGCCTTATGATATATATATCATTGTGTTCACCAATGTAGGCCTATATAGGCCTGCATGGATTACACCATAATTTGGAAATGTACTAATCGGATCCCAAATGGCACAGCAATCCAATGTAGCACTTTTAAAGTGCAGTTAAATGGAATTACAGTTGTGGTCTGTTTAGTTTGCCTGTGATTGTGGTATTGGCAAAGTGATTGTTCATGCTATACTGTGATTTGCAAATGGACTTATTGAAGCTTACAGGTTACTACATATTGGCTTGTTATGGAAAAAAAAATATGATGGAAAGCATACCTTATCATTTTTTAAGTATTTCACTGCTATTCAATCTCGCACACAATTCCTCGTGTCTCAAATATGTCCTGGAATGAATGTTTTGTTTGTTAACTGCTCTGTAAACTATGCAGTGATTGATAAACTCCTAAGAAGAAATCAAAGCAAACATCGTTGTCAACCAAGTGAACATCCCTCTCAGAATCGCAACCTTTGTTTTATAAGCGCATTTTTTAAAATGAATGTTGTCCACCCATAGTATATAGTCTAGTGAATTATACAGGCCCAGGCAAAAAGAATGGAATCACCTGTCGCGGAGGATGTTCATCCAGTCATTTTTATTTTTTAGAAACATGATGGAATACAGACCAGACTCAGAACTTAACTCATTTCAAAGGGCAACTGTCTGGTCTTAAGAAACACCAAAAGAAATAATTAAAAATAATTGCATTAGTAAGTAATAGGAACCTTTCTAGAGCATGCATAGGAAAACAAATATGGTATCACCAGTGGTGTAGTCTACAGGGATTTCAGTATACCCACTTAAAATTGATTGATCCATTGTTTTGAATAGCACAAATATACTGTATACAGTAGGCCTATACTCATTAAAAAAAAATGCTCAAATATACAGTACCCACCATAAAAAAAGTATACTACACCACTGGGTATCACTCAGCTCTGAGGAAAAAAATATGGAATCATGAAAAACAAACACACAAACAAGCACTTGAAAAACTTTTTTGTACCACGTCTAGATTTTAGAACAACTTACAGCCTCGGAGTAATGGTAGTAATGAGAAAAAAATGGTAGCTTTCATCAATTTTGCTTCAAATGTCTCTGATTACAGTGACAGAACATCTTGACAGGTTGGAACCTTGCCATCGACCATTTTTCTTAAACTTCCACCGCAGATATTCTGTGGTATTTGAGTTCCAAATGATTTGTAGGCCATGCCACTTGGCTTGATGTGTTTATCTGTGTTCCAATACGCGGCTGAATATTGCATAGGCCTAATTATTTAAACATCACGTCAAATCACAAATTAGTAGTGTCTTGTTGACTTATGCCAAATGAACGCAGCACTCCCGCCGAGGCTGCACCAATTGAAACAGGGGATACAGCCATAAAATAGAAAAATGTTTCAGAATTTTTTCCATATTTTTACGATAACAATTTGTTGCGCTACAACTGCTGCTGAAGTTGGCGATCATTGTCATCTCAAGTCCAACTTGAGAACTGCGTACACCGCCTCAGACCTGTCGTACTGATGTCATCTTTACTGTGCAATGTGATTTGGTAAATGCCAACCTTTCACAGAAAAGAACATACACATCACGTAGGCACGCACACATGTTTTTTGTCTCATGCTAGTTTGATAAATGAGGGCCATAATGTCTTTGAGTGAGTTCATATGAGAGCAGCTATTGGTTCTGAAACAACTGTTTCTTATTCAACAGTTTCATTTCGCACTTCACATCTCTGAGAATCTCGCAATCTTGATTGGTTCCACCTCATTTTGATGATCACCGCACCTAACGAAATTGCATTTATGCCTCACCCGTGTGAGTGGGCAGCCCCAAACAGCACCCCATGGGAGCAGTGTGGTGGTACAGTACCACGCTCAGGGTACCTCAGTCAGAAGGGTGGGGGAGAGCCTCAGTCAGAAGGGTGGGGGAGAGCCTCAGTCAGAAGGGTGGGGGAGAGCCTCAGTCAGAAGGGTGGGGGAAAGCACAGGTTAATCAAACTGGCAACGCTTGGGCCTGACACCCTAACCACTTAATCATGCCTACACTGTATTTCCAAGTGTCTCATTTTAACCCATATTGTTTACTGGATTTTGTATAGCTAAACAGCAGATTGGAGAGAAGGTGTGTAAAGAACTCAACTGTGGTGAACCTACCTCAAGTCCAAACCCCCTTGTCTGGGGAGGGGGATTGGATAAGACGAAATATAACTGTGTGGGTGATGAAAAATCCCTCTGGCGGTGTATTGACTGGTCTTCATCGGGCACATGTGTAGAACCAGTCAGTGTCACCTGTACACGTGAGTTATACATTATGTTGTATTTATTTTTCCTCCACAGTACATAAATGTGAAACATCAAGGTTGGACCTATTAAATAAACAGATTAGATTAGATTAAATTAGATTAGATTACCATTTATTGTTTCTACAGAACATATTTTTTGTGGACATGAAATAATGTGATTTACAATGTGCGTGTGTGTGTGTGTGTGTGTGTGTGTGTGTGTGTGTGTGTGTGTGTGTGTGTGTGTGTGTGTGTGTGTGTGTGTGCGTGCGCGTGTGTGTGTGTGTGCGTGTGTGTGTGTGTGCGTGTGTGTGTGTGCGCGCGCGCACGTGCGTGTGTGTGTGTGTGTGTTTGTTCTGTGTCCCTCATAGACCATTTCCACTTCCGTCTAAGGGGAGACAAATCACACTTGTGCTCAGGGGACCTACAAGTGTTTGGAAGTGGAGAGAAGTGGGAGCCCGTGACCAGTGAGAGCTTTACCAAAAATTTCACAAACTGGAGTCCCAAAGACATCTGCGATCAGATGGACTGTGGAGGAGATGGCAGTCATAAGATCAATGGTGGCAAAGTTTCTCTTTCCTGCTCAGGTACAAGCGGAATATCTGTATTGCTCCCTATTGATTGATTTCATAACTGATTACTCATCTTTTAAACTCCTAAGACCAGGCCCCTGTTACCAAAATGTGTTGTGACTGAAAAGACCAATTGGCACTGGCATGTAATACTATGGTAGTAAAGTATTTTCAATGACTAGGATATTGTTCCACTGTCGGAACTGTGCACATTATGAGGCTACTTGTCTATTGGAAAATCGTATCGCTTTTAGAGGCTATGTCCCGCTTCACGATATGCCCATATGTTGGATGTGTTAGAGGGCTGACAGTAACTAGATATTTGATAGTGTATGACTAAACAAGTATCATGTACTGTAAAATAGCCATGATTCTTAGTTGGCATATTATTACGTACTGGCTATTGAAGTGGCATTTTTGTTTTCTTCGGTCTCAGATAATGTCACCATGGCACTAGAAGGTGGCACATGCCATGGGACCATCTACTTACAGAGAAACACTGAAAAGACGGCAGTATGTTATGCTGATGAAAAGATTGGTCAAATAGCATGCAAGGAGATGGAATGTGGTGGGTTTATTAAAACTTACCAAAGGCCCATATCGGGTTACGGGTGGAAATTGTCTTGCAAAGACCATGCTCAGTCCTTGTGGCACTGCCAAAGATCGCAAGCCTCATGTGGCCAACAATCGCAAGCCATCATGTGCTCAGGTAAATGTCCACCCCTGCTGTTGCTTGTATTTAGTGTTTAGTCACCACAACTGTCACCTACTGTGTATATAATAATTAAACATTTTAATTATTTAAGCCTGCATTTTCTCTTATTATTTAAGTGTCCTGTGGCATGAGACTGTGTTTTCTTACTGTGACATGATGTTTCGTTTGTGCCCCAGAAGTTTATGCCTACTGTTGACTTATAAGTCTGGCTGCAGTCTAGGTCGGTCTCATTCCAACTACTACATCCACTTACCTTACCTGCCACTTACCTGCAACCACTTGGTGTTTGCCGATATACTGTACTTTATTACCTGTTTCATTGTAGTATTTTGGTACATTTTTGCAAATCTGTCAATACCTGTTAGAAATAGCATATTTTAAATACACTGTAGGTCTACTTGTAGATTGCAGTCCGTAAGTATGGTGTTGGAAAATATACTTGTGTACTAGTATTTGTAAATAATATTGTAAGCTTTTGTTTTTTTAGTACTGTGCTTAAGTATTAGAGAATATAGGGTACTATTAGTTATTTTTTTTGTATTATATTATATATATATATATATTATATATATTATATATATATATATACATATATATATACAGACACATTATAGTGTTCAAAGTACTGTACTTATGTATCGTATTGGAAAAATCCGTTAAAAATCCGTATTGGAAAAATCCGCTCCTGGACACGGATGTTAAGGACACAAAATCTGTGTCCAGGAGCACGGATTTTGCCAAAATTCTGTGCTCCTGGACACGGAATTATTTTCCGTGATGGACACACAGAAGTGCTCTCTCTATACTCCCACAGCTCTGTTTCCACAGTCTTGTGTTTTCCCAGGATTTTTCTAATTTCAAATATTTTTTCTCAAAAAAACATTTCTTACTGACAGGGTTAGGGTTAGGGATTGTTTTGGTCTGGGTACAGCTAGTATTCTTTCATTCATTATATGAATTTGATAGCCTAGCAACCATCTGGAAAAGGTATTTCTCAAAAATATGTCTTTAATGACAGGTTAAGGTTAGGGAATGTTTTGGTCAGGGCACAACTTAAATAACTATATCATTAGAAAATACATACCAAATGCTAATCCTAAACAAAATAATGCTAGAGTTAACACAGTGTTGTGGTAATAGCCTTTAGGAAGCACTTCCGTGTGCCCATCACGGAAAACAATTCCGTGTCCTGGAGCACGGAAAACAATTCCGTGTCCAGGAGCACGGAATTTTGGCAAAATCCGTGCTCCTGGACACGGATTTCGTGTCCTTAACATCCGTGTCCAGGAGCACAGAATTTTTGGAGATCAGGCTGTGAAAAAAGATGTTGAGACTCACAAGATTGTTGTAAAATGTCATTCTTCAGTCTGTGTGTGTATTGTCACAGTAGGCTGTATTTTTCCACACACATTCCATAATATGAAGGTGATCTACAGTATATGATAAAGGGATTGAATTTGTCTACTTTTTCATTGACTGACTAACTGATTTGACAACTGGTTGATGCTTTCATCCTTGAACTGTTATAGACAGCTACAAGGTGCGCCTCCGCGATGGTCTGGACGAGTGCTCTGGGAGGGTGGAGGTGCAGTACCAGGGCAGCTGGAGGAAGGTTCAGAAGACGAGGTGGGACAAAGGGCTCTCTGACCGAGTGTGCAAAGATTTGGGGTGCGGTGAATCCCATAAAGACGGCAGTGGCATTTTTATCGATGGGACCGACGATAACAAACCACATCTACAGTTGACTGAGAAGTGCGCAAAAAATGTCCATATCCTTAAGTGCCTGACTGAGAGCACTTCGCAACAGAAGAAGGAATTCATTGATGTTATTTGCCAAGGTAAATAGGACAGCAGTGAGTAGCCTACAGTATAGTGTGTGTCACTCTCCAAACATGACTACCACAACCCAATCAATCTTTTTTTCCCCACTGTTTGAGCCTAGGGAAAACAACACAAACCCATAACATCTGGGTTATGTATATAACCCCAGTTCCCTGAGAAGGGACCAGACCTATTACTCATGGGACATGATCGACCTTGGTTGATCCACGAAGCATTTTTTATATCTTTAATCAAGCCGAATGGCAGATGGCTGTGTCAGTCAAGCTAGGGTCCGCCCACCGGCGGCGGCTATTACTGCACTGACGCCCATCTCACTTCCTCTTTCGCTGCTGAGCCCCTCAGCAGAGACGCCGTGTGCTCAACCTAGTAATAGGTCTGGTCCCTTCTCAGGGAACTGGGGTTATATACATAACCCAGATGTTCCCTATCGCAGGAACTGCGACCTATTACTCATGGGACCGCCTCCAATCCCGCACACGACGTGGCTATGCAGAGGGCACCATTCGGAATACGGTGCAGTGAGGGCCCCGCAACTTCCCAGGGCAGGGCCCCACCACCACCAGAACCACACACACAGTATGCCAACGCCCAGCTATAGGGGAGCGACAGGTAGTGGTGCGACTACACAGAGGCCAAACCTCCCCGTTGCCAGCAGTTAACACAGCCCGTGGGGCAGAGGGTCAGCCACCTCCCACATGAAGAATCAAACAAAAGAGTGGAGAAACTCCACCCTGTCGCCCTCCATATGTCAAACACACATCCATCTGTATATGGGCCAAGACAACGACACCCCCCTCGTAGAGTGTGCACACAGACCCACTGGGGGTGCCAAAGGAGTCCTCTGTAGACAAACTCAGTAGCCTCCACCCATACGCGGCTGGAGCTCTGGAGCTGGAGCTGGGGCTGGGGCAGGTAGAGACCCAGTCTCTTTTTGGAGAAGTCAATGAGCAGGGCTTGACTCCACGGCGAGTCGGAGAGGACTGGAGCCCAGGTCGAGCGAGCCCTAGGCCTGGCTGGAGCTCTGAAGCTGAAGCTGGGGCCAACCAAATATGCCAACTTACGCCTGAAGTGGGCCTTACCTCCCGAGGCTGCCTCATGACAAATACATAGCAGAGTGCAGCACCTAAACCCTGTGTGCCATCCAAACACAAGCGGAGGGCACACACAGGGCAAAGCTGAAGCTGGGGCCAACCAAATATGCCAACTTACGCCTGAAGTGGGCCTTACCTCCCGAGGCTGCCTCATGACAAATACATAGCAGAGTGCAGCACCTAAACCCTGTGTGCCATCCAAACACAAGCGGAGGGCACGCACAGGGCAAAGCTCATGTAAATAAACCCCCAAGAACAACCCAATGGGGGGGAGTGAAGAGACCAGCTAAACAAGGAGCTGACATTAGGCATAAGGCTGTGTCCACTGCGGGGTGGGAAAGCCGCATTCTGGCGTAACACCACCGCACCATCCTCCGCAGAGAAGCGCGGGCAGGCCGGATGTACCAACAGCGCATGTACAGTATGTCACTGAGGCGCTAGGCCAAGGACAACATCACCAACAATACTGTCTCAAATGCCAATTTTTATTCTTTTATTTATTTATTTATTTTATGTTCAATGGCTGAGTTAGGCCCGCAGTGCCGTCATCATCAAAGAGGGCGGTACAGAGGTAACAGGGAATGAGTGGCGGAGAGAGAGGCAGGGGAGGAGCAACAAACTGACCCAGGCCGGTAAAACGTAAGAGTGCTCAACCATGTAGGACATGGTAGGGCCCAATAATTATGTTTGAGGGAAAGCAGCTTGACACATGCTGACGAGAGAAGCCCAAACTGGGGGTCCACTCGTGCCCGTAGAATTTTCAGCAGGCCCCATGCCGACAAAGGCCCGGGTGGGGCACGCCATATGCCCATCATGACACGTGTCACCAGGGGATGCGAACACAGAGTTGCACACCCAAACCCAGAATGACATGTTGAGACTGCCGCCACATACAGTGTAATTGTCAAGGCTGCCATCGCTTGGTCCAAAAGATGCCGGGGAAAGCCAAGAGTGCCGGCAACAGGACACTAAAAGGAGTCGGGCCCCAGGTAGCGCATCACACCAACAAACATGTCACGCCAGCGCAGAAAGCAGGAGGGCAGACAGAGCCCTGGAATTCTGGAGAGCCCCTGCCACCTCACCAGACAGGCCGACATCCGATAGTTACAGCCTCTCCGAGGCCAGGCCACTAGTGCCGGCCGTGGCCATGCTATCACCCCGTCGACCAGCCTCAGTAAGACCTAGCACAGTGGGATCACCTATGGCGGGCCCACTGCCAAACAGCAGAAATCGAGAAAGCATGACTGGGCAGCTCCAGCTGGAGCCACCAGAATACACATCATCCTCATGCACCCTGGCCAGGAGCAAAGGGAGAAGGACAGTTGGGGAAACCATAAAGTGTCCCCAGGTCCAGGGCTATGCCAAGGCAGCCACTCCCCAGGGACGATTATCCCCCTGGGAAAGCTCACAAGGGGCAATGCACAGTTAGCCATATCACAAACGGGTCGATGTTGGCCCTGCCAACTGAGATCAGAATGCTCTCCCCCACCTTTGTACGCAGAAGCCATGCTGCTGCATGAAGGTAGCCCCTGAAAGCAATGCCACATAGAACAGGGGCAGGGAATGTACTCCATCGTGCACGGTGATGCATGCCAGTGATGTTTAACCTATGGGCCGGGGCCCATTGGGGGGCCCTGAAGGTGTACCAAGTGGGCCTTGAAATAATATTCCAAAAACCACAATCACATTATGGTGTGTGTTGCTGCTGATTTATGTGAGTTTTATTTGTATTCGGGTCCGAGGTGGGCCCCGAACCTTTGTGACACTTTCGAGTGGGCCCCAAGTTGGAAAAGGTTGGGAACCCCTGATGCATGTAATCGCCAAAGTGTCGTCTGATCCAACCTACACAGGAAGGGGCGAAAGCCTAGCAGCACTGTGAGGAGCCCAAACACCTTGACATGTAGTTTGGCTTGGCTGGCGGGCCAAAAGCCATTGACCACCATGCTGTGACCGATCCGTGGTGGACGCATAAGGTGCCATGGTTAACCGGCCCCCCACCACACTGACAAGCACTCAGGGGTCTACCAAACCCCTGTGCCTGTCCCTGCTTGGGTAGAAATACTTAGAAGTGCGTCAGACCCGAAAAAGCCCCAGTCACAATAAGCACATTGGCAAGGGCACCACTGCCGCGCCAAGCATGCCCAATAACTACAGGGACAACTGTGTTGTCCCCGGCCAACCCAGGGAGAACAGGCTGAGTGACATCAGTAAACTGTTCATGCGCTCCAGGTACAGTAGGGGATGCGGGCCCTTAGAAATAGGGGCCAGTCAGACTGAGGAATACAACCGGCTGGGCCAGGAGAAGAAACCTCTGAATGACTCATAATAATAAGTAATATTATGATTAGCTCGGCCATCATAATAATAATCATTGTTATCATTATTATTATTATAGGTATTACCATTCTTGTAATTATTATTATAATTAATAATAATAATAAATCCCGACCTCTCCCAATGGGCTGTAACACCGCTATAACAGGCAATACCAAGCACGTGAACACGCACGAGAGAGAGAGCGAGCGAGCGCGCCGAGCTCCACTCCAAAGCATGACTAGAACTCCTAGGATGCAAACGCAGAAAGACCTGTGTCTGACATGGTTGGGTATATGTGAAATGGGCAGACGCCAGATCCATAATGACGACCCAGTCATTAATTGGCAAGTACACTCGACGAAAATGCGCATGTGGAGTGGACACAGAACAGAGCAGTCCCCGATGCAAGGCCACAAGGCAAGACAGAGGCTGGCGTGAAAACCCATGTGCGTGAATGACAGCAAAATAGGCAGCTGGCATAAAGTAGCCCCCGTTGCGCAGCCACCAGACATCTGGAGAGCGCACACGGAGACGGGGCGAACCCAATTACGCACGCATTGCCATTGAACCAGTACAGAATGTAAGGCCCCAGTGTCAATGCAAAACGCAGGAATATCCTGCGTCGGACAAGAACAGACATAGTGCGCCAGGCAGACGTCAGTATCAAGAAATATAATACAACACAGAACCGGGCGAATGCACCCGACAAAACGATGTGGAGTGAGCATTCTACATTCCCGAGATTTCAGTCACTTTATTTACCCTCAGAGGGAAAACAAGTATAACTTTGCCCGGTATGCCGTAAATTGAGGCTCGGGCACCAGCTTTCGGTCGTGTTAACAATTGTAAATAGTATTGCTAGCCAGCAGTCGAAGCAAAACCATTGCGCGCTCCCGCGCGTCGTTATCTGCCTGGCCAAGCTGTGTATGAAGCCCGTCCAGTGGGCGCAAGAGCCAGACACGGAGATAAGCGCGCGAACAGTGCGCGCCTCGTCTCGTGACTGTACACAAAACGCAGGGAGTTCTCCCCTGTGCCAACCCCATAACAGTAGCACGACCCTCCATATAGCAGAATGAGAGCGCGTTATAAGTCTGGTTTCCCGTTGCAGAGGCCCACGAGAGCGCTGCGAGGGATACTTTTACTTTATTTAAATTAATTAATTAATTCAGACCTGTGCCAAGGTGAAGCGCTGCGTCTCCACTCCCTTTATAGCCGAGATTAGGGAGGGTGAAATGTTTGGATGTCCTGCACAGAGGCTCCTCAGAGCGGCAGTGCAAGATAGGTAGCCTACCTTTAAGGCATTCACAGATAGTCGTGCAATCACAGACCGTACATGGGGGGAGAACAACATTTTATTTCACAACTGACCATCAGAAGGGACCGTGCAAACCATCAGTGTGCAAACAGATCAATTTGTTTATTTGATGTGTACATGACATGTGTTCGGGCAACACATTGGGCGAACCAGGTGCTTACGTGAACATACAGTGGGTCACAAGTGTGTGGCACTGGGTGTGTCCTTACGGTGTACAACGGGGACCATGGGACAAAACGTGCCAGTGGTCCCACATACAGTAGAGGTCGGCGTAATCCAGCTTGTGTTCGGTAGACGTCCCCGTCCGTCCATACATGCGACAAAGCCCCAGGCTGCTGCTCACAGGGCTAGTATAGGTCCGAGTCTAATCGGCCTACGAGCCCAACTTACCTGTGTCAACACTTCCATGCGCCCAGTACAAGTAGTCAAACCACCCGTCAGAGCCATGCTACAGGGCGGGGGAGAGGCTAAAAGCCTAACTGAGCTAGCAGCGCGCGCCATGGGCTAGAAGGGGGTACACAAGCCGGTCAGGGAGGGGTCGGAACTCAGGGGCTCGAGGAGCTAGCTGGCTAACCGGCAGGTTAACACGCTCGACTGGCCTAGCAGCAGTGTTGGGAAAGTTCATTTTCTACAGGAACTAGTTCAAGTTCAAGTTCACAGCTCTCAGAATGAACTAGTTCGTTCATAGTTCATATTTTTTTCAGAATGAAGTAGTTTGTTCATAGTCCACAAAATAAATGAACTAGTTCATTTCAGTTCACAAAAAAAATCTAAATTCATTGACAAAGCCCATATAAATACTCCACAGATAGCCATTATTTAATTAGTGTTAACAATGACATTGCTGGATATTACTGTATTTTACTTGTGCATTAGAGCAGCGGTTTATTATTAGTAGTAATAGAGAGTAGGCCTATAGTCCTTAACTGTGTTTTCTGCAGTGTTGGGAAAGTACATTTTCTACTAGTTCATTGTTCAGTTCACAACTCACCCCCAATGTTGAAAAAAGTGTAGGCCTAAAGCCTAAATTAGTTTTAACAATGAGATGTTAGATATTAGTCTACTGTATTTTAGTTTTGCATTAAGAGTGGTTTATCAGTAGGCCTAGTAGTCCTTTAGAGTGTTTGTTATTTAGACACTGTGTGCTGAGCGATTTCACTTCTTTTCTGTTACTGTATGGACTGGACTTACATCGGGTGCGTGGACTAACGTTTTCCTGCACTGTTGTTCTCAAGTCAAGTCAAGTCAAGTCAAGTCAAGTTTATTGTCAATTTCTTTACATGCACTGGTCATACAAAGAATTTGAAATTGCGTTTCTTGCTCTCCCATGCAGACATAGACTAATCTAGGTAAGGACATAGACAGTATAGACATAGACAGTACTCATACATGGACATAGACAGTATGGACGTAGACATTGCTCATACAGACATTTAAAGTGCAAGACTGGACAACAGAAGACTTGTAGAGAACATACATTAAGAGGAGGTATTTTGTTGTTCTTTTTTCTAAAAGTCCTTTATAGCGTTCTGACATAGTAATAGTAGCATTTGAAGAAATAAATAATTAAAAAAAGGTTTTTATTAAATACACCAGCAGCAGTATGTGTGTGTGTGTGTGTTTGTATGTGTTTTGTGTGCGTGTGTGCGTGTGTGTGTGTGTGTGTGTGTGTGTGTGTGTGTGTGTGTGTGTGTGTGTGTGTTTAGTGCAGGTAGAAAGTGCGGTGTGCGTCTGTGTGTGTGTACCTGTGTATGTGTGTGTGTGTGTGTGTGTGTGTGTGTGTATGTGTGTGAGTATGAGTTGTGTGTCAGTGTGTGTATGTTTGGGTTTAGTGCAGAAAGTGCAGTGTGCTTGTGTGTGTGTGTGTGTGTGTGTGTGTGTGTGTGTGTGTGTGTGTGTGTGTGTGTGTGTGTGTGCATGTGTATGTTTTGAGTTAGTGCAGGTTGAAAGTTCAGTCACAGATGTAGTAGTGCAGGTGGAATGTTCAGTCGCAGATATGGTGGTGGGGATGAGGGGGGGGAGCGTTGTCAGTGGCCTGGCTGGCTAGAGGCTGACAGTGAAGGGAGAGTGGGTTGAGTGTTCAGTATCTTGATTGCTTGATGCATCGTGCTGCTTGCAAGCCTGGTGGTACGGGAACGGAGGCGCCTGTACCTCTTTCCAGAGGGCAGGAGGCTGAACAGTTTGTGTGCAGGGTGGCTTGTGTCTTTGATGATCATCAGTGCTTTTCGGGTGAGGCGTGCGGTGTAAATGTCCTGCAGGGAGGGGAGTGGTACTCCAATGATCTTCTTCGCTGTGTTCACAACACGCTGGAGTGTCTTCCTGTTTTTCTCCGTGCAGCTTCCTCCCCACACTGTGATGCAGCTGGACACGACGCTCTCTATGGTTCCTCTGTAGAATGTTGTCATGATGGAGGGTGTAGCACTTGCCTTCTTTAGTTTGCGCAAGAAGTAGAGACGCTGATGGGCCTTCTTCGCCAGTGATGTAGTGTTGGTGGTCCAAGAAAGGTCGTCGCTGATGTGCACTCCAAGGAACTTGGTGCTGCTCACTCTCTCCACAGCATCACCGTCGATGGTCAGTGGTGGCAGTTGTTTTTGGACCCTCTGAAAGTTGACAACAATCTCCTTGGTCTTGTTGACATTCAGCAGGAGGTTGTTGTCTTTGCACCATCTGGCCAGCAGGTCTACTTCTTCTCTGTAGTGGGTCTCATCGCCCTTAGTGATGAGGCCCACCAGTGTTGTATCATCCGCAAACTTCACTAGATGGTTAGTGCTGTGGGTCGTTGTGCAGTCATGTGTCAGCAGCGTGAACAGCAGGGGGCTGAGAACACAACCTTGCGGAGCCCCCGTGCTCAGGGTCAGGGTGCTTGAGGTGTTATTCCCTACCCGTACTGCTTGTGGTCTCTGCATCAGGAAGTCCAGCAGCCAGTTGCAGAGGGAGGTGCTGAAACCTAGTTTGTCCAGTTTTCTGATGAGTTGTTGTGGTATTATGGTATTGAATGCTGAGCTGAAGTCAATGAACAGCATTCTCACATATGAGTCTTTATTGTCCAAGTGGGTGAGGGCTGGATGGAGGGCAGAGCAGATTGCATCCTCTGTGGATCGCTTGGCTCGGTATGCGAACTGGTAGGGGTCCAGGGTGGGGGGTAGGGTGGCTTTGATGTGTGACAGGACTAGCCGTTCGAAGCACTTCATGATTATGGGCGTCAGTGCTACAGGACGGTAGTCATTGAAGCATGATGGTGATGATTTCTTCGGCACGGGTATGATGGTAGCAGCTTTGAAAAGTGATGGGATGACTGCTTGCTCCAGAGAGATGTTAAAGATGTCTGTGAAGACATCCTTCAGCTCTTCTGCACAATCCTTCAACACTCGGCCAGGTATGTTGTCTGGGCCAGCTGCTTTGCGTGGGTTGATGGTGGCCAGTGTCCTCTTCACACTGGCAGAGGACAGGTACAGGGGTTGATCATGGGGGGGAGGGGGAGTTTTCTGTGGATGAGTGTCATTTTGTGCTTCAAAACGGGCAAAGAAACTGTTCAGGTCGTTTAGCAGAGAGGTGTTGTTGTCACAGCTTCGTGGTGCGGGCTTATAGTCCGTGATGGCCTGTATGCCCTGCCACAGGCTCTGTGCATCTCTGCTGTCTTTGAAGTGTGTTGTTATTTTGTCCGAGTATTCCTTTTTTGCTTTCCTGATGCCCTGGGACAGGTTTGCTCTTGCTGCTTTTAGGCCAGCTACGTCTCCTGCTCTGAAGGCTTTGTCTCTGGCCCTCAGCAGTCTGTGAACGTCTCCTGTGAACCATGGCTTCTGGTTGGCTCTGGTGGTGATGCGTTTTATTTCTGTAACATCATCAATGCATTTTGTGATGTAGGAGGTCACAGTGTCTGTGTACTCCTCAATGTCAATGTGGTTGCTGTGGGTGGCAGCTGTTTTGAACATGTCCCAATCTGTGGTTTCAAAGCAGTCTTGTAGTCGTGACACGGATCCCTCTGGCCATTTTCTCACCTCCTTCAGAGCTGGTTTGGTGAGTTTTACCTTTTGTCTGTAGGCTGGCAGTAGCAGAATCGTTAGGTGGTCTGATAGGCCGATGTGGGGGATGGGCTTTGCCTTGTATGCTCCTTGTTTTGGGGTATAAACAAAGTCCAGGGTGTTTTGTCCTCTTGTTGGAAAGTTAACATGTTGGTGAAATTTTGGAAGAACTGTTTTGAGATTTCCGTGGTTGAAATCTCCCATGACCACTGTGAAGGCATCTGGGTGTGCATCTGTCTCTGTCTCTGTCTCATGCGCAAAATTTGCCATCCTGCAACATGCCAGCAGGCAGCTTTCTCTTGTTGTTGGTGCTGCGCGCGGCGCATTTTAACTTAAATAGTGAAGCGAGACCACTCCACACTTATTCCAAATGCCCAGAAGACGGTCGCTAGAGTCACCGGAAATCAGAAAACTCGCACACTGCTGGCTGGTTGCTGGCCGCTCTGACTTTAAGTAGAGCGATGCCTGCTGTTTGCTTGGTCCCGCCTCTTTGCACGAGACTAAAGACAGTCGGAGAGAATGGTGTCTGACGCTGTCAGAGAGAATGGATAAGACATAATATTAGACTCTCTGACATTGTGTTCAGTAGCGGTTTCTGCAGGAATATTAATGAAATCTGGTAACTACGGAATGAAGAACTACTGAACGTTCACGTTCACGCTCCAGATGAACGCGTTCATAGTTCGTTCATCATCTAGAAAATACTGTCCGTTCAGTTCACGTTCGCTCAAAATATGAACTCGTTCATGAACTTTCGTTCATTGAACGCGTTCGGGTACATCACTGCCTAGCAGACGGGTAGAGACGGCGTCTGCATTGAGGATAGTTCCGTTGCTGAGACGCTCTCTCAGCGTGCCTAGGGGAACGCAGACCAAACACGAAACAGGGTCCTTCCCTTTGGGAAAGCGGCTGTATCGTGTTCTCCCCTCAGGGAGGCGCGTGCGACCCAAGGCCCCCTCCATAGATGTTCGTATCTCGAGGACATCTGAAAATCCTGTAAATAAAAACATCTGAAACGACAGAGAAAACAAGTTAAGAATCGCGTGGGCACTCTTAGCTGGCGTACACCGGCTATTACGAGTAATACGCCACACGGAAATTCATTAACAAATAGCAACATTGTATATTTTAACAATGTCGTAACAGTGATACTTTACGTGGACCTTTCCCGGCGAAGCAAGAAAAGAGGAAGTGAGATGGGCGTCAGTGCAGTAATAGCCGCCGCCGGTGGGCGGACCCTAGCTTGACTGACACAGCCATCTGCCATTCGGCTTGATTAAAGATATAAAAAATGCTTCGTGGATCAACCAAGGTCGATCATGTCCCATGAGTAATAGGTCGCAGTTCCTGCGATAGGGAACACAGATTACCTATTGAGCTTTATTTATTTTTATTCTTCTTGTCACATTGTGTCTATTCCATTAAGTATGGTGTAACAAAGTCATTTAAATACTGTAGCAGGTCGTTATTAGACTGGGACCCCTGAAATACATACATTTCATGATTTACCATCCATGTATCTAATGATGATGACACTGGTGGTGATTTTTTACATTGTCTTGCAGGTCATCATCTGTTTTTTGTGAGGGGGAATAGCCACTGCTCAGGAACAGTAGAAGTCGAACAGGCAGGTGTGGTGTCCCTCCTCTCCGGAGAGCCAGAGAGCTGGGACGACGCTGCTGCTAAGCACGTCTGTGAAAGGATGCACTGTGGTGGCCTGATCTCCCACAGCTCCAAGAACCAAACCACCGATCGTTTGATGCAACTGAGCTTGAATGACACGTCAGGTCGTAGATATACACTGCAACAAGCCAGCGCAAACAGCGGAATGGTGGCCACTGTGAATTGCGCTGGTAATACAGAAAATCTATCTATCTATCTATCTATCTATCTATCTATCTATCTATCTATCTATCTATCTATCTATCTATCTATCTATCTATCTATCTATCTATCTATCTATCTATCTATCTATCTATCTTGCTGCTAAAACATGAAGCTTTTCTTTTAACTATATGTGAGAAAACGATCAAAAGACAGTGTTGCATAGTTTCTGCTCTGATTTATTTTTGTTCTTGTACCCCATCCACATCAGGCAATGTATCCGTGATGCTGAAAAACAACCGCAAAGGAAGCAAGGAAGCGACCAAAGACAGGTGCTGGGGATACGTCGAGGTGTGTCGCGGGGGAAAGTGTGGAGGGGTGTGCCGAGACGTGTGGAAGCACTCTGAGAAGCTGTGCTCCAAACTCGGTTGTGGGCGACCTGTGAACACGAACCAGGATCCAAGGCAAAGCATGGAGATGAACTTGGTCTTCAACAGCATTCACTGCCCTGACAGTGACAGTGTGTCCGATCTGGGGACCTGCACAGGGGTCTCGTACAATCATTCGTGTACAAAGGCGGCCTATGTCACTTGTTCAGGTGAGTCCAGAGTACTCCGCATGTTGCTGTACTGTATATATAATTTGCCTCTATTCTCATGTTTCGCATTTTCCATTGTTTTCAGGTAGTCTCATGGCCAAGCTGGACGACCCTCGTGACAAATGTGCTGGCAATGCAAAGGTGTACCTGGAGGGCCAGTGGCTACCTCTCTGCGGCTCTGTGGAGAAGGACATTCAAAACTCGGTCTGCAATGACGTGGGCTGTGGTGTAGCAAGCAGTCTAACAATGGCCACTCCTGACGAGTCCTCACAAGGACTGACTGTCACATGTGAAAAGGGTTCCATGTCTATGGAAAGCTGCACGACAATACAGTACAATACCGCTCAGTGTTCCAAGGTTGCCAAAGTCAAGTGTTCAAGTAGGTTGCATGTAATACACAGTTATACAAATATTGCTTTGTAAGTATTTATAGCAAGGAAGTGGCTCATCTATGCCTATGTAGTGTATGAAAATCAATGAAAGAACAAAGACAAAAGAGACTTGAACAGATTAACAGGAGCATATAATAGTATACACACAGGCTAAAAGTTCTTCTAAACATTTGCCGACAGGCTGGCGTCGTCTGGTGGTCTTCTCCAGGAAGAGCTATTGCGATGGACCAGTGTCTGTCAAGACAGACAGCAATCTCTTCCCCGTCCCCTCCCATACCTGGGGGGAGAACAGCACCGAGGCCAAGTCGCTCTGCAGCAACCTAGGCTGCAGCGGGCCGGGGACATTCTCCAAGAATGATACTCGATTCAACCAGTGGTGGAACAAGACCTACAGCTGCCAGTCCCAGAACATCTGGGATTGTGAGAGAGAAGCACAGGAGATACACCAACAGCAGCTGTACGTCCATTGTGAAGGTTAGAAGTTTATAACATTGTAAAATATTGGTATGGAAATTGTATTGCAGTAAATGTTCATTGTGGTCCAGTCCAGCTTCCTTGCACACAGGCCTAGACTGGTAATCAGGCATATCAGGCATTTCCTGGTGGACAGTAGGAGCTGATGGAGCTTATAGATTGGCCCACAATTTCGAGGGATGGATGCCGAAATCTGGCTGGCATAAAAATGCCCAGGCTTTTTGTGGTTTAAGTCCAGCCCAGAAATCGAAAATATCCATCATGTCTGTGGTTTAACTGGAGCTGCTTCCCAAATGTCTGTCTGTGTCTGCACACATTTAGGACAAAAGCAGGTGACATTGTCTGACGAGTGCTATGGGGAGGTGATGATCGACAGCGAGAAAGTCTGCTCCAACGGATGGACTGACAAAATGTCAGAAATGGTCTGTGACAATCTCAGATGCGGGGCTCAATATTCCTACAAGTCAAATTCTTCATCCGGTGATAAGCTACGCCAGTTCGACTGCACTGGTGAGGAGGCCAGACTCATGCAGTGCTCATCATGGACACCAAAGGTCTGCAGTGGTGGCGGAGCCGTGTCTGTGATGTGTAGAAGTAAGTATAGGCTCTCACTGACACGTAGATAACAAAAAGAGCAAAACACACACACACATACTGGACATGAGTACACTTACACATGCGCAGGCAGGCAGGCAGGCAGGCAGGCAGGCAGGCAGGCAGGCAGGCACGCACGCACGCACGCACGCACGCACACACACACACTCACACACACACACACACACACATTGTGACACCAAAAATAAAAAATATATAGAAAATAAGTGAACAGTAATCAGTGTGCAATGTTTTCTGATTTCTGATTCATTCATCTATTCCCATCACCTTGTGTTAGACGCTTTCAACTTCAGTCTGACTCACCATTGTGGTGGACAGTTCAGGGTGTTTCAACACGGAGAATGGCAGGCTGCATGTGTGAACCTGAATGACGGTCGAAAGACGGCCAACCTGCTTTGCCAAAAGTTGAAATGCGGAAATTACAACAGCAGCAAGGAACATCACGGCAAGCCAGAATCCCAGAAAACTGGCATCCAAACTGTCCTTTCCTGTCAAGACAAGACCGAGCTTGAGCGCTGCGTCCAACGGCTCAGTTGTGGTTCTGGTTACGAGAGGGAGATATATTGTGATGGTAAGATTGGTTAATGCTGAACACACACACACACACACACACACACACACACACACACACACACACACACACACACACACACACACACACACACACACACACACACACACACACACACACACACACACACACACACACACACACACACACACACACACACACACACACACACACTAGCATCAAGCCACAAGTGCTCTATAAGTACATTTGATGATGTTTTATTTGGTACCATAGACTTCCATTGCTACATTAATTATGGCTATATGTAGGGTACTGTCAAAGTAGGCATCGCAAGCACATAGAGGGAAAAAATGTATGTTTTCTCATATTTTACCAGGGCCTAACTACAGATACCTAACCTAACTACAGAATCAATTTACTGAAATAAGGATGATGGCTCCTTTAAATCTTAATGACAATTGTGTTGCCAATAAACATAGATAGCAGCTTCATAGATAAAGTACATCCTCATAATTATATTGACTTACTTACTGTATCGACTGTGATGTCCTATGTAACTTGTAGCAAATGTTGCATGTTGCATGGTGCATGATTTTCAGTTTCAGTGCAGTGCGCAAAAATACAACATTTTCACTTTTTCTCTTTTCAAAAGGTTTCGTGGACATCTTCCCTCCTCCCGAACTCCCGATCAATCTGATTGTTGGAGTCACAGTGGGTCTGCTGCTGCTGGTGATCATCATTGTCCTAGTGCTTTGGCAACGAAAACGCATAACAAAGCTGCTGCGCGGTTAGTGCATCAACTTCATCCTTTTTTTCTAGAGTCTCAGGAAATTGAAGCAAAAATGTCTGCACAATTTAGATTTTTTTTTAATAGTCAGTATTTTTGTCTTTAAGACCTTCCTCAGGGCACACAGCACAAACGTAGAGATTGTAGATTTTTGTGGTCTTTTATCAGCAGAGGTGTACAAGCCTTTGGAAGTAAAAGTATTTTAAAAGAAAAGTAAAAAACCTAATCAGGTTCTCATTTCATTAGGTGCTGTGGAGTAACGGGTGTAACAACTACATAGTATCATGTACGGTACTAGTGTTGTGCTTACATCATGAATTTACTCCTACTTTTGCGTTATGGTTCTATACCAAAACCTGAGTGACAGAGCATGAGGGTGGTTATTTTTGTGCTTACCTTCGAACAGCCAGGAGATGGCACTGTTAGTTAATGTGTGTTGTCTGTCCCTCTGAGGGGCATATGAGTCATATGAGTTCAGTTTTTAAGCCATGCATACTGTATGCCAAAGACAGAGGTGCCAAAAGTGTGGGTAGAAGTAGGAGTGTACAACACTAGCGTATGATACTCCTTAAAGGTGCACTGTCCAAGATTTTTAGTTGTTTATTTCCAGAATTCATGCTACCCATTCACTAATGTTACTTTTTTCATGAATACTTACCACCACCACTCTAAGTATTCATTATGACTGGGAAAATTGCACTTTTCATACATGAAAAGGGGGATCATCTTCTCCATGGTCCGCCATTTTGAATTTCCAGAAATAGACATTTTTAGCTGCAAATATGACTGTACTTGGGGCATACTAGAAAATATTAGTTTATTACTTTGTAAACTTTCATGAAAAGATCAAATTTGGCAATAGGCAACCCAGTTTCAATGACCAGCATAGTTGCAGTACCTTTTTTGACCATTTCCTGCACGTTGCACCTTTAACTCTTAGGCCAGTTATCTCACTGTGCCCAAATGAGATAAATAAACTTTGTTGTTACTAACAAAAACTGAAAAAAAACCTGCCCCAAATTTGATTGATCATAACATACAGGTACACTGACCTACTCGTTACTCAGTGAAGTACCTGTGTCGGAAGTAGGCAAGTTTTTTATTTTTACTGGTACTTCTTACTTTAAAAATCTCTAGAGAAAACATTTATGCATGTATGTGTGTAATGTGAAATTTGTTCAGTCATCACAATTATGGCATTGTGCCATTTCTGTACTCCTCTACTGAAGTCATAATGACAGCATGCTCTGCTGTTCTACCCTTAAAGTAACGTGTGCAGCTTATCTGATTGACACCCCACGCTCACCAGGTTTGTCCCGGACTACAACAACCGTCACCAGCGAAGATATTGAGCAGCCAGAAATTGTTAGCCTGAAGGATGGCATCGAAATGAGGTTGCAGAATCAAGGTGGGCTTCACTACAAACATACATGTTTTTTGCTGAAATTTTACTCATAGTTTAAATTATTATACAATAACTACACGATACAAGATAACGATTTTCTAAGTAGATCAAGATACATCATCATGATTCATTTCCGAGAACCATTTCACGTCGGGTGAACGCCCCTTTAGGAGACCAGCAGGGTTTGAGAATAGATTACGCCCTTAGAGTACATATGTGGAAATGAATCCTTGGGTCACCGCAATTCCCTTAGCACTGCACCTTGGATCCCTCAGCCCCTTAGTTGGTGGTAGTGCACAATCTATGTTGCTGCCACCAAACGCAACGGACAGAGAAGAAGAAGGGGGGACAACGACCCCTTAGGAGACCTGACTTCGGCACATTTTTTTGCATTGGGTGGGCGGGATTTGGGATATCTTGCTCTGATGGACTATATTTGTACAAGATACAATCTTCCTATAATTTGGAAGTTAAATATAAAAAGTGGACACCAAAAAATGCATTGGACTGACAAGTTTATCTACCCTATTCTTTACCATATGGCTCATGGTTCTTTAATCACATACATTAACTCACTGCGAGTGTTATAGAAGTTTGTTATAGAAGTTATAGAAGAATGTTTTGTGTTGATAGCCAACGGGCGAGAGAAGGTTCCGGATAGCCAGAGCCAGGTATCCTCTGAGTATGATGACGTGGCCGAGGACAGCCAGATGGAAGTGGCCAGTCCTGTAACCAGCCAGGATGAGGACGCTCCACCTCTGCCAGGTAGCTACAGTAAACCTCCCTCACCAGGTAAAACACTTCACAGCTGACCAGGTAACTCCTCTATTACCAGCTAAACCTCTGTGAGCAGTTCAATGACTTGAAGGTGCTCAGTGTAGGATGGTGGCCAGAGTAAGTAATGCGACTCTGGTGCTCATTGAAACCGTGCTGCCTGCCTATTACCAAATTTGACCTTTTCACGAATATTGACTTATATATGAAGAGTTCAGATGCAAAACCCCCTAAGTGCCATTTCAGAAAATAATCTTAATTCATTTTTATTTAATACAAAGCTATCAAAATTGCATTTTTTTATTTTTTATTTATGTAATATAACTATTTATATGTATTATCAAGTACATGAATGTAAACCAAACCAACAACGGGTTTCTCTAAAAATATAGAAGTGCAGCTCTTCAGAAATGGAGTTAGGGGTTTTTGCATCTGAACTCTTCATATACAGTATATTTATGTAATAAGCTAATATATGATAGTATGACAAAGGTATAGTACGTTTGGAGCTAAAAATGTCTATTTCTGGAAATTCAACATGGTGGACATGGAGAAGATCCCTCCTTTCATGTATGAAAAGTGACATTTCCCCAGTCATAATAAATGCTTAGAATTTGATAGTGATGGTATTCATGAAAAAAGGTAACATTGGTGAATGGGAAATAATATATTAATCACAAAATACGCAAATCAGATTTTTAATCAATGTATTATTACCTTTTTTGTGTAGGCGGTCAATTTTGACCGTTAACACCATGAACGTAACCATGTTTCTAACACAACCAGAGGGTTAAAGGGCCTACCTGGTCAGTTGTTAAAGGTGTCCTGTGTATTATTTTTCAGTAGTTTATTTCCCATTCACCAATGATACCTTTTTTCATGAATACCATCACCTTTTGGACATCCTTTTGAAACATTTCCAATGTCATTTAAATGTTATTCTGCTTTGTTTTAGTGAACACCATGAATGTAACAAGTTGGTGTATCTTCCATAATTCTTTAACCACCTGATAATGTATCCATCACTGACCATGTAAAACCCTCCAAACACAGATCAGGTGAACTTTTTCACTCTTTAACCACTGACTAGATAATCCCCCTTATCAGATCATCCCCATTGACCAGGTAACGTACGACGGGGGCTCCAGAGCCCTCCAGGGGCTGTTGGGGAGCCCTAGGGGGGTGTTGAGAAGGATACAGCTGAGAGGGGGCGGTACTTAGTTGCCATTGGGGGGCTTTATTCCATTTTAATTTTTAAATACTAGGAGAAGCGTTGGCAGGCTTATAATATGATGAAATCAAGAGGGAGTTGGGAAGCTTATGATGAGGTCAAGAGGGTGTTGGGAAGCTTATGATGAGGTCCAATTTTTTTGATGCAGACTGATTTATGCAGTAGTTCTCTTAGACCCTTCCTGACACT
This sequence comes from Engraulis encrasicolus, assembly GCF_034702125.1. Lineage (NCBI taxonomy): Eukaryota > Metazoa > Chordata > Actinopteri > Clupeiformes > Engraulidae > Engraulis > Engraulis encrasicolus. The sequence continues at coordinate 34,772,069 of NC_085866.1, read as the reverse complement.
CCCACATTCATGTCCTCTTTGGTGAGTCCTTTTTGATAAAGATGTCTGCTACGTGTAATGCAAAGGGCAATGTAACATAACATGAATTTTGAGAGAGCTCTGTAACCCTCAGAACGTGACATGGAGCAGGACGGCGAGAGCGATGACGATGACGATGACGATGGCGATGACGGGGAGGGTTATGACGATGTGGCTGAACCAGAACCAGCCATTGAAGAGGAGGAGGAGGAGGAGCGGAGGGCCCTGCCACCATCACCGCTACAGGAGACCAGGGCGCTCCTGGAGGAGGAAGAAGACTACATCGAGCCAGACAACGACCCGTGACCAGAGGTTGAGGAGGAAGTGGTTTAGTTTGTCACACATACTGTAGGTTCCTCAGAAAACTTGTAGGGCAGTGGTTTTCAACTTTGGGGTGGGGGGACCCAATATGGAGTCGCCTGGAATTCAAATGGGGTCGCCTGAAATGTCTAATAACATCAGGCTAATTAATTAATATTCTGATGGAAATGCCACATTCACTCTTACACATTTTCAGAAATATCTACAGGTTTAATAGCCTACAAGTTAGCTCAGTCTTTTTTTTAGTCAGGTAAAAAATATGTGTATGGGGCCCGGTCCCCAGAAATTTGTGGTGTCAAAATGGGTCCCGAGCCAAAAAATGTTGGGAGCCACTGTTTTAGAGGTTCCTCCTCAGTGGCAAACTTAAGGTTCTTCAGTATGGTATGAGGAGGATAAGTAGAAGGAGCAGGCTGAGGAAGAGGAAGAGGTTGATGAGGAGTAGGTAGTAGGTGGAAGAGCAGGTGGTTATATGTTTCATATTCTTGAGGAAATAAAAGTTGTGTATCAATTTGAGTATCCGGCAGGTTTAACCCCAAGTCTTTGGGCCACAATATTTAGCCACTCCAAAAACTTCGAACCTTAAAGCTTCAGTTATCATAATATCTTTTAAAAATTGCGTTAAGAAAACCTGAGAGAATGATATAGCTTGCAGAATGTATAAGACCAGCTACCTGAGAGTGGCTACGTATTTTTTTTCATGTAAAATACACATATTGAAAATTTTGGGACTCACCAAGCAAATGCAATATATTTCTTGACATTTAATGAACATACATTTGTTTGTCCATGCTGGGTAAGCTAATTTACTGAATGGGTTTCCCTTGTTACAGTTTTTTTAAAGTATTTTTTGGGGGGCTTTTCAGCCTCTATTGGTTTTTGTGAGACAGGATAGTGAAGGAGAGACAGGAAGTGAGATGGGAGGGAGAGATGGGGAAGGACCGGCACAGGACCCGAACCGGGAATCGAACCCGGGTCGACTGAGTGGTAAACATGTGCCCTACCATATCAGCCACGGCAGGGCCCCCTTGTTACAGTTTTTAACAGGTTTTAATATGCTCTAAAAAAAGAAAAAAAAGAAAAAAGACAAAAAAACATATAGTTTGAGGAATAGACCTGAAATCGTGTTTTGATTTTGACATGTAAATACTGAGATATTTAGTTCCTTAAAATTTAATTTTCTTATACATATAGAGTATACAGTATTATATAGCATGTAATTGTTATGTGTAGGTTGATGCGGACAACCAACATGTTAAATCATGTAGCTATGTTGCTCTTACATGATCCAGTGTTTATTAAAGTGACCACAGTCTACAACAAAACTCAAGTAGACATGTTTTAACTAAACCGCCTTTGTACTATGTGCAATCTAGCCACACAATATTTTGGAGCAGAGTATAGCAGTTACTGTATACTGTGTTTTACTTCAAATATTGGTACATAATGGAGGAATTAGCTATTAACAAACTGAGAAAAATCTCTGCATAATATGTAGGTGTATATTACTTAGTGACATTAGAATCAGACATTTTGTTTCATTTTGCATTATTCTTTTTTGCTCTATGACATAGCTCTATGCTGTCTTAATTTTTTATTTGTAAAAGTACATAATCATGAAAACTGCACACAATACAAGCAAACAGATGTAATTCTAAAACTATTTTACATAGAAGAATCATTTTCTTATTTTGACCAATGATTTTCTTTTATATTCCAAATAATCCTCAAGCCTTTGTAGCCATATTATGCCTGTGGTTGCAGTCACGGTCAACATGCTTTACAACAGAAAAATACATTTCCTGTCAGCGAATGTCAGAACATCCAACAAATAAATAAAAAGCATTGCAGCTTTTCAGCATTGACAGTACTGCAGCACCGCTGTAGCATTGGAGTAATGTGATCTTTTAGAGAGAGGGGAGAGGGAACTTTAGTCTGGGTGGTTGAGCAAGAGCGAGGGTGAAGTGGTTCAAGCACACTTGTACCAGAGGGCAAGGCAAGCAGCTGTGCCACACTGATCACTCTAGAACACTCCAGAACACTCTGAGAATCTCTTAATTGGCCTGAGGTCCAGTGCTTCCCACCCATCTTGTCAAGTGCAGAGTATTTTTCAAAGCAGTTGTCAGTTGTAACCAAAAAACTAAGCACTATGTCAATTATTTTTTTGTATAACACAGGCATTTTTATATTACAACAAAACTAATCTTTTAATAATGGTATGTAAATAGAAAGCTTCTGTTGATTTACAGTTTTTTAAATGTCGCAAGTGCTTATTATCTTAAAGCCTTAAAACGCAAATAAATTGCTGATGTACTGATATACTGATATTTTACTCACAAATATTTTCATGTAATGTTTTACACTGTTTCTTAATTGTTCCAACCAAAAAAATAAACAAATGCCTTTATGAATTAATGCACAATTTGTCAAACTGACTTTAAACTATCAACTGCTCATATTTCAAGGACACTTTGTTTGCGGGACTTGAAACTGACACCCTTTCATAACGGGCGTTATGCACAGACAGACAAACTGATGGCAATCTGTAACTTGGGCTTTTTGGAGATTGCTCTGGTGCTGTGTTTTAAGCTGTATGATCTAAGAAGTTTATAGTTTGATACACAGCACAAGAAGCCATCTTCCAGTTCTGACTCGGCAGTGTGGTTATCTGCGCAGTAGCCTATGCAATCGAGCAGTGCGGTGCTTTTAATGTTTGGTCAAGGAAGAAAACTGCAAATACATGTGTTCACGGATTGCTTTTAAGATTTGTTTGGTGATGAGTTTTTTCAATGTTTTCTTCTGGTGCCTCCCTCCTGACAGTGAAATTAACAATGTTAATTTAACTAGTAACACAATCTGTGATTCATAATCAAATGTAATGACAATTTTTATCATCTTTTGTTTGTAACAATCAACTTAATTGTACTGCCTGTGCTTGCTAAACAACAGTACTGATCAACAAGTCACTTTACTACACCTTCACACAAAAAACAACAATTAGGTCGTTTGTCTTGAAACATTTGATTATTTATCTTGTTCTTGGATTTATTAATTGACTTAGCCTATACAGTAAGTTTACCATAACATAATTTAATTCCATAATACTTAAAAAAGAAACAATATTTGATATGAAGCTTGGAGAGGAGACGTGTCTTTGAAAGGACATCTTAGCAATAACTGACCTTGGAAGATCATTTACAGGTACGTTTTTGGGTCGTAACCTATTTAGAAAGCATGCACATGTCATAGGCCTACTTTGGCCAACGTGCACGCAGTTGCATATTGGCAGGAGTGTGTTATTACATTGATTCTATGCTGGGTGTGAGCATCCTTTGCCAGGCTCCCATGAGGTCTCCCCTGAAGGTTATGGCCCTATGGCTAATGCCCAGAGGGACTAATTTGTAAGCAGTAGCCCCAAGGCCACATGTAAACACGGCCCTGACTTCCTGCCCTGCAGCTACACATGTGCTGTTAGCAGGTGGGCTACCAAGGCAACGCACTTCTGTAACTAACGATACCTGAAATAGAACACAAAGACATTCCAATCACAGGACTCCCTTGTTATTCAGCAGTAGATGAGTGTTGTTTTTTACAACTATCGAAGGCTGTTGAAGTTCCTTGACAAATATGGTTTCAGCAACTTACTTGTACTTGAAAAAACGTGGAACTTGAAAAGTGGGCCATGTCTGTGGTCTTGAGGGTCATTAGCAGCAAGCACACAATTATTACAAGTAGCCTACCATTATATCGTCTGTATCAGATCTGACTTTGACATAAATGGCTGCAGTCTAACTGGAATCTTTATAACTTGTTAGAAATGTGTTTCACATCAAGACAACATACACTTGTCATGAGTTGATTGAATGTAAAGTAGAGAAGGGTAGAGTAGAGTATGGTTAGGCCTACTGTACTTCATTGACTCCAAAGGGAAATTAAGGTGTCAATCAGCCTATATATAATATAGGCTAATAACCTATAATACTGCACACATAAAGACACTTCAAAGATATTGCACACAAATGCATAGACTTACATACAGGCACTAAGACATATCAAACAAGATGTACAGTTACAGTATGTAGACCATCATATAAATCAATGTATACAGTAGACCAATATATAGGTTCACAGTGTCACACATCAACATCAACAGGGACATATTCATGTCAGAACAACTGACAACCAAGTCAGCGTAATGTTTGACAACCTGTAGCTGTGGCTATGGTGTTACTGATGTATGTCTCAACGCTCAGCAGGCAGCTGTCAATGAGGGAATAACACGGCAACGCATGTATGTACGCACACGCAAACATCAAACACACACCCACACACACACACAGGCACGCACACACACGCGCGCGCACACACACACGCACGCACGCACGCACGCACGCACGCACGCACGCACGCACGCACACACACACACACACACACACACACACTAGGCTACTTACAATAACACCGCTGTAATCTGTTCCGTCAGTGGTCAGAGAGCCATTGCTTTTGTGTCCACTGTGATGTTTGCATGAACAGCATGAAATAATGACACATTTTCTCCCACTCTGCTGCAAACCTCATTGCCCATTTGCCTCGTCACCAGCACCACATGCGCTTGCTGGTCTTTTTGATGGACACAGTGAGGGAGGCACTTGGCTGTCACAAGGCTTCGCTTGTTTCGTTTTCCACAACAGCAGTGCCGTCGTGGAATTGTTATAAATATATCAGATTGCAGGCCCAGAGGAGTTTTTTTCCATCTGTCCTCTCCTCAAGCCCTTCCACAGGGCCGTTTCAAGGTATTTGGGGGCCCTAGGCAAAGAGGGACTTTGAGCCCCTAGCTTTCAAACTATTATAGAGGACCCCCTCAAGAGAGATGTTGATAGCCGTATCATTGCACTTTTTGGTGCTGCCACAGGTTACATGGCGCTATTCCGATATACCGCTATTCCTACACCGTCGCGATATGCCATTTCTGTGGTTTGTGCTACGTTGCTCAGCTTTTATCAGTTTAGGGAGAGTGCATGCAGTATGTCTGATGTCGGAATAGCGTTATGTCTGAATAGCGGTTGCTGCCACACTCAGTATTGCCTCTTTTCCACTGCCAGTTTTCTGGTAGGCCTACAGCCCGACAAAGCGCGACTTGGCTGCCACTTTTTGCTTTTCGAATAGACACAACACAGCTCAATGGTAAAGCAAAAAATGGTGGCCAAGTCAGACCGTGTCGAGCTGTAGGCTCACAAGGGCAGTCATGCAAGCGGTTAGGGCGTCAGACCTGTAGCCCAAAGGTTGCCGGTTCGACTCCCGACCCGCCAGGTAGGTGGGGGGAGTAATCAACCAGTGCTCTCCCCATCCTCCTCCATGACTGAGGTACCCTGAGCATGGTACCGTCCTGTCGCACTGCTCCCTAGGGGTGCCATTGGGGGCTGCCCCCTTGCACGGGTGAGGCATACATGCAATTTCGTTGTGTGCAGTGTGCAATGAACCCTTGTGTGCTGTGGAGTGCTGTGTCACAATGACAATGGGAGTTGGAGTTTCCCAGTGGGCTTTCATTTCACTTTTCACAAGAAAAATGGCAGTGGAAAAGAGGCAATAGTAATTGTGGCAGCACCTCCCTTAATTCAATGGCATAGGTTGGCATTGCTGTGATTTGAAAACATCAGCCATTAACAGTCATTCTCTTTCATCTGAGGACCCTAGTCATTTGCCTACTTTGCTTGTCTGGTTACGTCAGGCCTGTATTCCCCCAATTGTATTCCCCAATGCTCCCAAACATTCCCTATGACATCTGTTTGTCTGAATGCAGTGCGCAGTGGGTAGGATACTATATGGAAAGCGTGCAGTGATGTAATGCGAAAGAGAAACAAATGGCATCACCCCCTTGGGGACACTCTTCGCCTCCTCTTCTTCCTCTCACCCCTCCAGAAGCTTGAGCTCATAGCTGAGGAATGGGACGGAGTAGGATGCACACACTACTGTTCCACAGCTGGTTGACACATGTCATTTGACAAAGAGAAGGTTTTATACACTCCCAAACGGAGGTCAGTGGTTGATCTGACTTCAGTTCGCTCGTACAGTAGATGTGACCGAATGAGAATATAATTTCTGTTTAGAGTTTTCGTTTTCGGTTTCAGACTTCATATTGGCCAAAATACTTACATACAGTAAGTGATGTGCTTATATGTATGTGTTGTCAATGGAAAAAATAACACTCCTGAAAATAACATTTCAATAAGCTATATTGAGTCATCATAATTAATTGCATCTGGCCAAGACACAGTAATTTGTCACATGACACAAGGCACTTGAATTTAAAACTGACCCTCAAATGAAATGCCCATTTCCACTAAATCACAAAAAGCTCCAATCACCAATGGCAGTCAACTTCAATGACCTTGCCTTGCTGTAACAAAATCATGTGAATCTTTTTTGCACTCTTCTCCAAGTCGTTACACGATGCCGATGGTATGTGACTTTTTAAAGACCCGCACACTACACTATAACCTCACTACACTCCACCGTAAATCATGGCAGTAAACAGCATCCCAGACTTTATTGTGGAGACATTAGAGAAATAACATTGAAGGGACCACAGCTGTCGATGTCAGCTCCGAGCATCAGATGCCCTGATCTGATTATGGATGGGGTCGGAGGCTCCTTGCAAGTGTTTTTTTTTTCCAGGAACGGTCCCAGAACCGTCATCATTTACCGCGATCCTCAGGGGTTGACACAGTTCTGCCTCCGTGTTTTCCATCATGATGGACACCGTTTAGGCGCCACTTGCTCTGATAAGTGCTTAGTCAGTGACACATAATGTAAATACTGATAATACTAGCAGGATCTCGCCCCCCTCTGAAGTAATTGATGGAGTGATTGCTGTCTCGTGGTTCGTGAGCATAGGAATTTTACGGGGGTCATATGTCGCAGTGTGTGTGTGGTGACTGTTAATGTTGGAAAGGTTACTTAGTACAGGCACTGCAGGGAGGAAGATGGCCTGACCACTAAGGGTTTTAGTGTGTGTGTGTTTGTGTTTGTGTGTGTGTGTGTGTGTGTGTGTGTGTGTGTGTGTGTGTGTGTGTGTGTGTTTGGTGAAAGATGACCCCTCCTGGGTGGTGTAAGTGCCTGCTGAACTATACTGGGGGCAGGGGGCAAGGGAGGGCTAGGGGAAGCATTAGGGGGCAAGTAGCCTCCCTGCTGTGGAGCTCTGCTAGACTGACTAACTAACAACCTTGATACCGCACCACTACACCCATGAATACACGTACATTGTCCCAGAGAGAACAGGAGAGAGAGAAATATTGTATACGGTATATACATATATATTGAGAGAGAGAGAGAGAGAGAGAGAGAGAGAGAGAGAGAGAGAGAGAGAGAGAGAGAGAGAGAGAGAGAGAGAGAGAGAGATATTGTATGTGTACATTATTGTGTGTGTGTCTGTGCAATGTGGCCACGTTGGTTCGATGGTAATGGTTTCAATGAAATAAATGAGAGCAACTTCATTAAGATTACAGTACTTTATTGGTATCAGACAAAATATCACAGCATTCCAGTGTCCAATATGTGTATACAAAAACAAAAGGATGTTAAAGCATTCATCACGAGAGGTTTGTAGAAAAAGATACCACTTGCACAGGTGACTGCCTTTGTAGCTACGTATGTACTGTATGTATGTCTGTCTGTGCGTGTTTAGTTTTAGTAGAGACACTTTGCTACCTGCTCTATAAATAGAACTGTCACTCCTCCTGTCAGCACCTTCACATTGTGATATCCGGTTGACTCACATATAAACATAATTGAATTATCTTGTCAAGTGCACTGTAGTTGCTGTTGAATCTCAAACAACCTTGTAAAACAGTCTTTTACTGCAGTGTGTAAAAGATTGCGTTCCATGCTATTGTAGTTAACACGCCAAGCAGGTGGTTTGGTGGCCAGTGGAATGGCATCTCGTCCACGTAGAGCAGTGCTGGGGGTCAGTGACACCTAAATATCATGCATCATCTGCAGTGTTGCCAGATTGGGCTGCTTAGGATGGCCTAGTGTGGGTAAAAATGGCATTTAGCAGAAAAACCCGCCCAATTTTTGCCATAGACATCAATAGAATTGGGCGGGATTTTGTGCTTCTAGGCGGGTTTTGAACATTTTTTGGGCTGGAAATCATCAGCCTCATCTGGCAACCCTGAACTCTGACAGCAGTGCTATAGGTCGGTGGCTCTTAAAACTTAAGTGTCTCATTTTGTAGTGGTTTATTTCCAAAATGTAGGCAGCCCATTCATACATGTAATCATTTCATGGGCATTTACCAATTAAATAAAGTAATATTTATTGGTCTGAATAGAGCAGTTTTGCAGCCAGAAATCATTTAGGCAATCTAGGATCTACAGTACCTGTATAAATGTATGAAAAGTGTAAATGTCCATGCCATAATGAATAATTAGAAATGTATAGTGGCAGTCATGAAAAATACAACTCTTGTGAATGGACAGCATACGTTTTGGAAATATACTGCTAAAATTACACATCTGAGTCCTTGGTCGCCGTTCAGGAAAAGCAACTGGAAGCCAGAGCTCTCTCAAGCGCTCCATACATCTACATTCAAGGGAAGTGCATGGGCATTTTCAAGGGCCCCCCATAAAATTGAGTTTGGAAAGCTGTTGAGATGAGCTACAACTTCCCAGAAGAATCCCCAGCACGGACCCCTCACCTCCCCTCATTCTACCCCCCTCCCCTCTCGCCCTATCTTCCCTGTTAGCCTTCACCCTTCTCCCTTGTGCAGCACACACACGAAAATAAAAAAGAGTCCTTGAGGATGATTTACGTCGTCATGCCAACACCTCTCGAACGGGGCTGCTTCTGCTCACGCAAGGGCTGGAGGTGCCGTTGACCTTCTTGCCGTCTCCGCCTGCCAGTGCTTTGGCGGCGGCCGTAGCATTCAGCCAGTCCTGGTCCACGTAGGCCCTCACCTCGCCCACGGAGCACCTGCGGGAGGCGTCCAGGGCCAGCATGCGGCCAAACATCTCCAGGGCGCTGGGCGTGAACTTCTTCCACTGGGACGGGACGTCATCGGGCGACAACGGTGGTGGTGGAGAAGAACGAGGCGAAGATGATGATGATGATGGTGGGGACTGAGGCTCTGCCCAGTCGACGAACTCCTGGTAGAAGTCGTCGGAGGGCAGGCAGCGGTCCCAGGGGAAGAAGCCGGTCAGGATGCAGAAGATGAGCACCCCGAAGGCCCATGTGTCCAGGCTGGGCTCCACGCTGAGCGGCGGCGGTGGTGATGGTGGCCGTGGGGGTGGAGGTTCAGTGGGCCTCACCCCACCTTGCTTCCCCTCGCCCTGCTGCTGCCCACCACCACCGCTGCTGTCCACCGCCATGGCACAGAGCTCGGGCGACATGTACGGCAGCGTGCCGTTGATCATGCGGATCATGGTGCCCCGCTTTTGGGTGAGGCCGAAGTCGGCCAGCTTGACACGGCTGCAGTGGCTGTCCAGCAGCAGCACGTTCTCGGGCTTGATGTCGCGGTGCACCAGGCCCTGCTCGTGGATGTACTCCAGCGCACTCGCTACCTGCTGGGCACAGCGCTTCACCGCACACTCCGGAATACCCACCTGGATAGGAGGAGAGAGAGAGAGAGAGAGAGAGAGAGAGAGAGAGAGAGAGAGAGAGAGAGAGAGAGAGAGAGAGAGAGAGAGATGAAATAGCAGGGTTTCAGTCACAAGACCAGGAGGGTGCACCAGCAAGTGATGGTGGGCAACTACCCGGCTCTATAGCATACGGGTATGGAAGATCAGGTGTTATTGAAATGATTTAGAACCAAAGTCAAGACTCTATACGGGCAATTAGTTTGAAAATATATTGAACACTACCTGCTGTATATCCCCTGACAATGAATGAATAGAGTGAATGAACTCTACACAGTAAAAAATATTCCCGTGATGTCACAGGAACTTACTGGCTACTAATTGCATTCATTTCACAGTAGTTTACTGTGGCCATCCTCACAGTTTACTGTGATCTTCTCACAGTAGTTTACTGTGGCCACACCACAGTAAGTTACTGTCACCCTACCCACACTACCATGATCCCGCCCCTCCATTCATCACCACAAAAGAGGTAGCTACCATGTTATTGTGGCACCTCCCATTCCCCACCATGACTGAGACAACTGTGGCATGGAACCAGTCCATCACACTGATCTCTTGAATTGATAGGCTGAACTCTCCATAATTACAGAGAAACTCAAGTATCTGCAATATGTGCATTATTATTACCATTTGTTAATTGTCTCCTGGATGAGAGTACATTAACCAGTATGCATAGAATACTCTGGTTGAGCATAATTAGACAAACCTGAAATTTCTTAATCAAGTAAGCAACACACCAAAAAGGATACCTGCTACCATAATACTCACTTCCAATTAAATAGCTAGCCAGCCAACAAACCAGTCCACCAGCCAACCAAAAGAGTCAGTTGTCAGCTAGCCAGCCAAAGAGCCGGCTAACCAACTAACACTCAGTTAGTCAGCCAACTAACCAACAAACAAGTCAGTTGTATGGCTAGCCAGCTAACAAACCAGACATCCAGTCAACCAAAAGACTCAGTTAGCCAGCCAACCAGCAAACAGTCAGTTGGTCGGTCAGTTAGCTCACTAACCAACAAGCCGGACAGAGAGCCAGCGAACCAGTCATTTAGGCAAGCAACTCAAGCATTGTGACAGTCTGAGTTTATATAGAGGTGAAAGTTAACCATGTGACCAGAGTAATCAGGCATGTGGCAGCTGCAGGTAGTAATTCAATGAATTTGTAACAGTCCTATGTACTCAAGTGAGGTCAGGTACTAATTGACAGATTGATTGGGCACTACCATTGTTCCTGGTTGATGGTAGGCAATGTCAATCATGTCATGCAGCATTTGACTTTCAATTGTGCAATGGCACTTCACAAGATAGCGTAATTTTGTTTACTAGGTGGCAATATTCTGATTTAAAATTGGATGCTGGAGTTTTGGCGTGCACATCCAAGACAAAGGCATTAGCAGGTGCCAACTTAAGAAAGTGTTTGTGTAGCACATTGGTTGCAACTTAATTTATTGGAAGCAGAACCAGCAACATTTCCAATCATAGACCTTCTTCTAATTAGGCCTAATAATTAGTAATTACAATCAATCATGGCCAGGAGCTACCCAAAGTGACATACAGATATGCAGCATTGGTTAGTGTCCCTAGGGTAATGCCGGGTTAGGAGGGAATAGAACCTGCAACTCTCTGATCTTAAGTCCACCTCCCTAACCATTAGGCCAAGGCAGCCACATAGTGCACCCAATCATGGCCTAGAGCCACGAAACACCTGTTATAACAGCACAGTAGATAACTGTGATATGACGAAAAGTCTCTCTGGATTTCACAGTAACAAATTATGGCAGAATGTCACAGTATGTTACTGTGAAATGAATGCAATTAGTAGCCAGTAACTCCCTGTGAGTTCACAGTAAGATATTGTTAAACACTTAAAGTGGGCGAAAGTTCACAGGGAGGGCATGTCAGCTGGGTTGAAGGCTGACGCCTTAACAGTAGTTAACCGTGATACGACGAATTCACACTATGTTACTGTGAAATGAATGCAATTAGTAGCCAGTAACTCCCTGTGAGTTCACAGTAAGATATTGTTACACACTTGAAGTGGGCGAAAGTTCAATGGGAAGGCATGTCAGTTGGGTTGAGGGCTGACGCCTTTACTCAAAGTGATACACAAATATACAATATTGGTTGCTGTCCCTAAGGCAATGTAGGGTATGGAGGAATTTGAACCTGCAACTCACTGAACTTAAGTCCACCTCCCTAACCATTAGGCCAAGGCTGCCACATAGTACAACCTGGGCCTTCAGACACTTCATCGACATTTACAGCAAACTATTTAGTCATCAACTTCTTGTTTGCTACATGTCTTCCCATGCTTGGTCATCTCCTTTTTTCTCACTTCCTCATGTCAATATGTACAACCTGAGGGGGAGGGGCTTAGGACATACAGGCTTCAGATCGTGTCCCATCATGCAATGCACTTATGGAGAGCCATTTATCTAGAAGGAATATCTTAAGTGTGCTTCAAAATATTACTCCTTGTTATATTCTGTGTTTATTGTAGGGGTTGTACTATTTAAAGTGGTACACAAGAAAAATGACCATATTCCCACCGTCATGAAGATGGTCATGTATATCTCCCAATATATATAAGCTCATTCTCCTGTTATTTGACAGAGAGTGGGGAAAACGTAGTCAACTGATGATGGGTGTATACATGTATACCACAAGACATTAAGAATGAAATAATTTGCTGAAAATGTCAATGAAAGGTGTGATTGTAATGAAGAGCCCAACCTGTCTATGACTGAAGTTGTGCCCCAATGCACTAATAATTCAATAGATACTCCGCCCACACAGTAGTTTACTGTGATGTTTCCTAGTTTATCACTTTGGCATGCTGGTTATCCTTGAAGAGCACAGTAAAATACTGTGATGTGCAAGTTAGGTGAGAAATGGCAAGTGATACAATGATTTCAAACTAATTTGCTGTGTGCCGTGTGACCATCACAGTAGCATAGTGTACCAGAACATCAGAGTAATTAACTGTGAGATTTCACAGTAAATTACTCTGAAATCCTTGTAAGTTTTTACTGTGTATCCCTGCAGCAATCCGCCAGTGGAACGCTGTAATAATTATCGGAAAGACCTTTCTATCATAGTACTCCACTACTACGAAATGTATGCATGTATACACACTTAGTCGTACACAATATGACTTGGCCATTTTGGTAATAGAACATTTATAATATGGGTCAGGTCTTAAAGCATTATACCAAAATTCGATAAACTAAAGATGGAACATCCAAGGCAGTCTACAAAAAAGTTTCAAATGGCTTTAATACATAGGGTAAAATAATAATATATATTCAACTAAAATCATCAATATGTTTCAGCCATAGTGAGTCTTCATCAGGGCAAAATCAATCCCAAATCCACAGGTGTTCAACTCTTTTACATAGCACTAAAAAATGTCAAAAGGCCAAAATTAACTAGTAAGAGTCATTCTAATCACCTGGGAAAGTAGAGAAATTGGATCAAGTAGCCTACTTACAGTATATCACAAAAGTGAATACACCCCTCACAGTTTTTCAGATTTTTGAGTATATCTTTTCATAGGAAAGCATTACAGAAATTTCACTTTGACACAATGATTAGTGACCTTTTAACTACTTATTTAACCGCTTTTTACAAACAAGTGTATCCTATCAAAATCCAAGCATGGTAGTGGGACTGACATGGTTTGGGGATGCATGGATGCTGTCAACATTGGTAATCTGAAATATGCCTAAACAAGCATGTCAACATGCACTGTGACTACTGAAGCAGATCATGATATTCTCCATAGGATTGCATTCAAATCTCACACCAATGTATTTAAGCCAGATGCAGACTCAAAATGAAGAGTTCAGATGCAAAACCCCCTAAGTGCCTTTTCAGAAAATAATCTTCATTCATTTTTATTTAATACAAAGCTACTAAAATTGCTTATTTTTTATTTTATTTATATGATATAACTATTTATATGTATTATCAAGTACTTAAATGTAAACAAAACCAACAACGGGGTTCTCTAAAAGTATAGAAGCGCAGGTCTTCAGAAATGGAGTTAGGGGGTTTTGCATCTGAACTCTTCAAATGTTAAAATTCAATGCGAAGAAAGGTTGAAACGTACACTGATGACCTCCCTTTTCATCCCTTTTCATTTCGTTTCATTTTGAGACGATTTGAGCAAACACAGCCCCTTCTCTACCGGACTTTCATCTGGGGTGTACTCACTTTTGTGAGTACATGTTCAAACATTAATGGCTGTATTTTGTTTTTTTTTCTGAGTGAACAAGAAATTTAAGCGGTTAAATATGTTGTTAAAAGGTCACTAATCATTGTGTCAAAGTGAAATTTCTGTAATGCTTTCCTATGAAAAGATATACTCATAAATCTGCAAAAACTGTGAGGGGTGTACTCACTTTCGTGATATACTGTACATACTATATTAAATTGAATTTTGATTTCTTATTAAGATAAAATCCTTTGGATGAAACATTTTATTTTTGTGACAATCGAGATTGGTCAAGATAAAAATATTAGGTTGAGTATATAGCAATCTTTTCATTTTTAAACTAACAGAAAGAGACAGAAATAATTCCATGTATATTCATTTTACACAGAAAGAGAATTTCATAAGGTTTGATACGATGAAATCGCTAACAGACTGTATGTTAGGGAGAAAGTAATTAGAAGAAGATGACAGATCGTCAGGCATGTCACACCTCCTGGGCCGACAAAATCGTCAGCACAGACTTGGTAGTGATAATGGAGATATTATTCTCTATGTCTAAATCCCAGTTACAGTTATTGGAATTATACACAGTGAATGGAGACATGGAGACCTTCTAATCCTGTGTGTGTGTGTGTGTGTGTGTGTGTGTGTGTGTGTGTGTGTGTGTGTGTGTGTGTGTGTGTGTGTGTGTGTGTGTGCGTATGTGTGTTTGTGTGCGTGCGTGCGTGTGCCTGTGTGTGTGGTCCAGACTGTGACCAATGGCTATTGCACAGGTTGAGGTGTCACTAATACACGCGGCATGACTAATTCCCTTCCTTCACAGCTACGTTAGCCCCGTGACCGCAGAACTCGAATTTAATTTAACTGCATTCCATGTCAGATGTCTTTCAAATCTCCTGGATCCCCAAGAGCTTAATGTTCAAAATTCACTTTGGGCACTTTAGGCCACCGTAATAAACAGTACTTACAGAGCAAAGGCCTCCACCACTTTTATTACTTTCTTAACGTCTCGGCGCTGACTCTGAGCCTTCACAAATCTCTTTGGAGGTTCTCCATTGATGTAATAACTCCGATTCAGGGGCTTAAAATAGCTTCCTTGACAGCCGAAAGGACACATCACGTCTTACTAATGGTGAGGTAAAGGGGGAGGGGTAATTATAGACCGTCCTCTAATTGGCCTGCAGTATCAAGTTTTAAGAATCTGACCCTTGACCCGGTTGTGAATCTTGCACATAATTTCCATGTTCCAGGCCGGCTCTGGTTACTGTGAATGCTGGTGTTGTGCTTTGGATAGCGAACATTGCTGTGCATGCTAAATGTTTGGACAAGCAAGTGTCACAGTTTCATGTGTCCCTCTCCCTTTTTAATGAGTATCGGCTGATGATAGACAGAATTTTGAAATGACACAAAAAAACAAAAATTGCACTTAAAAATAAAATAAAAATTACAGTTAAAAGATGTAGACTAACAGATTCTGTACATTACAATGACAGATGTCCCCAATATACATGCGCGCATGCGCACACACACAAACCATCCATGCATCTCTTCATCTCACCCTGGGCTTGATGACTGCAAACAGGTCCCGTCCGATGATGAGCTCCTGTGCAAAGCCGTAGTGCTCCTTGGACTGGAAGAAGATGCCGAAAAGGCCCACTATGCAGGGGTGGTGGGAGAGGTGCAGCGAGATGCAGTACTCACGCAGGAAGCCCTGCAGCTTGGTGGAGGCCTTGGGCATCACCTTCAGGGCCATTGGGGTACCTGCTCGTGTATAACCCAACATACACAGGTTCACCCACACACATACACAGACACACACAAACATGGTTTAGTGTATCTGGAACGTTTCTTAAAAAGAACTGGAAAAATGTCTATGTGCATCAAGTAAAGCATGGTTGAGCAATACCAAAAGGATGCTACTGCCCATTTTATATGAATTAATATGGTGAAGTTTGTTTTTAATATTAGACATTGCATACATTTTGCAGCTCCTGCGCTAAAGAAATGAATGTGAATGTGCATAATCTATATACCTGCAAACCATGAAATTTGAGAGGTTGGGTCATGTTTGAAGAGGATGCAAAAATGGTAATTGTAGTCACCCAGTGCACTCTAATACACACAGGTCACATAACACAAGGAAATGTTTGGCAAGTCATCATGATCTCGATAGGCCATCATAGATTAAAGGCTTTTCATTTTGTGAGACTTCCTTTAATGCAGGCCTATCTTTAGCACATACTAAGGGCTAAAATTAGAGCCACAATGAAGATGTGTCATGCCTATTACTCACTAGTTTGCAATTTGAAATGTGAATGGGATGTATGCATGCGGTACATTTTGAACGACTTCTTTTGATCATATTGGCTCTCTAGCCAAATAAGAAAGCGGCTTCGGTGGGACCAAAAGCACCTGTGAAGTAGAGCACGAACCACATTGACAACACTTAAGTGAACAAACTTCTCTTGAACGTAGTGTATATTGGCCCACCTGGAGGGACAGATCAGGGTGCTGTAGGGCCACAAGCATTCAAAGACTGGGGCAAGCT
>NC_085866.1:34737837-34745337 GCF_034702125.1 Engraulis encrasicolus | reverse complement strand
TGTGTGTGTGTGTGTGTGTGTGTGTGTGTGTGTGTGTGTGTGTGTGTGTGTGTGTGTGTGTTTGTTTGTGTGTGTGTGTGAGAGAGTGAGAGTGAGAGTGAGAGAGAGAGAGAGAGAGAGAGAGAGAGAGAGAGAGAGAGAGAGAGAGAGAGAGAGAGAGAGAGAGAGAGAGAGAGAGACAGACATGGACCCAAACCCTTACACCTGCTGGGGCCTAACAGATTAGCTACAATTCTGCACGCTCGCTCACTCTCTCGCTGCAAAGGAGGGTGTCGATTTCTTGATCGTGTCAAACGGCCACTCCTAGCATCTATCTGACCAACCGCATGACCACTTCACACACATGCTGTACTGTGGAAACCATACATGTCACATGCACCTCCTTAACAGAGAGCCAGTTTTGCTCTGCCTCTGTCTGTCAAGAAATTGTGCGTACTGTGTGTGTGCGTGGGGGTGTGTGTGTGTGTATGGTGTTGATGTGTGTGCGTGTGTGTGAACGTGCGTGTGTGCGTGCGTCCGTCCGTGTTTTCAGCAGTCCCTTCGGATGTCAGTACATGTTTTAATCTCAGGTGTCCAAATGGATGGGCAGCATCTGTCAGACACCCTAATAATAGCACCCTTCAATTGACAAATCTGTAAAGGAAACTAACAGTCTCACAAGACAAGACTGAAATCCAACCCATACTTCTGATGTACCCCAATGTACCCCGACCTAATGTTTCATATCAGAATCAGTAATAAGTTCATCCATTCGTTTGCCAAAAAGCCTCTTTGGCTTCAAAGAGCCAGCAGGCAGCAGCAGGGGTGTGGATGAGTGAGTTTTAGGCTTGGCGGAGGGACTTAGCTTACGGCTTAATATAGAAAGGTTAATAAAGAGTGTTTTTTGAAGGAGATGGGTTACAGCGACAGGGCAGATGAAGTGGGTGCGGACAGAGCCGTGAGATATCACTTGCAGCCAGGGGATGGCTGGCTGGCCGGCTGGCTGTCCGGCGGTGGCGCTGGCTCTGGCCCCGGCTCTCCAGCCTGGATCTGTCGGCCCTCAGGAGGTGATGAATGATCTCTCATGAAGGCCCATTTAGAGTCCGCCGTCGCACTCCCAACACCCCCCTTCCCAACCCAGTGGAAATAATACACTCTGGCCTCCAAACACACATACAGTCACTCATACACAGATTACTACACACTACCACACATACACATACCCACGCAGGCACACACACACACACACACACACACACACACACACACACACACACACACACACACACACACACACACACACACACACACACACACACACACACACACAACCACCACCACCACCACAAACCCACTGAGCAGAGCTGGACTTGTTGTCCAAATCGATCAATGTTGCTGGCAGCCATTTTGTGAAACGAGACCAGGCCACTGACTCTGGCCACTGACTGAGTGGTCCTGGAGCTCAAGAGTGGATGTGTTTCACAGTGCTAGTTCAACACTTACAGAGTAGCACCAACACTGTGAGTGTTACATTGACACTATAAGTAATTGTTTCAAAAATTATTACTAGAAGTAATTGTTTCTAACACTGCAAAGTGTTAGCGGTGGTAATCAACTCGGATGCCTTTGCCAGACAGTGCTCTCACTCATGGCATACCTGCAGTAATTTACTATGGTAACCAGAGCCGGGACTTGCCTTGCGCGGTGTGCTTTGGCAGAAGCAGGAGAAGATACTACTCAATGGAAACACACGCTGAGGTGCAAAGGCTCGGGCTTCAAAGCCACGCATCCGTCATGCCATATATTTAATATTTAGTGTTCTGTTCTAACATTCTAACATCCAGAGGCAGACTTTCCATTAGGCAAACCTAGGCAATTGCCTAGGGCCCCGACCAAATCTTTCCTCCATAGGGGCCCCAACTGTCACAACAGTCTCGCTAAACACACAAAAAAAGTAGGCTTGGTCATAATTTTTCACTTATGTAAAGTAATCGAAAATATATGACTAAAATGCACTAAAATAGCACCAAAACACAGAATTGTTTGTCTATATAATGACTTTTGAGGGCCCCATGTTAGTATTTTGCCTAGGGCCGTGAAATGGCTAGATCCGCCCCTGCTAACATCCTGGCACGCACGCATTTGGCACTCCAACACAAGAGATACTACACAATGGAAACACATGCTGAGATGCAAGGCACAGGCTTTGAAGCCACTTATATTTAATATTTAGTGTCATGACATGTTCTAACATCCTGTATGCCACACAACTTTTGACACCCAAGCTCTCAGCAAACTGTTCTGGGCACTGGATGGGATAAACACACTGGCCTGGTCCTACCATATCCTTGTATATGGTATTATTTTCATTCAGACAGAGGGACTGGAATAGCTGAATTGAGAAGTGTTTAATGAAACCCATTGAAATTTGAAATGCACATTTTCTTGATCAAATAATTTCTAGTGGGAGGGGTGACCACTGTTGAAGGTGACCCCCCCCCCCCCCCCCCCCCTCCCCCATTCACTGATTAGAGCGTTCACACCATCACACTGTCAAATCCAAGCTATAGACACATCTCCAACCTCCTTTTTGTAGTGTTATTGTCATTCAACACTTGAAGAGTATAGAAACAACTAGAGGATTGTTGAAGATGGACTCTGTAAGTGTTAAATTAAATTCAACCTCTGCAGTTTACGTAGTGCTGTCATCTCAAAATCTACACTGTCATATAACATATGGATTTAGTCCCTTTGCAGTTTGAATGTTTTTCATCCCAGGGTACCAACAGTTGATGAAAATGTGCATTTTCCCCCCACAATGCTTGGTTGTATGTATGTTAGTCAAGTGTTACATGTGGCAATTTCTGACGACCGTGAAAATGGTCGGAAGAGTCACTGTTTGCTTATTACGTAATGACTCATTTAAGCATCGACTGACTCGTGATGGTAAAAGTTAACTAACTTTTCAATCCTACTTTGTGCATCGTTTTTTTCGCGTATCATCAAACCAGAGCTGAAGGTGAAATGTATTCAAGCTACGAACACACACCCAGTTTCTTACAGCTTGGCTGCAATGACTAATTTAGCTGGCTGTGATTATCACAGAGAACAGAGGGATGTGTGTGTGTGTGTGTGTGTGTGTGTGTGTGTGTGTGTGTGTGTGTGTGTGTGTGTGTGTGTGTGTGTGTGTGTGTGTGTGTGTGTGTGTGTGTGTGTGTGTGTGTGTGTGTGTGTGTGCATGCGTGCGTGTCTGCGCGTGTGTGTTCGTGTGCGTGTGAGTGTGTGCATGCGTGTGGGTGTGTGTCCACCTGTGTGCATAAGTATGCATAAGTACAGCATAAGTGTGTATAAGTGTGTCACATTAGCCCAGTGTGCCCAGCGGAGGCATGCGTGCTATGGTGTAATAAATGGCTTGTGGAATTCTCCAGGGCAGAGGGGGCAAGTGGAGCAGGGGGGGCAGGGGGGCAGGAGAACACATGCAAAACATCCAGGCTCTTACCACCCTCACGGCAAGCTACACAGGGAGCGACCTCCCTCCACTCCCTTCGCTGTCAACAAAGTGCAGACACAGCCTGAGTGGAGGTAATCTCGCAGTTGTTGTTGCTACCGCTAAAATGTCAAAGGGTGTAAAGTGTGTACCAGGTTGTGCTTGTGTGTGTGTGTGTGTGTGTGTGTGTGTGTGTGTGTGTGTGTGTGTGTGTGTGTGTGTGTGTGTGTGTGTGTGTGTGTGTGTGCATGCGCGCGTGTATGTGTGTGTGTGTCTTCACATGCAAGTGTTTCTGTTTGTGCATTGTGCACATTTGTGCATGCATATACAGTAGGCATTTGCATAGGCTACATATAATAATGACTGCGTATGTGTGCACCCATGTGCGTGTGTGTATGTGTGTGTGTGTGTGTGTGTGTGTGTGTGTGTGTGTGTGTGTGCGCGTGCGTGCGTGCGTGCGTGCGTGCGTGTGTGTGTGTGTGTGTGTATGTGTGTGCCGTGTGTATGCGTATGTGTGCACAGTTAAACTGATTAAATGTCTGTCAAGGGCATGCTAATGTGACAATGTGAGAATAGATATCACAGAAATCATAAACATGTAAGAAATTATCTTGCTTTCCATATATTTGCATAGAAATCAATTACATTAAACAGCAATTACTTAGAGTCAACTCTGATGATAAGCTCAACTCTTAAAGCTAATTTAGCACCATTCAAAACACACCCCTCAATGCTACCTGTCATTGTTTTACTTGATTGTCTATATTTTAATGGTCTACCCCTGAAAAAAAAATCCCTCAACACTCTTACTAAGAAGAAAAAATTGTCGATTGGTTTGTCGAAAAGTCCAGGTTTTTGTCAGAGACGGCGACCCCTCCCTTAAGCAATCTCTTTTTTTGAACACCGATATCTAAGTAAAGAGATCTTACCAAGCTTTGACGGAAGTCCCCTTGTGTCAAAATAATCCCGGTTTTCGTCAGCACAGGCCTGATTAGAACATCCCTCAATGGTGTGTTGATAACCAACTCACTGAAGTCACATACCACTATATAGTAAAGCGCAGGTTCATCTCCTGTTAAACAGCCTTGTTAAAACACTTAACCCTCTTACTCACTCATTCACTCACTCACAGAGAGAGAGAGAGAGAGAGAGAGAGAGAGAGAGAGAGAGAGAGAGAGAGAGACAAGTTGATCTTTACAAGGCTTGCTATGGGCATAAGATCACTGGGGGAGATGCACGGCATTCCCCTGGCTCACGGACCGTGCTAAACATTTATAGCATCTGGATACTGCCGTTGTCCATGATGATGTGTGAAGACCTGTGACCTACGACTTGCTGACATGTTGAGTACAAAAGGACCGGTGCGGTGGTGTGGCCGACGATATGAGCTTAATGTCGAGCTGAGCTACAGAGCCATTCCATATAATAGGCCTACGCACCGCAGTAGCAGCCTCTAGTTATGGGTTTGGGTTATACTAGCAGGTAGCTCATCTCGATGAAGCAGTCCATCTCGACAGTGCACCAGTCTCATCACTGGGCATGCCAGGGGAGGGGGAGGAGAAGGGTGGCTCTGCCAGCACAGCACATACACTCATGCATGCATGCATGCACACACACATACACTACACACACACACACACACATGCGCAAACACATGCACACACACGCACGCACGCAGGCATGCACGTACGCAGGCACACACACACACACACACTACTACTCACACAGAAACACACGCACACACACACACATGCGCAAACACATACACACACATGCACGCACGCACGCAGGCATGCACGCACGCAGGCACACACACACACACACACTACTACTCACACAGAAACACACCCGCACACACACACACACACACACACACACACACACACACACACACACACACACACACACACACACACACACACACACACACACACACACACACACACACACACACACAGTGTGTGTGAGGGTCGGGCCGGGGGTGAGGTGAAGTCCTCTGCCAAAACAGGAATGCTCCACCGAGTCCAATGCTATGGCCTTTAATGAATCCTACAGGGAAAGGATAACATTTGATGACATGCATGTCCACGGATGCACACACTTTAGGATACACATACAGCACATACACGCACACACACAGGCACGCATGCACGCATCCATGCACACACGCACGTACGCACACGCACGTACGCACACACATACACACACACACACACACACACACACACGTACACACGCACACACGCACACACGCACACACGCACACACACACACACACACACACACACACACACACACACACACACACACACACACACACACACACACACACACACACACACACACACACACACACACACATACATACACACACACACAGCAGCCTCATGTTGCAAGGGCATGTAACTAGCTTTCATCTTGATCCTCTCTGCATCAAACAACTTTTTATTTTGACTTGAGATCTATAAATAAAAGCACATTACGTGACCTTTACATACAAAGTCAGGCAATGACAGTATTCTCTCCTTGTGAAGCAGGGCTTAGTCTGTAATATCCTCCACTGTCAGTAGTGGATAAACTGAAGAGTCTACTCTACTTAATATGATGGTGAAGTGTGTTCAGATTGAGTATCCTGGGGTAACACTCCCCTCTGCTGGTTTAAAGCAGTACTGGAAACATAGGGGTTGTTCACCATTCATTTAATCAGGAAAACGTTATATTCTTAGTCAGGTGGTCGCAAATTATTTACAAAGCATTTCTAAATTTTAATGATTTAAAACACATCGGATAAACGTGTTATTTAACAACAGAAAAGAGAATCGGACTGTATTTGCTGCTATATGCCATTCACATGCACTGAAATATTGAGGGTTTGACCTTTTGTAAAGAGTTGATGAACATGATGTGATCTGGGAAAACAAATAGAAATTATGGATGTATTGCTCTGTGTAATGAGGTACAGTCGTAATGGAAGGGAAGTTAAAGTATTAATGTGTTATTATTCACCCAGGGATCACGTACTGCTTCAAATATTCAATGTTTACGTTGTGATTGTGAATCACCTTGCGAACGGGGGAGAGACAAATGAGGTGGAATGCACATTTCAAACCTCAACGGAGTTCAACCCACTCAACAGTAATCATTTTTCACTAGCATGACCAAATGTTAGCGATTAGATGCTTTTCAAATGTCAACGGCCTGCCTTCAGTGAACCTATCGCAAATAAACCTTCCCAGGCCCTCTGTCACGACGTTAGTCTCATTCAGTCAGTGGTACAGTACGGGTGACAATGATGCTTATACTTACTATACTCCACGGGCCAGTTGAGCTCTCAGGACCACTTAGGGGGGAAAACGTTGCTTATGTTGTTTGAAAAGACACACGTCTGTAGTTAAATTTTTTGTATGATAACCATTCTGGATTAACAGCTAAACTAGTGATATCAGCTGCTAAAGTTACACGCCCTCATCAACAATAAACATTTTTATGATCGGGACAGCTGAAGGCAGCGTTGCCAGATGAGTCAGATGATTTCCAGCCCAAAAAATGGTCAAAACCCGCCTGGAAGCAATAAATCCTGCCCAATTTTAACTTAATTCTTTGACTGATTTCTATGGCCATAAATTTGCAGAAAACCCCACCCAAATGCCCTTTTTTCCTATTTTTACCCAGAAACGAAACATCCTAAGCAGCCTAATTGTCGGGGAAACTGCCTAATCTGGCAACACTGGCAGAAAGTAGAGAAGAAGCAGAGGCAGTAGCAGCAAAGCAAAGCATCCTTTTCAAGGCAGCCTTTGGAACATGATACTTACAGCATGAGTAAGCTAGGCTAAGCTCTGTGTGCCCAGGGACAGCAGTGGATGAGTGGGTGAATCGGATGGAGGCAAAGCAACCTGAGGCCACAGGAACAAAGCAAGGCTGTATTATCCATAAGGGCCAGCGGCATAGTGCCCAGGGGCACTAACCGTTTTTGACCAGTGAGGGGGCACCACAAGACATAAACTTAACAAGTATTGTTTACAAAGGGGGCACCA
>NC_085866.1:34720337-34725337 GCF_034702125.1 Engraulis encrasicolus | reverse complement strand
GAAGCACTCAGATTTGAAGGAAAATCAATCATCTGCAATCCTCAAAAAATACTCATGAGCTCATAACACAACATATTTATCCCTTGTTGATGTTGTTGCCGTCTGACAAGAGGATATGTCGGTCAGGAAAGGGGGTCTTTCGTGCGTAATACGCCACGTCGGATATTTTTTTATGGCTTGAAAGAAAGACAGAGAGAGAGAGAAAAAAAGAGAAACCCACTATCCTCCGTAAAGCGTGACACACGATTCCCTGCACTTCCCTCAAACGGCCACTGGGTGGGATCTGGTGTTTGTTTTCCTTCCTTCCCCTGTCTCCTTGAGATGTCAGGAGGGAGGACATACCCTGTGATTCTGGCACCATTTTGGAAACGCGCAGCGGTCACAGAGTACAGAGCACGAAGAAGGGAGACGGACCTGATATAGAGGAGGAGGAGAGAGGGGAAGAGGAGACGGTCTGGAAAAGCCATTTTGAAAAGCCACACGGCTCAGTCTCCCTGCACTGCCTGCCATCCGTGCCAACATTCCCAAAATATCAAGGTCATTGAGTTTTTAAATGCTTCAGTTTTAGATGTGTTTAATATAGACAGGGTGGAAATGGTGCCAGGCATGAACTGGCAGAGGGGGCGGGAGATTATTTCGCAGCAAGGTGGGGGATGGGGGGGGGGGGGGGTTGGTTTGGTGTGTGTGTGTGTGCGTGTGTGCGTGCGTGCACGGAGGGAATTAGCCCGAGCCACTCTCCAAGCCATTCAGGTTCACTCACCTGGAGAATAGGGCTGCAGGCTACCTGTCGTCGACAGAGGAGGCATTGTGTTCCAATTCCACTTTCAAACACAAGTGAGCGAATTTGACAACATTAGTCAATAATTTGAAATTGCTCATGCATTTTCATTAATCGACAGATCAAAATGAGTAGGTTTAATGGAGGATTTTATATTTAGAACATTTAAAGAAAATGCACGCCATAATTGCACCCCTCCCTTGACAGTTTGCGGTGTTCCTCGAGTGTGAAATTCTATATGTGCCATGTCAGTAAAAAAGATAAAGGATTATCTTGTGCGCGAGGCAGCACTGAATAATTTAAAGTCTTTCAAATGATGACCCCCTCCCCCAACTCATTTATTCTCCATTTGCAGTCTCCGGCCCGCTCAACTGATGCTCATGATGCTCACTTCCACCCCCTGTAACATAAAGTCCACACAGGCAGGGGAGACAAAGGGGTCAGCTACCCCAGGCCCGGGGAGAGAAGAGGCCCAGAATTGGGTCCCCAATACATACAATGTATACAGTTCGGGGGTCCTTTCACATCGCTGCTCCGGGCCCGGTCAAAACTGTCAGCGGCCTTGCACATGAGAATTATTACACTGCCATTCACTCACACTAGAGAAGAGCTGTGTGTGTACTGAAGGGGTGTGCATCAACCCTGTGCTCCCAAGTTCACGCTTATCAGCCCCATGCTTGACCCTAATTTCATCCCCCCTCACTTCTCCTCTCGTCCAGGCTATTTTTGGTTAAAAGGCGGCGGGTTGTCGAGGTGGAAAGGTGGAAGCCGGGGTTGATGGGTTGATGGGTGAAAGGTTGATTGGGGGATGGGAGTCGGGGGTGCTGTGTTGTGCTGTGCTGGTCGGAGGTTGCTTGCTCCCCTATCAGCTATAATTGTTTCTGGCGGCTGCTTTTCCCCACGGTGGATGTGAGCGTGGAGCCTTGTGGGGTCCTGGATGTGGCGAAAAGGGGAGGGGATGAGGGGTGGCGGGTGGTTGGTCATGGGAATGGCTCGTTGGAACCAATTCCTCGAAATCCCTGCATTGGTCCTACAGGCTGCCTGTCCATACCTTCTCATCATCTAAAACTGAAACAATGTCTCTCTCTCTCTCTCTCTCTCTCTCTCTCTCTCTCTCTCTCTCTCTCTCTCTCTCTCTCTCTCTCTCCCCCTCTGCTTTTTCCCACCCAAGCATCTACCCCATTTCCATTTATGTTCTCCCAATTTTCCCCTCCTTCATCCCAACTCCTCTCTCTGCTTTCTCTTACCCAATGCACCCACCCTTCCTCCAACCGATCTCTCTGCTTGCTCTCTCTCTCTCTCTCTCTCTCTCTCTCTCTCTCTCTCCCTCCCATAGACATACATCCTCCTCCTCTTCTTCTCCACTCCCCATTGCCATATTCCCATGCCCAGGGTTGGCAGCCGGTACCATCGGAATCCCAGCCGTGGAATGTTTGCCGCCATGAGTCCTTGGGAGCGGGTGCCGCCCACCTACCCACCCATCAGGCATTCCATGGTGGCCGCTGTGGGAGGGTGGGGACTGGGCCGAGGCCAGGGCCAGGGTCAGAGCGTGCAGGAAGCGCACTCGGAAGTTTTCACAAGAGTTTAGCTTCTATTTACGACCGTCTCCCTCTCTCTGTCTGTCATTCTCTCTCTCTCTCTCTCTCTCTCTCTCTCTCTCTCTCTCTCTCTCTCTCTCTCTCTCTCTCTCTCTCTCTCTCTCTCTCTCTCTCTGTCTCCCGAGGCCCTCTCAAAGGGGGCCCTTTCCGTGTGGCTGTTGCGGGCCCCGTCAAGGCAAACAAAGTGGCCAATAGTCTTTTAATAGCGCATCAAAAGGAGCAGAAGAGAGGGACCTTGTTCGCCTTGAGCTGCACACAGAGACGACTGTTCACAAGCCCGCAGCCGTGGCAACAATGGATGGCATTTAAATCACATTTACGACTTCCTGTGTAAACAACACCCTCCTTGTTAATGAGAAAACATTTTCACAGCACTCTCTTGAGTGAGGAAAACAAAACATGTAGTATAGTTTGCTCAACTTGCTTGCGGACCACTTGAGTTGTTTTTCAGTTTGTTATTCCGATTCAGCGGTTTAGAGTTGTTTTTTCCTCATAATATCAGCTTTCACACTTGCTTTGACCTTTGTGTACAGAGACAAGCTTGCTTTGGTCAGATCTAGTTTGTGGTGAGGTTTAACCAGTCCATTGAGTGTGTGTGTTTGTGTGTGTGTGTGTGTGTGTGTGTGTGTGTGTGTGTGTGTGTGTGTGTGTGTGTGTGTGTGTGTGTGTGTGTGTGTGTGTGTGTGTGTGTGTGTGTGTGTGTGTGTGTGTGTGTGTGTGTGTACGTGTACGCGTGCGTGTGTACGAGTACAAAGCGGATTCCAAAAAAGTTGGGACACTTGGTATTTTGTGAGTAAAATCAAAATGCTGGCATTTTCAAAACATTCAGTCCATGCATAAGATGCACAATGGCACAAGGTCAACATAGGAACAGTTAAAATGAGGCAAAAGTATTGTTTTGAGGGAAATATGTGGTCATTTAAAATTTGACCCATGCAACAAATCTCAAAAAAGTTGGGACAGGGCCAAAAAATGTTGTAATAGTTGGATAATTCTAAAAATAACACAAGGAAGAATATTTTCAAAGGGACTATATTGACTACCCATATAAATGAACAAATAAAATACCATCACGGAGAGGCTGAGACACTCAGTAGCGAAGATTTTGAAGGACAAATTACTGATGTATTACACAGAAATATTGAATTATCAAAATTGCAGGCATATAAAGCCTATTACTGTAATGTAGAGTTCTGTAAAATCATTGCACAAGTTATGAGATCATGACATACCCATCGTCAATAAGTAAACTATGACACTCCAACAATGACAGCTGTTGAAAAAATGACCATAAACACAACACTTGATTAAGGCACATGATGCAGACATTAAACAGTGTTGCAAGTGGCAAAGCTCATTCTAGATGGACCTAGGAGACATGTGAAACTGATTACAGAATGGAAAATATTTCATTCTTTTTTTTAAATCATGGAGTCATGCACCCTCCAGGTTATGAAGAAAATGAATACTTCAGCTTGATTTAGTGGTCAGTCTGAAAGACAGCATATATGATGGTAAAGGGGTGCAGAGATGCCTTGGTTATGGTCTTCTTACTCATATAGAGCATCAAAATGAGGGCTGAATGATATATGCAGACTTTAAACAGCATACATAGCTACCAAGGCATTATATTTTGGAGCACAGCCTTTAAATATTGCCCCATAATGATGGCAAATTTCAATCTCTACTATGTTCCAACAGTGTGGTTCCATCATAAGAGTAAACAGGTGACAAAATTGTTTTCTTGCAGTCAGGATATGCCACATATTAAGCATAACAAAAAGGTAAACAAGTTGAAGAACACACCTATCAGTTGAGCTGCTGAAATCATGTCTCGCACATCAAAATATCTATTTTTTAAACAAAGTCATGCCATCAGTCAAAGTATTTAAATGTTAAGTCTCCTCCCTTGTGTTGTGTTTAGTCTTATCCAACATAAAAAGCATTTTATTGGCCCTGTCCCAACTTTTTTGGAATTTGTTGCAAGGGTGAAATTTTAAATGATCACATAATTACCCCAAAACAATCATTCTGCTCGGCTTTAACAACTGATATGTTGTCTGTACACAATGCTCTACCTTATTAACATATTGAATGTTTTGAAAATGCCAGCATTTTGATTTTATTCACAAAATACCAAATGTCCCAATTTTTTTGGAATCCGCTTTGTATGTGTGCGTGCGTGCGTGCGTGCGTGCGTGCGTGCGTGCGTGCGTGCGTGCGTGCTTACATGCGTGCGTGCATGTGTTTGTGTGTGTGTGTGCTGGCTGTGTGTGGTAGGGTGGCAAACTGGATGCTTTTTCTTCTCAAGAATCTTTGTGCGAGATCCAGGACCAGCATGCTCACAGCCAACAGAGGGGCCGAAAAAGAGGAGAAGAGAAGAGAAGAGAAGAGAAGAGAAGAGAAGAGAAGAGAAGAGAAGAGAAGAGAAGAGAAGAGAAGAGAAGAGAAGAGAAGAGAAGAGAAGAGAAGAGAAGAGGTCAGAGGAGGGTAAGAGGAGATGAGAGGAGATGAGAGGAGAGGAATAGAGAGGAGGAATAGGGACAGATGAGGGGAAGAGCAGAAGAGAGGAGAGCAGGGAAGAAGAAGAAGAAGAAGAAGAAGAAGAAGAAGAAGAAGAAGAA
>NC_085866.1:34712837-34715337 GCF_034702125.1 Engraulis encrasicolus | reverse complement strand
TTTCCCCGCCTCGCCGTCTCTCTCTCTTTTCTTTCTCTCTTGCGCACCATGTGGTCCTTCTCTCTCCCTCTCATGCTCTCTCTGTCATCTACACTGTAAAAAAAACCCAGCCGCTTCAGAATTCCAAGTTAATTTAAATCCTTATTGTAAGTTGTACGCAGCTTTGAATTGCAGCTTGAGTTGGAACAACACACACAACTCCATACAACTTACAATAAAGATTTAAATTCACTTAGAATCCTGAGGCAGCTGGTAAACTTATTTTTTCAAGTTGAACCATGCTGTTGCCATTGCAATGTATAGGAGAACAAAGAGTTATCCTGACCTATCATTGATATCATTTTGTATGTATCCCAGTCTCTCCCTCCCTTTGCGTTTCTCTTTTTGTCTCTCTCTTATCTCTTCTTTTCCAAAATGAACTCGCTGACCTGTTCGTCTCTCTCTCTCTCCTGCCATGCAGTCCGTCTCTCCCTCTCATCCCCCCAGTCCCTCTCTTTCCCGCCATTTGACCTCTCTCCCTCCATCTCTCCATCTCTCTCTCCATCTCTCTCTCTCTCTCTCTCTCTCTCTCTCTCTCTCTCTCTCTCTCTCTCTCTCTCTCTCTCTCTGTCTTTGTCTCCTCGTGGCAGGCCACCCCTCATGGCCACCATGCTGGTGCTGTTGCCCCCCCCACTCCCTCCCTTCCTCCTTCCCTCCCTCCCTTCCTCCTTCCCTCCCTCCCTCCCTTCTTCAGCTCTCCCATGTGGTCCTGATAGCGTATATAGCCTAGTAGAGTAGAGTAGCGTGGTGTAGAGTACCACAGCGTAGCGTAGCGTAGTGTAGAAGGGGGGAGGGGCGGGCAGCGTACACATAAAGCCTGAGAAGAGCATGGTTCTCACAGGCCGGTCTGAGAGGATTCCCGCCACTTCTCTCCCCAATCCTGTTTCACGGCCACTGCTCCTCAATGGACTTCTCTGAAGTGGGGAGAGAAGAGGAAAGGGAAGGGGGGGGTCAGTGTTGGATAGGGC
Source organism: Engraulis encrasicolus (assembly GCF_034702125.1). Taxonomy (NCBI): domain Eukaryota; kingdom Metazoa; phylum Chordata; class Actinopteri; order Clupeiformes; family Engraulidae; genus Engraulis; species Engraulis encrasicolus. The sequence goes on along the minus strand of NC_085866.1, from coordinate 34,714,330 downwards.
GGGGTCGGGGTGCGGTGGGTGTGGGACGATCAGATTGGGGGACTGTGTGTGTGTGTGTGTGTGTGTGTGTGTGTGTGTGTGTGTGTGTGCGCTCGCACGTGGTCGGGCGATGGGGGAGGGTTTGGGAGTTTGGGTTCATTGGGTTTTCTCTCTGTCTTTTTTTCCAAGTAGTCAGCAGGGGGCCTATAGGCCATAGGAGAGAAATGTTTCCTTTTCATTCAAAGTGGGTCGAGCGACGACTACAGTGTGAGAATGGCTGAGAAAATGCAACACATGGAAAAAAAAGTCTAGAGTCTAGAAAGAGAGGGATTGGAGAGAAAAAAAGACAAAGAATGAGAGAAAGAAGTAAAGCAGACAATGCTATAGGTTGCGTAATCCATTGTCTGACTGCACCGCTCAAAGAAAGCGATGGCATTCTGAATTATCATCAACTCTCTCTGATTTTCACTCTGCATCTCTTCTTTTCTCTCTTTTTTTTTGCCCATGCTCCCTTTCCCTCCACTTTTTCTCTTTGAAAAGCTGTGCATTTGTAACTTCATATAAATACTATACAGTCTCTCTCCTGATGGACATGCTATTCTGTATCAAAAATGGGGTGCCTGGAAAAAGCACATCACATCGTTATGGTTGTTTATGCAAGTGTATGGGCCTCGGAAACAGATACGGTATTAGATGGTCCACTTCTGCAGCCAATTTGATTTGGTTTTAGAACACCCAATGAAAGACCAAACAGGAGATGAGTGCATCGTCATTTCAAAAAGTCCCTGGCAGACCCTTAAGCACTAAAGTGGTGTCATTTCCTTGCAAATGACACAAGCCTTTCTCCAAGAAGCCGGAATTTTAGCGGTTTGAAAGCTCTGAAGTGTTATCAGAGCACGGAATCCACGACAAAAGTGGAACGGCAATAATGTTTCAGGGATGCAGTTTTAAACTAAAACGTATTAGGCCTGACAGCGGCTACTTTTCTTTTCACAAAGACAATCGGGGGACAAAAAAGAATAGCCCTTTGATGCTTCCCCTCCTTTTTACGAGCCATCCTTATGTCAGGCGTATTTTCCACACTGCCCACCACAGAATGGAGAGGAGAGGGGAAGGAAAAAAGGGGCCAAGAGCCGGGGTCACTATCTCCGGCCAATAGGATACTTAACTGGTCACATTAACTTGTAAGAATGTGTATCTGAAGTGCTTAACTCTGAATGGATGCCCCTCCACGGTGCCATCCGCACGCATATAAATCACCCGCAGACCGTCCCTGTCACGGTGTCACGGGGGCCAGCTCCCAGACAATAGATGGGGTGCTCTCATTAAAGTCAAATAGTGACCTCGGGCCCCTCGGGGGACGTCACAAGGAGTTGGCCTGTCCCTTCAAGGTGGCCCGGCCCTCTTTCTCTCTGTGTCTGTCTCTATCTCTCTGTCTCTCTGTCTGTTGTTGTCTCTCTCTGTCTGTCTGTCTGTCTGCCTGTCTGTCTGTCTGTCTCTCTTTCTCTCTCTTT
>NC_085866.1:34700337-34702837 GCF_034702125.1 Engraulis encrasicolus | reverse complement strand
GGGAAGGAGAGGAATAGTGGAGGAAAGGAGAAGAGGGGAATAGCGGAGGAGAGGAAGAGGAGAGGTGAGGAGAGGATAGGAGGAAGACGACAGTGAAGTCAGGTCCAGTGATAGAGTGGGAGGGTATGAGGAGGAGGGGGATTAATGAGCAGGAGCAGAGGGGAGAAGATGTGAGGAACTTACAGTGGAGAGGTGTAGTACACTGTTACAGGGTAGATGCAAGACAGGTAAGAGATTAGTGGGCAGAATCAGGATAGGGGATGAGGAGAGGAGGAAGAGGAGAGGAGAAGTGTAGAAGAGAGGAAGACTATACGATAGGGGGTGAGCAGAGGAGAGGAGAGGAGACCATTGGAGTCCACTGCTAGAGCGGGTGGTTGGGTGGATGTAAGACAGGGAATAGATTAACGACCAGGAGCAGAGGAGGAGGAGGAGTGGAGTGGAATAGTGGAGCAGAGAAGTGGTGGGGAGTGAAGAGGGGAGAAATACAGTGGAAAAGAGGTGAGGGGACAGAAGAGGAGAGGAGATTGGTGGACAGTGGTGAGGAGAAATAGAGGAGAGGAGGAGAAGATAAGGTAGAGCAGAAATGATTATGCGAGGAATAGAGGAGAAGAACGGAAGAGTGCAGGTCAGGGGGAGGGAGAGGAGAGGAAAAGACAGGAAGTGAGAATGAGAGGGCCAGTGAAGTCCACTGCTGAAGAGGGTGGGTGTGAGACAGGCAAGAGATCAATGGACAGCAGCAGGTGAGGGGGTGGAGGAAAGGAGGAAGAGGAGAGGAGAGGAGAGGAGAGGAGAGGAGAGGAGAGGAGATGAGAGGAGATGAGAGGAGAGGAGGAGCGTAGAGGAGAGGAGAGGAGAGGAGAGGAGAGGAGATGAGAGGAGATGAGAGGAAGAAGAGGTGATGCGTAGAGAGGAAGAGTAGTTGATAGGAGGTGAGCACAAGCGAGGAAGAGGGCCAGTGAAGACCAGGGCTGGAGAGGGTGGGTGGATGTGAGACAGGCAAGAGATTAATGACCAGGAGCAGAAAAAGAGGAGGAGGAGAGGAAAGGAGGAGGAGAGGAGAGGAGGAGGAGAGGAGAGGAGGAGAGGATAGGAGGAGGAGGAGAGGATAGGAGGAGGAGAGGAGAGGAGAGGAGAGGAGAGGAGAGGAGAGGAGAGGAGAGGAAGGAGGCCATTGAAGGCCACCGCTGGAGAGGGTGGGTGGGTGGATGTGAGACAGTGAATAGATTAATGACCAGGAGCAGGAGAGGGGGAAGAGGAGAGGAGGAGCGTAGAAGAGAGGAAAAGTACATGATGGGAGGTGAACAGAGGAGAGGAAGAAGGCAGGTAAGAGGATGGGTGGGTGTGTGTGAGACAGGGAAGAGATGAATGGGCAGGAGCGGTTGATGCAGCAGGCTGGGCAGCATGACAAATGGCTGCAGGTGTGGAGGGCTAGATGATGGTCATACTAATGAGAACATCATGAAGTGGCCAAAGTCAATGTGGAGGGTCGTGTAGTGTGTGTGTGTGTGTGCGTGTGTGTGTGTGTGGCGTGCGTGCGTGCGTGCATGTGTGTGTGCATGCGTGTGTGAAGTTGTGCTGCTACTGGCCTTTGCAAAAAAAGGCCAAGCCTATGTGATGGCCCTGCATGTTAGTACACATGCAAGAGAGCCAAAATAATCTGTGGTACGATATGTAACTTCCTAGAAAACATAATCTGTAGTCTGTGCAAAAAAACCGTGCAATCTCTCCATAGAAGCACAGTCGACCGGAAGGTATGCTTAGACTGTGTGTTGGCTAGGGAGAAGCTCCAGATGTGTGTGTATTTACAGACATTTAATAACCATTAAATACATGCAAACACCGCTCGGCTCAGTTTTTGTAACACTAATCTGCTTGGACAAAACCCATATGCTTCAAGCATGAACTGTAGAGATTTTCCAGGAACAGAATTGCTTTTAGCTTTAGAGTTGATTATCATTTAAAACCGCCCAAACGCACACAGACATTTATTTTTCATCTCCACAAAAGTACAAAATGTACATTTAATTTTATAAATGAAATATAGCACTAAACGGGAAAGTCCCTGATGAAATAGGCATACAGAAGAAAACCGCCACAGGCGCACTGACTTCCATATATGAATATGAATACATGTAAATGACAATTTTATTCTGCATACAACGGTCATGATGTGTTGAGATGGTTCCCATTATTCAGCCCACAATGCAGCCTCCTGACAGAAGATTGGACACAAAGTCCTACTGTCATTCATTTTATTTTACTCCAAAAATTGGCTGTCAATTTCTTTTTGATGTGTGATTTTTCAATGCTACAACCATGTCAGTCTATACCACAATATATCTGCTTTCGCATTTCGCATTCTCTCTTGACATTCTGTATTTGCATGTGGCGTGCAGCGATTAAAACAATGACTGTATGGATTATATTGCACCTACGGCACACTACTAGGTTTGTGTGTATGTGTGTGGGGAGGTGGTGTGTGTGTGTGTGTGTGTGTGTG
>NC_085866.1:34680337-34687837 GCF_034702125.1 Engraulis encrasicolus | reverse complement strand
GGCACCGAATAGGCTATCAGGTCCCTATACGATGCTGCTGTGGAGCTTTGCTCATACATACATGTACAGTATATTTCAAAGCACAGTGTACTTTGGATGCATGCGTTACTTGAGGCACTGTGCAAAACAACAAAACATTTTACCATTGACCTCCGCAGTTTCAAGTGCGTGCGTGCGTGTGTGTGAGTGAGTGAGAGAGCGAGCGAGAGAGAGAGAGAGTGCGGTGCGCGCGAGGGAGAAAGAGTCTTGCAACCATCGGACAAATTCAGCAAGTTATTCACGGATTTGTAGCTGGATATCAACAGGCTTTGACCGTTTTGGCATACTGAAAACTGTTCCTCATCGGACGACAGAACATAACATACCGGTGGCCTAATAGCAAGAGGCAGACCTACGGACAGAACGATGAGAAATGTTTGGTAATGACAACGCCTTATTTAGGCTACGCATTGGACACTAGCCGTGATACCAAAGTTGCTGATATGCCACCACAGAACTACGTAGGATAATAGCCAATATAAATCCAACATCCTACACATTAAAAGCACAACTGTTGCTCATATAACAAAAGGGGATGCTACAAGTCAAACATCAATCACCACGGTGGGTGAAGGCTGTTCCACACGTACGAGCCCACTATCCCTAGATTAGACTGCTTCACCAAAAGAAAGTATTCCCTTAACTACCAGTAGAACAAATGATTCACACTTCGTGGTCAAATATTCCCTTAATTGCCCTGCACCACTCTGATCTTTTTTCTATAGCCAATAATAGCTTGTGTTTTTTTCCATTCTTGGAAGTTTGAAATGAATATCTCCTACCTTGTGCATGGTGGTAGGCTACATCCATAGTTTATTCCTTAGTATTCCATCGGGTAAAGTCATCCATTAATTGTCATTCTTAGCAAAGAACTGTTGAATGCTAAACTAACTTCTGTGACAGCAGCAACAGCATTTCTGCAAAACATAGCACTGGCTAGCAAAAACCCGCTGCGAGTTCAAGCGATTGTTTACAGTTATGAATGTGCGTTGCTGCTGGCCAATCAAAATTAAGCTGATAAAATAATTCTATCGGGCATGACCAAAAAAGTTCTAAGACAGCCATACTGCATTGAAGCAGGATGTTGACTTACATTGTTAATGGCTGTTTTATTTCGTTCCTTGATTTTTTCTGCGTCTTTCACTTATTATTATTATATTTTTTTTTAACTTGATGCTGGACACTTCTGATAGCGTAGGCCAGCTGTCAATCATAGTGGCACTGGTCCACACTGGCCCTTATGTCCCTACGCCACTGGGGTCAGGCATGCCTAATTTACCACCTGCATTCTGTTCTCCACTCAACTGTCATTCACCTGAATTCAGCGCGAAAAGATAGGCACGCCTATTTAAGCAGCTGCCTCTCATTCTCCGCTTCGCCATCATTCAGTGGAATTTCAGTGCACAGAAAATTTGTAAAGCCCCTTGATTAACTATCCAGCATTTATTCTCCGCTCACCTGTCTCCAGTCAGAAATTTTCTTTCTTGCTCGTACCCACCACCTCCCCTTTTGCCTCCCTTCTCCCGCTGTTTGATCATTTCGTCAGGTGTCTTGCAATACGCCATGTAACCTCTCAGCTTCTTGAGTGCAGTGGTCCCTGTGAACCCTGTGAAGCACTTTGATGATCAGTCCACCGCGTGGACAGCCATTCTCCTGCTAGAGCAGCACGATCACGAGAAGTCCGTTTTCCAGTGAGAACGAAGAGGCCGGGGTTTTGAACTAACTTCCTTCCAGTTCACCTCGCTCCATTGCTCTCCAACCATCATCTACTGGGGGGTGTCCGCTCAGAGTTCACACATATCTGCCGGTGCAGATACTGTCCGAGCTCTCAGTGGCCACGAGCTCGAGAATGTTTGCAGCATAGACATTTCTCGGCCGTGGCAGTGCTTCAGCACCACGGCCAGCGATCTTGCCCAATAGGGAATTACATTTCTCATTCTTCTGTGTGGCAAGAAAGAGCTTGGTCACTTCGCCTTGTGTTGTGAAAACACTGCAAACACACCCAGAAGGTGACTTATTAAAGAGTTGTGCAATGAAATCTGTGCAATGATATCACACCCGGTATAATTATTATCTCCATCCTATTTTTAAAACTTCTGAAATTTCATGGGGAAAGACTCGTAGCCATCAGAAACCTAGCTGGCTCCGAGTTGCATACACACTCACGGTAGGCTACATTACGTCAACACTACAAAGTAAAGACCGTTATTCACAATGGTTTAGGCAACCTAGAGTGGTGTTCATCTGTTTGGTGTAACAGCTCGCTTTTATGGCAAGTGGAATACACTGGAATCCGATCTTGATGGTAGCTAGCAAGTTAACAAAATAGCTAGTTTCCCAGAGCTATGTATGAATTGTGCTCTGCACGATTTCCCTTCATTTGTCCGCGTTGTCAACTGATATTGCAACCTATCACATTTTGGTGTGCCATCGGTATGCAAACAGCTATTATAATAAAATGAAAATCAGCTTAGCAAATTGTGATGCTTGGGCTTGCAGCTGGTGACGGTAGATAGCTAATAATAGCCTTCAAGGGTGTTGTGTGGAACTAGATTTCATTGTGCAGTTCTTTAATGAGTCACAAGGCTTATCTGGGTGCTTTTGTGACATGAAAAACGTACACTGTGTATTTATGTGACTGACTATACAGCTAACTGTTTCAGTTGATGCAATGTCTCGTCTGAACATCTGGATAAAGACATTCAGTGACACACTGTTAAAGCACATTCCATACCTGGACAAATCTTCAATTAGCTAAATAAATTGAGACCATAACCCACCATAACCAATAGCCTATGTTGTATAACACATCATGTGATATTTCTGGCTAAGTTTCTGCCAAGATGTGAGGTTTCATGCCACGGATATCCCATTGTACCCGAACCCGAATATCTCAGCTCTTTTTGCCACACGGAAATTTTGGCGCATGCCAAAAGTGGACAGCCACTCTCCTGTGAGAGTTTGTTCTTCAGTGCAGTGGTCACTGCGGACCCCGTGGAGCACTTTGATGATCAGTCCACCGAGTGGACAGCCACTCTCCTGCGAGAGTCCGTTCTCCAGCGAGAACGAAGATGTATGCATACATGCTTAATCCAAATTTCAGCGCGAACTAATGAAATAATACTCATATCACCACAATACAACATAAGCAGGATACAGTATGAGGCTAAAGAAGGACATTATTCTTTTCAAATTCGTAATTGGCTTCATTGTCAATTTCAGGTCATGTAAAGAAATGTAAATTTTGTTTCTCTCTGTGGCATTGTATGTAATATATCAAACAACTGTGTACGTGTGTCCTGTAGGTCCGTGTATCATCCGATCATTCAATTATTCCATTCAATTTGGCAAACGGAAAAACAAAAAAATGATGCAATATTTCGTTTTCCTGTTTTTTAGTATGAGCAAAACATTGGGGATTGATGTTTGTTTTCGTTTTTCAACCTAAAACAGAACAAATCATAAACAGGGAAACCAAAACGAAATTTCAACAGTAATTTTCGTTTATTTGTTTTCTTTATTCTTCACGGTACATTAGCCTTCCCATGGTCTCGTGGAGGCGCTAGAGCCTCGTGATGTCACAAGGCGTCATTTCAATTGGGATGTTGAATGAAGAAATGTCCACCAATATTGTTCTGCCTTGGCTGGCAGGGTGGAAACTGTTTTCTCCAGGGAAGTGTCTGCGAAGGGCCATTCCACAAGCGCAAATCGAGGAAGAGAGTTTAGATAATGGCGTGTATTACAGGCTGCACTCTGTCTCTCACGGCACGTCAGTCCGTGTGTGACCTCGGGCACAAACGCGAGATACAAGTTGACCATGTTGCCATTTGGGGCAAATTGTGCGCAGTCTGGGTTGACAGACAGCACATGTAACATGTAGGCCTAACTCACCCGACTCGCTTGGGAGGGTAGGTTAGTGGTCAGAGCGAGGGACAGTAGACTATCATCTTGAGACACTTCAGGTCCACGTTTAAATGGGGCCATGCGTAACGCATCCAAAACCAGGGAGGTGTCCCATGGTGTTCTAACAGATAGGTAGCCTAGAGGTCGGTCGGATGGAGACGTCTAACACCTTTCACAAATGTTCGCCTACAGTAGCCTAGCTTAAGTAGTAGCCTAATGCTGATGTGGCATGCAGAAATAGCAACCAGATACGCCTAAACCGTGGAGTAGACCTCGCTGGCAGTTCCCAGGAATAGGCTATCAGTATACGGTAGCCTACCACAACAGTTGAAGAAAAGTTTCTTCCGATTCACGCACCAATTGTCAAAACTTAATTCCACCTGTAATAATAAAATGATCTAGTGGAAGGAGCCTTAGCCCATTAGATAGTCACTCACAATTATTAACCTATAGGCTAGTATATGGGGTAGACATACTGGACCGGACACAGTAGCCTACAGTGCGTAAAGGAGTTAGGCTATCTTTACCACCCACAGGCACCGACATAAGGGGCTACCAGTAGGACAGAAAGATGTTCTGTGAAGTAGGAACATCAGAAGGCTGATTATAGGCCTCGGGGAAATGCGTAAAGCAGCGCGTTTGGTAGCAACTTGTGCACTATTGTGTCTTACTTATGCGAGCAATAGAAAAGCACCGCGGGAAATGGGATCAATAATCGTAAATTAGAGTTGTTATTTCGTTTTGTTTTTCTCGTTTATTACTTGTTCTGTTTTGAGTTGGGGAAAGGGAAATCAACATAACTCCCCATTTTTTGCCCATATGGAAAAACGGGAAAACAAAATATGGAGTCGTTATTTCGTTTTCCGTTTGCCAGATTGAATGGAATAATTGAATGATCGGATGATACACGGACCGCTGTACATGGTAAGTATGATGTAAAATTCAAGGCGTACAAAGTAGAGCAACAAATCATGCTGTAGGGTCCGTGTATCATCCGATCATTCAACTATTCCATTCAATCTGGCAAACGGAAAACGAAATAATGACTCCATATTTTGTTTTCCCGTTTTTCTATATGGCCAAAAATGGGGAGTTGTGTTGATTTTTCCTTTTCCCAACTCAAAACAGAACAAGTAATAAACGAGAAAACCAAAACGAAATAACAACTCTAATTTACGATTATTGGTCCCATTTCCCCTAGTGCTTTTCTATTGCTCGCCTAAGTAGGCTAAGACACGGTAGGCTAGTGCACAAGTGGCCGCCAAACGCGCTGCTTAACGCATTTCCCCGAGGCGCCAGCCTGCTGATGCTCCTACTCCACAGAACATCTTTCTGTCCTACTGGTAGCCCCATTGTGTCGGTGCCTGTGGGTGGTAAAGATAGCCTAACTTAGTGTTTCTCAACGTGGGTACCAGTGCCCCCCTGGGGACGTTCGAGAGCCGTTGGGGGGCGCTGGCAACATGGCCACAGAAGGGGAGGGGGGCGATAGTGTCTTTCTTTTTTTTAAGTGTGTTGAAACATCTACTGTTGAAACGATTTTGGAACATTTAAACACATAAGATTTAATAGAATAGGCCTAAGTTAAAACCTTGTCAGCCTTTGTAAAGGCGATGTGCGATGTAGGCCTAGCTGTTTATTTTGTGCGCATTTCAGTACAGCATGCACGAGGGGCTGGCAAAAAGCGCCTGTGCATGCGCTTGTTGTCCGCTATGCACAGAGCCTCCCGAAAATGTATTCCCAGCGATCTCGCAAACATCCTGGCAGTCGCCTATTTCAGTGCATGAAACGGTGCCCAAAGTGCACAACTTGGAGACATGTTGTTTTAGTTATGTTCTTAAATATGTTCTTAGTTAGACTAAGCGCGACCTTGCACAGTCCTCGCAGAGACGCATCAGCTTTCTCACGTGCAAATTTGTAGCTTTAGTGTTGTATTTGAAGCGGCAATTGTGAGAGGACTATTTTCCGCAATTAAAAATGAGTGTCATTTAAAAATATATCGGCACGGGAGGATATTAGGCCTAATGCATTTGTTGCTTTTGCACCCCCTTCCTCAACCGGTCCTTTTAAAAAGATAAATAGTTTGCCTTTGATGCCGGCAAAGTTATCTATCCAATGGGCTAAGGCTCCACTAGATCATTGTATAGGCCTACTACAGGTGGAATTAAGTTTTGACCGTTGGTGCGTGAGTCGGAACAAACGTTTCTTCCACTGCTTGGTACCGTCTGCTGATCAATGATACAGTAAGTACTGCTGATAGCCTATTCCTGGGAACTGCTGCTACCAGATACGCCTCAACTGTGGAGGAGACCTCGCTGGTAGCAGTTCCCAGGAATAGGCTGTCAGTAGACGGTACCAAGCAGTTGAAGAAAAGTTTCTTCCGACTCACGAACCAATGGTCAAAACTTCATTCCACCTGTAATAATACAATGATCTAGTGGAAGGAGCCTTGGCCCATTGGACAGTCACAAATATTAATGAGGTTATGGGGTAGAAATAGGCCTACTGGACCGAACAGTAGGCTACAGTGCGTAAAGGAGTTAGGCTATCTTTACCACCCACAGGCACCGACATAAGGGGCTACCAGTAGGACAGAAAGATGTTCTGTGGAGTAGGAGCATCAGCAGGCTGATTATAGGCCTTGGGGAAATGCGTAAAGCAGCGCGTTTGGCAGCCACTTGTGCACTATCGTGCCTTAGGCTACTTGGGCGAGCAACAGAAAAGCACCGCGGGAAATGGGACCAATAATCGTAAAATAGAGTTGTTATTTCGTTTTGGTTTTCTCGTTTATTACTTGTTCTGTTTTGAGTTGGGAAAAGGAAAACCAACTTAACTCCCCATTTTTTGGCCATATGGAAAAACGGGAAAACAAAATATGGAGTCGTTATTTCGTTTTCCGTTTGCCAGATTGAATGGAATAATTGAATGATCGGATGATACACGGACCCTGTAGGCCTACGTATTGGAGTATGCGCCTGTGATAAGGTTGAATTGGTGAAAGCTGTGATGGCCTAATTTATTAGTTTTTCAGAAGTGTTAGTGGGAAGCAAACTGAGTAAGGAAATGAAACAGTGGAAAATGAAAAACAATGGAAGCCAACACCGAAGCATTGATTCTTTAAAAAAAAAAATGTTTTTGGACATTTTGGATCTCTACTGAGACACAATAATGGAATGATGACCAGAAAGGGAAAGGGAGAGAGTGATTGAAAAGAGCTGGGAAATTACCCAGGCTGGATTCAAACCTGGGTCCCAATGGGCAGTGTTTCCCACAGATGGCATGGATGTATTAGTGCACTGCACCACACCATCCCTCACAACACATATACTTTGAGCATTAAAGGACACGTGCATTATTTTGAACATTTAGCTCATTTTCTGAATTGTCTGAAATAGGGTAGAGTGGTACTCACCATTTTTTGAATGTTTACTACTGCAGTCTCAGCTATTTGACTAATTTGGATTTGGTCTCAACTGCCTTTATAATGGCAGTCTATAAGCATGTCCAAATCTGTTCTTGAAACCAGCCTAAACATTTGTTTTGTATTTTGCATTCGAAAGT
>NC_085866.1:34662837-34667837 GCF_034702125.1 Engraulis encrasicolus | reverse complement strand
AGCTAAAATCTCAAGAGCCTGAATGGTGCGTACATGTCGCTCCAGGCACCAAAAGGTCAAACAAAATATACAAGTCATCAGGCTTACTGTGGAGGGGAGCAGAGGAAAAGAAGTCAGGAGGAGAGGAAGTCACAAGGAGAGAAAATGAGAGAAGAGGGGAAGACAGCAATGAAAGAGGAGGGGATGAAGAAATGACAAGTCAAAAGGTGGATGGGAGAGAGGACGAGAATCACTCGAACAGATTCACGATCCGGCTTCACCAGCGAGAGAAGCGGAGATGAAGACAGGACAAGAGAAAAAAAAAGATGAAGAGAAGAGGGGGAGAAGGAAGAAGCATGGGAGAAGATGAGAGGAGGGGGCAGGGGGTAAGAATAAGAGGAGGAGAGCATAGGAGAGAAACAGGAGAAGGGCACAGGAGGAAGAGGTATAGCCGTCTCGTGAGAGGAAATGGGATGGCGGCGCCAATCACCCCCTAAAGCACTGAAACAACACACACACACACAAACACACACACACACACACACACACACACACACACACACACACACACACACACACACACACACACACACACACACACACACACATACAAAGGGTGACATACAGAGAGCATGCTTTGAACAAATGCACACAGTCCCCATTTATAGACACATGACATCAATGAACACATGATCACACACACAAGTGCACACACATGCACACACACACGCGCGTGCGCACACAAGTGCACACACATGCACACACACACACACACACACACACACACACACACACACACACACACACACACACACACACACACACACACACACACACACATGTTAGAAATCAATACAGATGTATTAAGGAAGGCTGCAGGATGCTGTGCTGAGCTGTAGGGCGTGGTCCCTATATGCCTTATGGCATCAACCTGTAGCAGGTGTGTGTGTGTGTGTGTGTGTGTGTGTGTGTGTGTGTGTGTGTGTGTGTGTGTGTGTGTGTGTGTGTGTGTGTGTGTGTGTGTGTGTGTGTGTGTGTGTGTGTGTGTGTGTGTGTGTGTGTCAGTGTTGCCAGATGTACTATAATTATCGTATTTTAGTAATATAATTTTGTTCTCTGGACAATCAATAATGTGAACATGATGAACGATAATTTCATTCAGTTGCCTTAAAACAACCATTTGGTTCGTGTATGATAATTTGATAAAATAGGTTTTGGTACAATAGTTCAACATTATCCATGTTAGTGGGTGAGTGATTTAGTGGGTGAGTGAGCATTTATATTCCTGTGTGTGTGTGTGTGTGTGTGTGTGTGTGTGTGTGTGTGTGTGTGTGCGCGCACGCACGCGTGCATGTGTGCGTGCGTGCGTGAGTGAGTGTGTGTGAGTGTGTGTGTGCGTGCACGCATGTACACGCGTGTGTGTTTGTGTGTGTGCGAGCATAAGGGTCTGTGACCAGGTCATTTCAATTCTTGTCACTACAGCACACAATGCTGATTGGACAGGACTGGAGAAAAGGTGCAAGGTGGTGTTGGAGTTTGATGATATTTGCCATGTGTTTATATTATGTTAATATTGTGGGTAACCAAGTATGTCTTAGCCAATAACCTGTAGAAGCAGCCTGATAAAATGAATTATTGTGACCAAAATCATTTTTTGTGCAATGTATGTAAATCATTTCCAAGGGCCTGAGCAGCATAGCGTACAAAACGTGAAATGTCCCCGAAAACGTACATGATATATAAGTAGGCCTAGCTTAATCTATGACTGGAGAAAAATTATTACACAACGCCGGCGCTCTCGACATGGTCTCCACAGATTTCGTTAGGGTTGAACAAATTGCGAAAACAATATGGACTGCCAGAAAACCATTACATAGTACGTGATATGTAAAAATGATGTTGTCGTACCTCCTATGTGATTCCATTTCATGCCTTGAAAAATCAATCAGTTCCTTTTATCATTGGGTTATTTTCTGTCATGGACCACAATGCAAAGTGGCTTTTGTGGTGAATTATTGTCTCTTTTTATAAACCGTTTCTTTTTTTCCCTCCACTGCAGATTTCATTTGCAGAATTAATTGCAAAGGAAATACGAAGCCTGTCAAGCACAAAGAAAGAGAGAGAGGGGGAGAAATGGCTGAAATTCGAGAAGAGCATTTTAATATCTTTCTGCTTCAACTGTCAGTGACCAAACCCCCACTCCACTCCTTGCATTTCATCTCACTCCTCCGCACCTCTCTCTCTCTCTCTCTCTCTCTCTCTCTCTCTCTCTCTCTCTCTCTCTCTCTCTTCCTCCAGTTGAAAGACCGTAAGATATATGGCTGAGGCATTCAGGAAGAGGTGGAAGGTGGAATTTCAGTGACGGTCATAAAGGTCTAAGAGCATCTGAACCCAATCCTGCTCGATTGCCTCTGTCGCTCTGTCTCTCTGTCTCTCTGTCTCTCTCTGCTGTGCATGGATCGGATGTGGTGGCGGGCAGCACTAAGAGCAGTGACCGTTTGGCCCCTCTCTTCCTTTCAAAGGCCTTCTCAGCGCCTGCAGAAATGTCATAAACCTATTAAAAATCAATTTTATGGTCACTTTCCCAACAGTCTTTATGTTCCAGGTCATTAACGGTAGGCCATCAACAGGGGTTATTGAAGAGGGGAAAATGGTGAGTGGCGTTTGAGGAAGCCAGCGGGGCCTATATATTTACTGCTTAGGCCAGCGCATTAATGCAGGAATGTGTCCGAGAAACTGATTGAAAGGGAACTGCCAATATAACGGCTGGCCCGTTGATGACTGAGAGTAAATTCCACTTTGGCGAGGAGTGGACTGGTCGGCGGCACTGTTTACTGGCCTGTAAAATCACTAAATGATGGACAGGGGACTGCTGCAGTGATTTTGCCGTAAAAAGTAACATGACTTGAAATTGTTCATTTTCTTTTCAATCAAGTGTTTTAGGTCCAAGTTGTGAAATTCAATATAGGTCTAGGTATTAGGTAGCGGGTTCATAGGGTGCGTATCTAGTGTGTGTGTGTGTGTGTGTGTGTGTGTGTGTGTGTGTGTGTGTGTGTGTGTGTGTGTGTGTGTGTGTGTGTGTGTGTGTGTGTGTGTGTGTGTGTGTGTGTGTGTGTGTGTGTAGCCAAGAGAAGGGCAAAAAGAAAGGCAGAGAGAGAGAGAGAGAGAGAGAGAGAGAGAGAGAGAGAGAGAGAGAGAGAGAGAGAGAGAGAGAGAGAGAGAGAGAATCTGCTGTCTTTACTACACATGTCTTTAGGGTCACGTTGAGGCATAAGCAGGTGTGTGTCTAGACAATACATCAGGAAGGCATATTACAGGAAGGCAGTTTTTTGTCACCATCGGAGAACACGTCTCCAACAAGTATGATGTGCCTTTTGGAGTTGCTCAGGGTAGTTGCTTGGGCCCTCTCCTCTTCTCTCTCTATATGTTGCCCCTGGGCTCCATCATCAGAGAGCACAATGTTGATTTTCATAGCTATGCCGATGACACTCAACTATATATCTCTGTCGAGCCTAGCCAAACCACTGCCATTCATGCCTTGACTAAATGCATGTCTGCCATCACAGATTGGATGAACAGTAACTTCCTAAAATTAAATGAGGATAAAACTGAAGTGTTGCTCATTGGGCCTAAGGAAAAACGTGCAAAACTCCACTCAAGCCTAGGTGACCTAAGCATACACATTAAAGATAAGGTTACTAGCCTAGGTGTGGTCATAGACTCGGATTTGAGCTTTGAGCCTCACATCAACAAGATAACAAAATCTGCTTTTTTCCATCTTAGAAATGTTAACAAAGTGCGCGGCTTGGCCCCCCAACAAGACGCTGAGAAACTTATTCATGCCTTTGTCACCAGTAGGATAGACTACTGCAATGCTCTCTTCTCTGGTCTCCCAAAAAAATTAATTGACAAATTGCAACTCATTCAAAATTCTGCGGCAAGAATCCTAACAAGAACCAGAATGAGAGAGCACATCTCTCCTGTCTTGGCAGACCTGCACTGGTTACCTGTCTCTTACAGAATCGACTTTAAGATTCTGCTCACAGTATTTAAAGCATTAAATGGACTTGCCCCTAGCTATATCTCAGACATGCTCTCTTTTTATGCCCCTGCTCGAGCTCTCAGGTCCACTGATGCCAAGCTGCTAAGGACCCCCCACCCCCCGCAGAAGAAGATCGGCGACGCCGCGTTTGCCTGCTATGCGCCCAAGAGATGGAACGCCCTCCCCATCGAGATTCGATCAACCACCTCCGTCGACTCCTTTAAGAAGCAGCTGAAGACCCACCTCTTCATCCTTGCCAACTCCTAGCTGCCAAGGCGTCATAGTGTCCCAGCTGCCGCAGCGCCCTTACCACTCGCAACCAGCCCTGGCAGGGGGCTCCCCTAGGTGGCCGCTGGTCTCTGCCTGAGGTTTCTTCCTGACTATAGGGGGTCTTTTTTTTTTTTTCTCAGACTTCACTGAGCTTTTTTTTCCCCCTTACAAACTATGAATCAAGCGAAAGGGAGTTTTTCCTCACCCCTGATGCCACCAGGGGCCGCACCTGAGCGCCCAATCTCTGTGTGACTATCTATGACTTATGATAGGCCCAGCCACTATGGACCTTACACATCTAAGAATCCTGGTCCTATCATACGTTGACCTTATGACTCTACATTCTCTGTCTATCTCTTCTTCCTCTGCCTTCCTGCTTTTTCTGCCTCTCCTCTATACCTCTCCTTTTAAATCTATCTCTAAAAATGTTTTTTTTTTTCCATTTGTTAAGCACTTTGAGTTACATGCCTTGTATGAAACAGTGCTATACAAATACAATTATTATTATTATTATTATTATCACACACACACACACACACACACACACACACACACACACACACACACACACACACACACACACACACACACACACACACACACAACCACACACACACACACACACACACACACACACACACACACACACACACACACACACACACACACACACACACACACACACACACACACACACACACACACACAC
>NC_085866.1:34632837-34642837 GCF_034702125.1 Engraulis encrasicolus | reverse complement strand
CAATCCGGGGCCCCTACACCACATTATAATGAGCCATAGCCTATTTAAAACGCATGAAACAACCCAGGCTACACGTTCTACTCCAACACAAAAAAGGGTGCGCGGAACCCCCTGCTGAGTTCACCAGTCGCAACGCAAGCCATTAAAAGGCTAGCCAGCTGACAGGGAGGAGATTCTGTGCACTACCGTTTAGCAGAGTAAACGTCGGCTCAGCTAGAACTACCAAACAGAAGCACAACCAAAAGTCTCTTATTTTTGCTACATTGCTGCCGACCAATTTGTCGAATCGAAACCGTCGTGGGAAACACGTGTTAATTAATGTAACTTCCAATGGCCTTGGAAAGACTGTCTGTCTGTCAAAGGAAAGTAGCCTACTCAGCTGTCGCTTGACGCGAGGAAGGGGAATCCCCTTAGCAGCGAACCACAGCAAAGTGAAGCTGTCACGAAATCCCCTCAAAATGTACCATATAGGCTACCAAAATTAAGAAGTCAGCGGTTTTCATCTACATGGTGCATTACAATGCAATAGTGTGCAATCATTATAGATTAATGTGCAAACTCGTAGGCCAAATGTTTAGATGTGGATGTGGATGTATCACGAAAGTTTTTTTTCCCCCTCCCAGATAAGAGCCACTTGCTAACTGAACAATCAGCCAGTGGTACCCAGGCATGTTTTAACTTAACACAAATCCGAACGCAAAGATATAGGCCTAGCCTACGCTGACAGAGCATCGACATTAGACCTATTACAGTGCTTTAGGGAAATGGCCATAACATTGCTTTAGGAAAATGCGACTATATCATTTTAGTGTTTGCTAGATTGGCTTGCCCTGTTGTTGTCAGACTGTCAGAACGTTGAGTGCTGGTTGGTGCACTTGCTACGTAGCATTATTGTGAACACTTTTTAAAAAACACCTCAGAAGTGGTCCTCGCCGCGACAAAGACTTTTGTTTCGCGAATGCAGTTGGGTGCGTGATTTATTTCCCCATGTTTTAACAATAGAATAAGATAAAGTTAGGTTGGTGTGCTGTGCTCTGTTTGCTTAGGCCTACATGATTGCACAAGTCCATGATCGCTATGCAACAATTATTACAAAAAGCGATTATAACACTGACATTACAAAAATAGATAACGTTGCCAACCTTCTCTTCAATGCGTTAATCCATGCCGGGCTGAAGTTTATCCGTACAATCTGAAGCAAGTGCTGACGCAGAGTTTCTCACATCTTTTTAGACAGTAGCCCATCATCAAACTATAAAATTATTGACCACCGTTTTCACTGGTGGCACACAACCAGAAGCATCTGACTGAAATGATAAGTTCCGACCTCCGATTCCTGCGTGCATGCAGAGGCGATTCTAGGCTCAGTAGGGGGGCCAAGCGAGAATTAAAAAGAAAGAACACTTGTAATAAATCGCCACTACTGTTCCCCAGCTACAGTCTTGGGGGGCCCAAGCTGCCTGTCTAGCCTGGTGACAAGATATGCATATGCGCCTCTGCTTGCCTACGGATGGCGAAATGCGTCAAAAGTACAATTGATTGTCTCAAAATATCGTTTCATATTTTCCAATCTATCTGATCTCACGACGTCCGGGGCCCCCTCTAGTGGCGGGGCCCGGTGCTGCAGCACCGGTTGCACCATAGGATAACGCGGCCCTGACACACACACACACACACACACACACACACACACACACACACACACACACACACACACACACACACACACACTGCCATGCAGGTAGAGCGGAGTTGGAATTTGTCCAAACTCAGTACAGGCCCCACATGATATTCAGCAGTGGCTAAGAAAATTTCAGAAAGGTTTCAAAAAAGTTTCAGGCTACTATGGAAGTCGATTTTTCTGTATTTTCTATTGCGTTCTAATGTGTGTAATATTTTGTGTAGTACTATAACCAGTCCCTCCAGGAATTCGCGATGTTGCGATTTGCAACTTTTTCGCAACTTCAATGAATTCCCGCGAATTCTGCGCGACAGCGCAACTTTCACCAATCACCACGATTTCCCGCAACTTTGAACCAATCGATGTCCGTTACGCTGACTTCACTGACGTCAACAAACTTCCTTTCAAAAACTGTAATCTATTATCTATTGCTGTAATCTAAAAAAAATCGAGCCAGTCTCAAAATCCACATTGACATTCATAAAATGCAGACCCCACATAAAAACAAATCTGTGTTGGCCTCCCTTGCTGTGTTAAGTGACAAATGAAAACTTCTGCAGGGTTTCATTAAATTGACATAGTAAATACGAATGCTCATCTTTAATTTCCAAAACGTAAGGCAAGTGTCTGAAAGAGCCCCGCCCCCCCGCCGACATGCACTGTTCACAGCCAGGGAGATATCACGCATCTCGTGCATTTCAGGAATGGGCATTGGGCATTTATCAATAGGCCTAAATCGTTGACACTTTAAATCTGCAATTGGTGATGGTTTTGTAAACATGGAACGTCATCTGAAACTATTCGGGAACAATTTGCATCTGATTTGGCCAGCGTAAACTTTTGCAAGGTAACGTTAGCCAATGTCAGTGTCAACAATGGCAGGTTATTTCTCACGCTAATAATAATGAGGTAACAAGCGAGGTAAACATGATACTCTTAGCTGAGGCGACTTTATCTGGCTCACTACATGAACTACAATCCGCAACTATTCTTACTATACTATGCGAAT
This sequence comes from Engraulis encrasicolus, assembly GCF_034702125.1. Lineage (NCBI taxonomy): Eukaryota > Metazoa > Chordata > Actinopteri > Clupeiformes > Engraulidae > Engraulis > Engraulis encrasicolus. The sequence continues at coordinate 34,640,147 of NC_085866.1, read as the reverse complement.
CGGGATAATGTCATTGCTAACTAATGCAGCCCAACTAGCGAACAACACAATGTTGTTCGAGTGGAGTTTATTATTATTCCCCTTGCCGTGACGAGAATGGAAGGAGGAGAAGTGAATGAGAAATATTTCACGGCACGGGCGCAGTCGCCACCTCCATCACACAGACTCCCTCCTCCAGTGAACATGCTGCTGGACGTTCAGAGATGAAGCCAGGCCTACGCTCCCACCTCGTACTGTAGATGTTTCCAAAGGATGACGGTGGGAGTCCTTAAAGCTGGGCTTACACTGTGCGACTTTTGCCCCGATTTTGCCCCGATTTGGTACTCACAGGACTTTTTGAGAGTCTTGCTCAATCGCAGGTCAATCGTGAGTCTCGCATCGTGCAGTGTACATGGGGTAACGACAAGCGATTTCGCCTCACGATCGTGCAATCGCAGGTTCAAATTCTAGTCGTGGCTCGTGCGTAAATCGCACAGTTAAAGCAGTGCTACGACCCGATTTGACACTTCACATGTACAAATTAATAGGGCCATGCGATTGGCTGTTCAGCGCGACCTCATCTCCACCTCAGGTGCGCATGTTCCCTCCTCTGCAGACCGGGGAAACATGCCTGTCGCGTCGTACGGTGGAAGCATTTTGCTCGCATCCGACTGTCGGCTCGTGTAGTGTGAGGACGTGAGTCGTGAGTTGTGAACTTTTAAACAGTGAAATTCCATCATGCAGTGTGAGCAGAAGCTTAAGACCCACGAGTGAAAATATCGCACAGTGTATGCCCGGCTTTAGTCAGCAAACGCACGTCTTTTTTTCCGATTTTCGAATAATATTCTAATATTGGCCATCGAATTTCTTATGAGGTTACTACCTAGGCTACCAAGCCTACCTCAAAAATACCAAAATGGCCACTGAAAATAGCCTAATATTAAAACACCAGAGGACTGGAATGTGGCAGTGTCCTTTACTTTCAAGCGTGGGGAAACATAGGCTATTAAAAATCGCAACAAAAATCGCACCTTTCACTTCATGCCGCAACAAAATCGCAACAACACAGTAAGAATCTGGAAATCCTCGTGCACCATCTAGCAATTCAGATCGCACATTTTTGAGAAAATGCCCGCGATTTCCTGGTGGGACTGTATAACGAATAATCACCAACACTCCGCATTGGGTCATCAACTCAACAAAACGTAGAAAACACAAACGCCCTTCAAAGTGGAGATCTTGATAAATTTCCAACTTGTTGTCGCCGTTGGAACAGTTCAACACGCAGAAGTGCGTTTTTTGCATGCCCTTGGAGGTTCCACCCCCAAACCTGACAGCCTGCTTTCAGGGAACATCAGGGATGAGCATCGATAGCAACATTAAACGCAATTACGTAACAGGCATTTGGTCTTGGTGGTACTGTCACCTACGCCTGCATTGTGCATCTACAGTACGTCTGCAAACTGCGAGTTTTATAAGTTCTCCCTGTTTCCACGGGCCAGCAGATTCCCACCCCCAAACGCTCATGGGCACGCAGATAAATTGTGGAGGAAAAAAAACGGACATCTGTGTTTATGAATTGACTGTTGTCGTGGGCACGTAGCCTCAGTTCAGGTTTAACTCAGGCCATAGCTATTTTATGACATAGCATTTACTTACGCTACACTGATTATGTCATGTGACCTGGAATGTTGCATCTCAATTGCCAATTGCCTTGTTGCCAATACTCTATGAAGGCCAAGACATTGGTGGACATTTGTTTATTTATTTGTCTTAAAACCAGTCATCTTGTGCAGAGGGAGAACTTGGCATACAGCACATCCATGCACATGCTGTAAATGGCTTTTATGTTGCATTGGCCTCTGCTGTAAACATAAACATACTAATGTATGCATCCTCCCTTGCACTCTCTCTCTCTCCCTCTCTCTCTCTCTCTCTCTCTCTCTCTCTCTCTCTCTCTCTGTCTCTCTCTCTCTCTTATGTTGAGCTTAGCAGTATCGTCCTTCCAGGCCAGGGAGAATTGCGAGTTGGGATTTGTCCAACCTCGTTCGAACCCACGCAACGCTTTCATGTTTACAGCCAAGCCCATGAGACTGAGAGCTTGCTGCTGCTGTGGACTGCTGACATGAGATGCATGTCACGCAGTTAACATAATGAATGCACACAAGATCACTGGAGTATGCATGCATATTCACACACTTTCTCACACACGTATGCACGCACGCTCAGCCGTAGTCACACTCTAACAGGCTCTGCATGCACATGGATGCACTCGGAGTGTGAGCGGGTGTGAGTTTTGCACGCAGAGAGAGAGAGAGAGAGAGAGAGAGAGAGAGAGAGAGAGAATGCACGTGTAGGCCTACATACAACATATAGTAATGCCTGTGGTTATTTGTGGTTTGGTGTCCCAGACATAAACATAAACAAACACAGAAGCAAGTGGAGGATGTACGCGCACACACGCACACACACACAGAGAGAGAGAGAGAGAGAGAGAGAGAGAGAGAGAGAGAGAGAGAGAGAGAGAGAGAGAGAGAGGGGTAGAAAGAAAGAAGTCAAATTGTGTTTGTTATCCTAAATGCGCTTCATTGGTCGCTGGTTGTAAGACGGCCGTGGAGTGCTCTTGCTTGCTGCTGGTGGGACAGGCTGTGGAGTGACCCCTAGACAATGCGGATGCATGGGGCCCCCGCAGACCAGACCTGCCCTCCAGCAACTGGTGACTGAGGGGGCCACAGAGGGGCCACAAGGGGGGGCGGCCATCACGGGTCATCAATCAGTCCCTCCTTCCTTACTCCTCCTCCTCCTAAACTCTCTTCTTCACTTGTTTCTGAACCATCGGCCCATCTTGTTGTCCCGCCCATTTGTTCTATAGCATGTATGGAACCACCAGCCATCTTAACAAATGTATCTATCGATATCAATATCTATCTATCTATCTATCTATCTATCTATCTATCTATCTATCTATCTATCTATCTATCTATCTATCTATCTATCTATCTATCTATCTAGATGCATTCTACTACGTATCTCTCTCTCTGTCTGTCTGTCTGTCTGTCTGTCTGTCTGTATACCTATTCATCATTCCATTTAGCAATTCATTTTCATGAACAGTTGCATTACAGTATTTCTCAATTGCTTTTGTACATTTCTCGAATCTCTCTCGCAATTTGCAAAACACAATATTCATTCTCAAAACAGCTTTAACAAATGGCAAAACAACCTGCAAAACCGAGTCTGTTGCTCAAAACCCTTATTTGTCTTTCAAAACCAAGTTTTTTGTGTCAATAAACGTATCAGCGCCAGCAGAATGGTTAGTCATTGTATCATAGTGTATGGACAAGCTAGTCAAATCAATTTCTCATGTTGTCAATTGAATAGTACACTCTTGAGGATCTTTTCTGAATCGAAATGCTGTTTAGATTGAACGGGAAATGATGTAAATTCAGTTTTATATTACATTGATCAGATAAGATTGAGATAGTTTCATGTATTCAGTGACAAAGCTTTTTGAGTGATATGACAAAAGCAATTGATAATGTACGAAATCACTGAGAATTGTACACAGCCATGGCATGGTGGACGAGAGCATTTGCTATATGCCGAAAACAATGAGAAACTGATTTGACCATGTGCACAGGTAACACCAGGAAGTCACAATTGAACAAAGACTTTTGAGAATCATTATTCTGTTGTGAGAAATGTACAAAACCAATTGAGAAAAACTGTCATTTACACATTTACATTACAGTTTTTCTCGATTGGTTTGGCTAATTTCTCGAAACTGAGATGACATTCTCAAAACAACACGGACAAATCTCCAAACCAACTTGCAATTTCCCACAACAGAATGGCATTTTTCATTGCTATCATCAAATTTCAAATGCTTTGTACATGTCTCAAATGTTTAATACATCTCGGCAGATGGCTACTGTATGTACAAGTACCCTACAGTTGACACATTGAGCATACATTTAGCACATTTTCCAAATAAATTGACCTTTCTTATCTAAACGAATTAGACAATTCTCAGTCTAATGGTTGCCCTCTCCAAAACATGTCAGCATGATTTCATTGTGTGAGTCATCATATGCAAAGTAGTCTACACAATTGTCAAAACAGTCAAGGTCATAATATTTTAAGAATTTCTTTACTGTTAACAGTCAATTCACAACAGTTTTAAACAGGCCAGATGGTATTGTAACTTTACTAGTTTGTAGAAAATAATTTACAACCGTGTATACTACAGTTTCCTCTGTTATTTGGCTAATTTCTTGACATTTTTCAAACGCCATTCTGTGGAAGGAATTTAGTTTCGACACACGGGTAAACTGTTTTTGGAGTGATATGAGCAAGTGATGAGGATCCATGTAGTTATGCTGAACCATCCAGTTTATTTTGACAGAATGACTAAATGAATGCAAATGAGCCAAACCAATTGAGAAGGATATATGCCATTTTTATGGTACTGACTATTTATGTGGGAGAAGGTTTAGTGCTGATGCAAGAATGAGCTGTTTTGGGAGGTATATGACATTTTGCTAGTTATCTGAAGTGTTGTGCAGAAGTGTAAGAATATTTGGCCAAATGACCCAATGGTTATAGGAATGTCATCTCAGTTTCAAGAAATTAGCCAAACCAATCGAGAAAAACTGTGATGTATACTTTTACATTTTTATACTCACTTTCATTTACGTATATTTGATTTCTGAAAATGTATTCTACAAGTATTATGGTATAGTGATAGGTAGATACAGAGATTGGTAGGAAGGAGGAGAGAGGAGAATGAAAGGTGGTGTAGTAGTGGAGGAGGTTCCTCATCATTTTCTGGATCTATCCTACCATCAATACATCCATCAAGTCGTTTATATCCATTTAAAGATGGTTTTGGAGCAGATTGTATTGGTACAAGTTGATGGAAAAGATTTAATGCGATACAGAAAAGTCAAGCAGGCAGAGAAGCTACAACTGGACCTGGCTCGAGAGGTGATGTGTGTCATGCAGGATATTCTCTCTTTCCTAATTGCATTCCTAATCCTAATTACTGTACATTCTAATCACAAACTGTCTATTCTACTCCGCTAAAATGGCGAGTGAGAAAAATGGGCATCAAGTCGTTTTATGTCACTAGAACTGTCCTGTTGGTGGAAAACCAAGAGGACACATCTAATATCTCTACAACACAATGTCCTTCAACTTTGAATTCGTTTCAGAATCTGATGGAAAAGAGTATTATATGTTGTAGTGTTGTAGTATAGATAGTCAAGTCAAGTCAAGTCCAAGTTTATTGTCAATTTCTTTACATGCACTGGTCATACAAAGAATTTGAAATTGCGTTTCTTGCTCTCCCATGAAACGCAATTTCAAATTCTTTGTATGACCAGTGCATGTTAGATAGAGGAGAACTGAGGACTTATGACAGTGGCTGGTAGAGGGAGATATAGAAAGGAGGTGGGGGGAGGTGGGGAGGAGGAGGAGGTGTAGGGAATGAAAGCGGGAGCAGTGTGGATGAGACACTGCATCATTGGCTGGATTAGGGAGTGGCTCAGCGCCTGGGGAGAAGAGGAGTCGAGTGGACCGGAGGAGTATTACTTGAAGTGTCCTCCTACCTATAGTGTGTGTGTGTGTGTGTGTGTGTGTGTGTGTGTGTGTGTGTGTGTGTGTGTGTGTGTGTGTGTGTGTGTGTGTGTGTGTCTGTGTGTGTGTGTGTGTGTGTGTGTGTGTGTGTGTGTGTGCGCGCGCACGCGCGTGTGTAGGTGTCAGTGTGTGTGAAAAAGAAAGAGAGAGAGAGAGAGTGTGTGTGTGTGTGTGTGTGTGTGTGTGTGTGTGTGTGTGTGTGTGTGTGTGTGTGTGTGTGTGTGCGTGTGTACGTTTGTGCCCGCATGTGTGTGTGTGTGTGCGTGCATGCGTGTGTGTGTGTCTGCCCGCATGTGTGTGCGTACGGGCAGTGTGAGTGTGTATTTGTGTGCACGTGGGTTTGTATGTATACAAAGAGGAGTGTGAGCTCTCTGTGTAGGGGGTGTGGCCGTGAGGGAGGAGGGGTTTGGCTGGTGGATGTTGGGGGAGGGTGAAGATCACGAGAGAGAGTAGAAGGGGGGATGGTCATAGTAAAAGCTTAGGTGTGGGCGTGGGGAGAGGGAAAGAGGAGGGAAGGGGAGAGGGAGGGAGGTACAGAGGATATAGAGAGCAAGAGAGAGAGAGAGCAAGAGAGAGAGGGTGAAGGGGGGATGGTCATAGTAAAAGCTTAGGTGTGGGCGTGGAGAGAGGGAAAGAGGCGGGAAGGGGAGAGGGAGGGACATACAGAGGAGAGAGAGGGGTGGAGGGGGGTGGTTGTAGAAGCTTAGGTGAGGGCGTGAAGAGAGGGAGAGAGAGAGGCGGGAAGAAGGGATTGACAGAGAGAGAGAGATGAGAGAGGGGGGAGGGGAGAGAGCGTGAGCACGATAGAGCAGCTGTTTCTCCACCATAATTACCTCAATTAGCTGATGGGGCCGCTCTCCCTCCACCGCGCTTGAAGCGTCGCCATGGCAACTATACGCTGAGACTTCCCCCTGCTGCTCTCTCTCTCTCTCTCTCTCTCTCTCTCTCTCACACACACACACACACACACACACACACACACACACACACACACACACACACCTCTCTCCTGGGTGTACAAGAGACACGCTAATGACTGGCAAGGGGGGAGGGGGGAGTTGGACAGGGGTGAGGAGAAACTGGCAGCAGTAGTAGTAGTAGTACTAGTACACCCTTAAAAGAGATTGGTTAAAAAAATGACTAATCTCGTTGGTTGAGGCAATATTGGTCAAATTAACTGTGACATTGGTAACTATTAAACAAACAAATTGGTTATCTAACAACTAATATCATTGGTCAAGAACAAATTGGTTGATTTAACAAAGATATTGGTTAACTTTAATAACAGATTGGTTGAAAAATGACTAATATCATTGGTTAAGCAAATGTTAACTAAGAGATTGGTAACTGACGCAGGTCTGACGCTCAACGTCAAGTACGTAACTCTGCTTCTCAATTTTCTGACAAAGCCGCCATCTTGGTGCTGCAGGAAAGCCGTTTGAGATATTGGTGAAACACTTTGTGAGGTAAGTTCGTTTATTTTCAATGTTTCGTTAATAATTTCAAGACAATGCCAAATATACAGTGAATAACGAAACAGTTTCTTGTTCAGGATGGTAATTTGCAATGAATTTGTCTTCAGAGTGCCATACCTCCGCTAACAGGCCACTATTATAACTACCGGTATGCTAACTTAGCCCTAGGTTGTTTTCACTACTTTGTTGGAAAGTTTGTGTTTTGTTAGAAACAAACTC
>NC_085866.1:34629967-34632737 GCF_034702125.1 Engraulis encrasicolus | reverse complement strand
AGTAGTACTAGTAGTAGTAGGTAGGTGTAGTAGTAGTATAGTAGTAGTAGTGGTATTGGTAGTAGCAGTAGCAGTAGTAGTGGTAGCAGTAGCAGTAGCAGTAGCAGTGCTAGCAGGAGAGGGGGTGTGTTTTTGTTTTGGGTGGGGGTGGGAGATATTGAGGCGGGAAGGAGGGAGAGAGAGTGACTGGTAGGTGAAGTAGGGATGTGTTGGTGGTTTGGTGGGGGTGGGAAGGTGAGAGACTAGTTGAATTAGGGATGTGTTTGTGTTTTGGTGGGGTTGGGGAGGTGGGAGACTGGAGACAGTAGCTATGGTGTGTGGGTGTTTTGACTGGGGAGGGGGAGGGAAGAGTTGTAATGCTTGCATGGTGTTGGTGCTTTGACTGGTTGGGACTGAGGTTTTGTTGATACTCACAGTGTCTTGTCATTGTGTCAGACATCATTGCTTTCAAAAGGTGTGAGCTGCCCGGCCGGCCGCACGTCCTCAAAAAACAATTGTTGAGGGTCAAACTGTTATCGCTTTTCATCATCGCATTGACAGACTATCCAAATGTGCTGCTTAAATATCTACCCAACTAATAAGAACTGATTTTAAAATGTATTTTATTGACATTTAAAATCTGGTCCTTCATTAATGTTTCATTTTATATTCAAATCGTTGTAGGCCATTTTTTAATAGAGGTGGGCATGTTTTCCATTGATTTGTATTTACTGACGAGCACAGGTCTATCCCCAGAAGATGGAGGCTGCACTTGCTAAGCAATAGTCCAATATGGTTTGCAGCTATGTTGGATTGTGTACAGAGCGGAGTTTATATGAAGAGTATGCATTCCAACAACAAAAAAACTCTTTGATTGTAGGACCAACGACAGGAGTGTTAAATCTGACTTGTATTGAGTTGACAATGGAAATTGACTGTGTATTTGTGTGCAGGATCTGCGCCTTCCCACTCTGCGCCATTGCCATGTGGCCGTTATGCAGCTATCTCGTGACAGTTACAAAATCTGCTAATTAAATCCCTAAATCTCAACGAAATCTCTGTCGTGTGCGTGCCACGGGGTTCAGCGTCATTTGGACGCCATGGCTCACACACCCACACACACGCACACAGAGGCGCACACACGCACACACCCACACATACACACACGCACACGCACACACGTACACACACGTACGCACACGCGCACACGCACACACGCACACACGCACGCACAATGGCGCTCGGCATGATGGAGAGGCTGGGTACAAAGCCACACTTTAGTTTTAGGAGGCAGCGTGGTGGTGTTGTGACTTTAGGGGTCAGTGACTCAGGTCAAGCTCATCAGTGCGCGCGCTGCGGCAGAAGTGGCTCGTGTGTGTGTGTGTGTGTGTTTGTGTGTGTGCGTGTGTGTGTGTGTGTGTGTGTGTGTGTGTGTGTGTGTGTGTGTGTGTGTGTGTGTGTGTGTGTGTGTGTGTGTGTGTGTGCGTGTGTGTGTGTGTGTGTGTGTGTGTGTGTGTGTGTGTGTGTGACTGCGTTCCACGACTAGAGGCTGCAGGGGCAGTGGAGAGGAGAGGAGAGGAGAGAGATCTGTCACCTCTGCTAGCACTCAAGATGGATGAGTGTGTCTGGTGGCAGCTGTGGCGCGCAGGAGCCCATGGCACAGACACACACACACACACACCGTTACACACCCGACCACTGCGGCTGGGCTGGGTGTGGCCCGGAGCAAAACACACGCACACACACACACACACACACACACACACAAATGAACTCACTGACCTCAACACGCCCACTTCACCCCCAAATCAGACCAATCGCATCAAGTCCCGATTCTGGCCTGCGTCACGATCTCCAAACTCTACCCCATCTCAATCCCTCTCACCTTCCTTCATGTCCTGTTAAATATAAACACACACACACACACACACACACACACACACACACACACACACACACACACACACACACACACACACACACACACACACACACACACACACACACACACACACACACACACACACTCACACGAACATTACACCCATTGAGAAGAGTGCTAAAATCGACACTTTAAGTGGTGAGTTAGCACTACAATTTGCCTCTACATCTCCTAACACTTCATGCAGAGGACTACAAACACACACACAAACACACACACAGACACGCACGCACGCACGCACGCACACACACACACACACACACACACACACACACACACACACACACACACACACACACACACACACACACACACACACACACACGCACGCACACACACACACACACACACACACACACACACACACAAATGCACTCATTGACCCCAACACGCCCACTGTCTTAACTTCACCCCCGAATCAGACCAATCACGCTTTTTGACCCGTATCATTTTGGCGGGCTGATACAACTATGTTTTCAAAACTCTTTGATCCAATAGTGATCACATGTTGAGCAGACAAGGCGGACCAGGATTTATGTGTAAAAAGGAGTGCAGATATTGTTTGGTCGTCCAGTTGTGCATCAATGTTGCAACTTTGTGCTAGAACAGCTCTAGTGGCTCAATCCCAGATCTTGGATTGAGTTTATTCACATTCTTCACTGTTTATTCCAATCTTTCTCTTTATGTATCTCTCACTCTCAAAATAAATATACACAGAAATTCACAAGCAGGATGAAGGGAATATGAGGATGAATATGAGCTACGTTTTTTTTCCTTTTTAAATTATTTTTCTATATGCCCAAACACATAAACACCAACACATTACAAGGGTTAAATGATAAGCACTGC
>NC_085866.1:34607467-34619967 GCF_034702125.1 Engraulis encrasicolus | reverse complement strand
TTCCACACATTCTCGCCGGTTGCAAACAAGACACAGGGGAAACAAAAAAAATAGTTTCTGTTGTACCGCTCACTTTGAAATGATCGGGTAGTTGACCGGTCACCTGCAGCAAACCCTTCAGCTCTGTCGGTCCTCCATTCTTTATCACATACTTTCCCCTTGGAAATCCAACTTTGAGAATGGTCTTAGTTTCGTTATGAAATCCACTTGTAGCAGTCAAAGTGAACAAGCTAGCCAACAACACCGACTGACTGTATTGTGAACTTCAGATTCGCTATGACGTAACTGGCCAGCAAGACTCAATGCCAGAAGGAGTCTGCGGCCAGGCTACTGCTGGCCTCACCACTGTATATTTCAGTGGGCCGTTCAGAGTAAAGAAATGATAATCACACGTAGAAAATAGTAAAAAAAAATTATCAGGAAATGAGGGCACACCATACATACTTCTATTAAATGTATAAAAACGTTTAATACAATATTACCAGGTTGCATTCACAGAACGAGCAAAATGGCGCATGCGCTCAAGCCTGTTAACGAGGGATTGCGCAATCCGGGGGTGAGGCAAGTTCAGAGTTGCCCCAAATTCAGCGTATTCGGAGGAATTTGACATGAAATGGGCAAATATTACGATTTTGGCCACAAAAATGATTGAAAACGAGTGAAACAGTTTAAACACTGCTTAAATGGTAGTTATGGTGCAGATGCTCGAAAACAATAGCTGTTATTGTAACTATTATTCACATTTACTGCATCTCATCATAATCATCTGGGGCTGGTGAGGCCGTGCCTCCCCTGCCGTATTGGAGTGCACGTGCCTGGTGTGCACTGTATGTAGAGCTGATATAAAATCCGGAGGATCCGGTTGGAGAGCCGGATCAAGACCTCATCCGAACAGACCGGATGGCTGTCGTGCATTGACAGACGGCATTTCATTAATATGTCAACAAAATGGCAGTTACAGCGCGAGAAATTGTGAAACCGGAATATATCCTCTTTAGTTGACTACAACAGCCATTCTCTAATCTACCTAGTATGCTGTTCAGTCACGAACACTCACTGAGTAAAACTGAACCAACTCCCGCCTCGTCATTCATCGAGCCTGTTTGATCCGTCCAGCCTGTAGTGGCCAATTGAGTCGCGGATCCCCGCTCCCTATGTGTGTGCTTCTGAATCTGTTGAGGTCTACATTTCTAAATGTTAACAGTGCGTGCAAATGCTTTAACATCTCAGTCTGTAGGCTACTCTTAGAGAAATTATAGTCTACAGACGTGACTCTACTATCACTCACTGCGTTACAGCGTACAGTCTTGAAAGCCACTTCTGTCACTCCCCTCGTCAGAGTCACTCAGCAGCGGCGCCCTCGGCGACTCAGTGAGACGAATCCTGACTGAGTTGTTGGTAGCAGCTAATCCCCTACGGATCGGATCAACGCTTAAGTTTCGCTTTTGCCACGAGTGTGCGAGTCGCAAGGCAACTCGGCAGCGGAAGCGAGTGGTCATCTGCTGCTCGCCTCCTGACTGTCCCTGCTCAACTAGACTTCTGCTCCCAAATATTTTACTTTTAGTCTTCTTAAATACAAACACACACATTATTTATTGCAAAATCAGGAACATGCCGTTTCACTGCTGCCAAAGGCTGTTCGAGTTGTGGTTGCATGTTCAGTGAGGAGACCCAGGTGGGTCATGAGTTTAGGAACTGTGACATTCAAAAAGGGAGTTTTGTTGATCAAACTGTCTTACTCTTTGATTTATCAACAAAGGCGAGGCGCATAGCTACTTAACGGCAGAAACGTTTTAAAAAATACATTATTATTATTTCTTTTTATTCATTTTAAATAAGTGATCCAAGTGATCCGAGTGATCCGTCTAATCCGGATACCCTCCTTGGAATGATCCTATCAATCCGGATGCCTCAAAGATTCGAGTTAAGCACTTCTAACTGTATGTGTCTGCATTTGTGTGTGTGTGTGTGTGTGTGTGTGTGTGTGTGTGTGTGTGTGTGTGTGTGTGTGTGTGTGTGTGTGTGTGTGTGTGTGTGTGTGTGTGTGTGTGTGTGTGTGTGTGTGTGTCTGCATGTGTGAGTGTGTGCGTGCGTGCGTGCGTGCACGAGCTTGTGTTTGTCTGTAAGATCATTTATGCATTTATAATGTCTGGCTCATTTCTGCAGCTTGCTGTGCTGTAGGCCTCTGCTCTTGTTTCCCACAGTGCACTGGTGGTGTCATGGGGCAGACTAGGGAGTGAGCACACTGTGACACTGTGAAGCACATCGCGATCCGCCGTCGTCATAAAGCCTAATCTCCCCTTATCTCCCTCCTCCTTCTACGGTGTTCCCATCGAAAAACGCCACACCATCACCAGATCGGCACGCAGGGCGCCTAATAATGGCAGACTTATCAGTAGGGGAGAAGACTACAAATTAACATTTTAGGGTTAACGTGAACTCCCAGTTATGTGCTGCTGAAAGGATGAGGTGTGTGTGTGTGTGTGTGTGTGTGTGTGTGTGTGTGTGTGTGTGTGTGTGTGTGTGTGTGTGTGTGTGTGTGTGTGTGTGTGTGTGTGTGTGTGTGCGTGCATGTGTGTGTATGTGTATGTGTATGTGTATGTGTATGTGTGTGTGGGCGGTAATTGGCTCCTGAGTAAATCCTTTTCTTACTTTCCTTTTCGCCATCTCTGCCAGTGTGTGTCCTCAAAGGCTCTGTGAGGACTGAGGGAGCCTTTTGTTCAAACTGAAGGTGAGAAACTACAGAAAGAAAATAACTCTTTTGACTAACATGACCTGGATGAATCAGATGGCTCACCTCAATATCTGTCCTCCCATCCTCTCCTTTTGCTTGTGGCCTCATGCTTCCCCACCCACCGATCTCCCAGTTATGTTGTGCTAGAAGGATGAAGATGGATAGTGTTGTGATTGAGAATCATCTACTATGAGTGAATCTTCCCTTACTCTTGCTTTTCACTTCACCTCCTCTGCCAGTGCGTGTCCTCAAACACTCTGTGTGGACTGCAAAAAGACTTTTGTTCAAACTGAAGGTGAGAGGCTACAGAATGAAAAGAACTCTTTTGACTAACATGACCTGGATGAATCCTGGATGAGTCTTCACAGATGCACACTCTTCACTGAACAACTCCGCAGGAGGTCTCTGGCGTCTCTGAAGTCACACTGTGTGCATGCATACAAATGCTGTATGATGTATGTCCTCGAGAGAACCCTACTGTGAGTTATACTCTATCCCAGTGTTTCTCAACCTTTCTTTAGGCGAGGTACCCTTTCAATTCATGAAAAAATGTCAAGGCACCCCAAACCAACAAGCCGTTAACATGGCATCGCATCCGATTCCACACAGGCTTAGAAAGGTAACACTGGAGACGTCAGACGACCATCTTTCAAAGTTGCAGCTGACTGGGGCGACCTATATTAACTTAATTGTGCGTAAATGGCAGACGAAAGATTCCACTGACTAGCATTAACTTATCAATTTAGACAAATATGTGTTCTAATATACAATTCATTTATCAGCCACGTTTCCACGGCACCCCTGAGGGGGGGCTGTGGCACCCCAGGGTGCCCCGGCACCCCTGTTGAGAAACACTGCTCTATCCCTACAAGACCCTCCGTATGCGCTGAGCTGACAGAGCCTGATGGCAGATGTATCTAAAGAGGGATGCCGACAAACTGCAAACATTTTCTGAAACAAAAAACGATTTATTTTTTTCATGCAATATTACACTGTGCCTCTTGGCTCCTACTTCGCGCAAACATTGACCTGCCATCACATTCTTGTTTTTATTGGAAAAGCTCAGGCCTTGTAGATTTGATTGATGTGGAAAACAAAATTCAGTGGTAATTTGTTCTCCATGTTATTTCACCTACATGCTAAATAAATAGTCACCTCATATCTCTCCCTTTTCTCCGCCTGGTTGTGTCCTCAAAGGCTCTCAATTAAGAACCAAGGCAGGTACCTGGTCTGACTGAGTAACTGTTTATCCTCAGACCACCCTCTCACTGCACAGCAGTTACATCCTGAGACGACCCTGCCGGCATTTCTAGCCCCAGACATTTTTCTGACACAAATTCAATTTTGAGTTTTTGTGCAATATTATATATATATTATATTGCACAGTACCCCTCGGCTCCTGTTCACACACAAATATTGACCTGCCATTAAATCTTTGGTATTGCTGCGAAATCACTGCACAGACATTGCAGATTTGATTGATATTGGAAACTTATTTTTTTATTCTAGCTTCTTCACCTAATGGACAGGCTGAATATATTTCCACACGGCATCTCTTAATTTTCTCCACCTTTATCCTCAAAATACCCTCCCAGGTGTGTCCTCAAAGGATCACCACTCAGAACCAAGTCAGGTATCTGGTCAAGGTGAATGACCACAGTGTTTATCCTCAGAACACCCTCCCAGCACTCTTAACCCTTTAGCTCCCATAACGGCCGTGAACGTCCGACTGGATCTGTACCATAACGGCCGCGGCCGGCCGGAATATTTTCATATGAAAATACAGCTGAACGGCCGTCATCATGCAGTTTTTCCAGCTTTCAAACACTTTAGCTCAATATTACAGACCCTCCTCGATATACTTTCAGTATAAAAACTATATGTTTATATTATATTATTTTTCAGTATTTTAGATTTTATTACGAGATGCGCCGCTTTATGCGATTTGGCAATCTGCCTTCAATTCAAATGACGGCCGTCCGAGATTGGATGGCTACAAACACAACCATTCTGTTTCTACAACCAATATACACTAAATATGAAAACTTCCAACCCTCGTCGATCTATTTTCATGGTCAACAGCACATGTGTATGACTATTTAGGCTATTTTTAGATCATGTTGTTTTATTAGGCTTATGAGATGGTGTTCAACTGTGATCAGTTCTGCCATGGTCCTAAATAGCAAACACAACTGTCCAGCCGATGTCTACACGCTACATATTAAAAATGTAAACTGTCTTCGGTGTGTTTTCAAAGTCAAACCATATGTTGGTATCCAACTATCTTAGTTTCCTGGAACAACTTACAGCGACAGCTCTGCGTAACAGCGCATCGTGAAGGAAGCGCAGCATGGAACAATTGGCTACTCATTTTGCGTGTCAGCTTTGGCAAAGCAGTCAAGGACTGTTACTACTCCACGTTGTCCTTCATAAAAATGTGCGCGAAGACGTTGAGTTGAATGCTAACTTCCAATAATAGCCTACCAACGTGGTGTTTGTAGCACTTCAATTCCGGTCAAAGTCGGTGATGCCTGGCGCGTCTTACCTGTGCCAAATTGGGAGGGGAAACTTCCTAGAGCTCCATTCATGTCCTGTCTGCTATCGCGGCCACTTCTACGGTTATCCTTACACGTCTTTGGCATGGTTTAGTTCAAACATTATTAGCTAGTGTAGTCCATCACAGTTATACCGCTTGAAACCGCTTGAAAACAGGACTTTTGGGTGAACGACATTTGTTGTCGTCACATGATCATTGTTCAACTTTGACCCTGGATGGATGGATGGATGGATAGACGGAAGGATAGATAGATAGATGGATAGAGAGATCGATAGATAGATAGATAGGCCTAAATATATAGATATATAGATAGATAGGCCTAGATAATATCGGATTTTATCACATTTTTTATCATTTAATCCACATCAAAGGCACTCTATGGGAATACTGAACAATTAATTATCCATAAATGATATACCATTTGAAAGTGTGTTTTCTCTACTTTAATATGAAAGTAACTTGTAATTGACACTTTTCATTTCTTTTCAAGTTATTTGACATTATTTAGAATATGACCAAAATGTCAATTTTTCCTTAGAATTCCTGGTAGGATTCCGGCCTATTCAAAAAAAGTTCTGGTAGCTAAAGGGTTAAGAGGAGCCTACCAGCATTTCTATCCTCAGAGCAACCTCCTAACCTAAGAAGACCCTCCTAGCATTTATAGCCTCAGAAGACCCTAGATGTGCAAAACCTTAGAAGACCCTCATTGCGGTTACAGCCTTAGAAGACCCTCCACACGTCCTGAGCTGACAGAGGCTTTGTGGCTTATGGCTGGGTTAGTTCACTTGAGGAGAGTGCCTAACTCTCAGTGATAAGCTAGATGGATGGGATGTCTTTTGGCAGTTACTGGTGGTCCTTTCCGCTTGGAGGAAAAAGGAGTAGTTAAATTCCAGAGTCAGAACGTGATGAGAACCATACAGCCCATACATTCATGGAATTCCTCGGAACTCCAAAACAAAGACCGAAAACACACATGCACACTCAACAAACACATAATCACTCACAGTCCTCCCCTGACTAGTGTCATGTAAACCTTCTTGGACCTCTATGGTCCACAATCCTCCCCAGCATCTGGAAACATTTGGTTGTTTAGGCAGCACACTCTACGCTGCATGTACAGCGTATGTGTATCTGCAAGACCTACTGCATATTCAATCAACGGTTTATAACTTATTCAGAAAGTATATGACATGCCCATAACTATTCATAATGTAACTCTACTCATTATAATACCAGGCTACACCATATTCCAACTTCTAATGGCAGTGCATTCCCAGTTGTATACGTATCTTCACCTAGGTGTATTCATGACTAGTATGATATAAATGTGACTGGATTTCAAACCCTGTGTCACATGTCTCTGAAAACGAAAATCGCCATTTTTTCATGATTCCCTTTTTTGCAGAATGTGCAAGTTGAGATCTTGAAGAAGCTAGTCAATGTTTCAATAAACAGTATTGGTTTATCTTAAAGGTAAAATTTTGTCATGTCTAACGTCATGTCTTTTCTGTGTTTTCTGCTTTAAGAAGTGAACACATTCAAAAGGCCATACATTCATCATATTACCAGATTCCCATGTGTAATGTATCATTGTAAAGCTATCAGAATCTATGATTATCTCTCCTGGGCCTACTTGCGGCCTGTTTTCTTGTGGCATGTCACAAATTATTATGAATATAGCCACTTTTTGAACAATGTGATTACCAAGCATTATGAATGTAACATAACTCGCTCTGAGAACATTTCTATATTCAAGCCTAGACAATCCTGTAGCATTTTTCTGACCTTACTCCCAGGTCAAACGATTCCATTCAGTGACTGATGGGAATTCACTGAAGTGCTCATTCAGCGATGCTAAATCGAAGCAAAAAGGAAGCAGTGAGGCATCTTCATTTGTCATTCTACGTATATAACACATCACTCTGTGTAGCGTAGCTGTTAGCTGAACGATAGCATGTTAATTAAAGCGAAGCGATTTGTTAAATGCATAGGGGTTTCCTGTCATTGGGCCGTAATAATGTATTCCCGGCCATGCATTGTTGATAAAGAGGCAGCTCTCCACCCCTGTGGGTATTTCGTGCGAGTGCGGCTTAATTGCCCATGCATCATGTGTTTGATGCAATTAGATATGATCATCAGCTACTTTTTCCACCATTAATCTCTTCCGTACTTATGAAAACCGCTGTTTCTCACGGCTTGTAGGTCCCATCTACGTAGCACTACAGCTCCCCGCCCCCTCTCTCTATATCTTTATCCCACTGTTTCTTCATCTCTGTCTCTGTCTCTCTATCCATCTCTTGCTCTCCATTTTTCTCTTTATTTGTTGACTCTCTCTTTCTGTCTCCCTTTTTCTGTGTCTCGTACACACACGCACACACACACACACACACACACACACACACACACACACACAC
Source organism: Engraulis encrasicolus (assembly GCF_034702125.1). Classification (NCBI taxonomy): domain Eukaryota; kingdom Metazoa; phylum Chordata; class Actinopteri; order Clupeiformes; family Engraulidae; genus Engraulis; species Engraulis encrasicolus. Next base: position 34,612,262 of record NC_085866.1, on the reverse strand, counting down.
ACACACACACACACACACACACACACACACACACACACACACACACACACACACACAGAACACACCTCAGCAAATACTGTATGCTGCTAGACAGCTCTCCCTCTTCATAGGCGGATGATTCCTCATCCTCCCCTAAGCCGCCACCCAGTCACATTTACTGCACAAAACATCTGCTTAGGCCTCCTTAGAAGTCGCATTTTATCGGCCCGTATTTCGCTTTTCCCTCCCCATCACGATCTCCTCTCTCTCTCTCTCTCTCTCTCTCTCTCTCTCTCTCTCTCTCTCTCTCATGCCTTCATCTCTTACTCCGATCTCCCTCCTTCTCCTCATGTTTCCTCCCCCTCTTTTCCCTCCCCTCTCATCCCCTTCTGTCAGTCATCTAACGCCCGCTGCAAAAGCGTGATTGATGGATGCAGCTTATTCACATATAGCCCCCCTCTCTCTTCCGCCATTCCCCCATCCCAACAAACTAATCATGTTAAACAGGTCCTTGGTCCCCTTCCCATCACCCACCCCCATCTGTATTGAATGTATTACCCCCCCACCCCACACACACACACCCCTACAGTTTTAATTGGGCTCCCTCCTCTCTTTTAACTAAAGAGTGTTAATAAAAGATTGGGGGGGGGGAGGTTGGGGGTGGTAACAAATTACTGGCATAGGCTACTAGGATGCAGCCTACCCCTGGAAAACTATAACTGGATAAATAATAACTTACTTGTCCCCTTTTACTGGACACACACAAAACGACTTGAATCAGAGTTTCAAATGGATGCACTACTGTATATACAATCTTAATAGTGTTAAGTGCCACAAAAAAATTGTTTGTCCCTTGGGAACAATAATCCGTAACAATCGGATAAATGATTCCAATGTTTTTTTTTTTACAAGGCATATGCAAAAAAGGGAGAGTTCTGATTTAAATGTATTTGAAAAAGCACCAATAAATATAATTTATTGAACACTAATAAATATTGTTCTCCTTATACAAAAAGAAGAAGGAAGGAATACCCTGATTCAAATGGACTGGCTATAAAGTCTTACAAGGGTTAACTGCCATAAAGCAAGCGCACCGGACGGCTTGTGACACAACGATAGTTGTCTAGATGCATGGGGTCTATTACCAAGTAGGTGGAGCCGCCCGAGCATAGCACATAAACAAAATGAAAAGTGGCAAACGCACATCTGTGAATACGCTCAGGCCATAACGGCTGACCCCCAGGTTTAACGCCACCGCGTTTGATATGAGTGCACTTACATCTTCATGACATTTCTATTTAAGAGAAGAGATAGAGAGATGAGAGAGAGCGAGAGAGGGCGAGAGAGAGAGAGAGAGAGAGAGAGAGAGAGAGAGAGAGAGAGAGAGAGAGAGAGAGAGAGAGAGAGAGGGCGAGAGAGAGAGAGAGAGAGAGAGAGAGAGAGAGAGAGAGAGATGCATTTCATGGACATGGAAATGAGGACCACCATCCCCTGCTTTAAAATTGCTTTTGCAGTTAGCTTTCCCCATATCGCATGTCCACATCAAATATGTCTAGTATTCTCTATGCTGAAGTGCTCCACTTAGGGAAATATATATGTTTAGCTATGAATCACCCACCCACACACCCACATGCACACACACATACATGGACATACACACACACGCACGCACACACACACATACACACACACACACACACACACACACACACACACACACACACACACACACACACACACACACACACACACACACACACACACACACACGCGCGCACGCACACGCACACACACACACACACACCCTCCTCATCTATGTATCGCAGCATTATGCTATGTGAGTGCCTACAGCATGATTTCATACAAATCAATATTATTCTGCAGTATTGGGGGGGGACGCGTGACAGTAATTTTTAATTCATTGCAAACCAAATCATGTTACTTACTATAATATAACCAAGGGAGGGCTGGGGGTGTGCTTGGGGTTTTATGATTATTAGTATTGATACACCACCATAACATTTGACGTCCTCATATACAGTAACAAGAGAGGGTGAATAAAATATTGCACAATTAAAAAACTATTTGAAGAATTGAAATGTACAAACCCCAACTCCGATGAAGTTGGGACGTTTGGTAAACAGTGAATAAAATCAAAATGCTATCATTTTCAAAACATTCAATCTATTCATTAGATGGAGAATAGTGAAAAGACAACATATTAAGTGTTAAAACCGAGAAAAAATATTGTTTTGGGGGACATATGTACTCATTTCTAATTTCATAAATCCAACACGTCTCAAAAGAGTTGGGACGGGGACAATAAATAGCAGCAAATGTCGAGGAAGACTAAAAACAAAACAAAAGACAACACTTAACAGTTAAATACATTAACCGATGAGATGATTTTATATAAAAAACAGTGTTAATTCCTATCTTGGGCATGATTTCACCAGCTTAAATGGTGGGTGTATTCCTTGTCATGTTTTGCAATGTTTTCCTTTCTGTAGTGCTTACAGTGTGACAGGTCTTGACCAAAAGCCCACCATTTTATCACCTGCTGGTCCTTATAATGGAGCCAAACTGTTAAAACATAGTAGAGAATGCAATTTGACCTTACTATGTGGCAGTAATCGAAGATCTCCCTTCAAAATATAATGCATGAGTGGCTTTTCATGCTGTTTAAAACCCATTTATACCATTCAGCACTGTATTTAACTCTACAGATGAGTGAGAACATCTTAACCAATGCACTACTGCACCTGCATGCCATCATGGAGGCTGACTTTTGAAGCTAGCACTAACACAAGTTGGATGGTCCATTTTCACTGTAGCACAGGATGTGCAATGCTCTATTATTGTCAAAAAGAATGGACTTCTACAAGTTCTGCTGACTTCTGTAAGCAAAGGACAGTTTCCCATGTCTTCTGGGTCTATTTCAAGTGAGCTCAGGTGCTTAGGAGAATGTTACACCCCTGTATCATTTGCACGCATGAAGCATTCTTAATATGGTCAATTTTCAATAGCTCTAATTCCTGGAGTGCTAGAGTGAGACTACAGCCAATATATATTTCATGATGTCATGAACCTATACAATGATTTTAGTAACAAAAAATATGTCTTATATACACTCAATCGTGGTAAATCAAAGGGAATTCAAAAATGTATGTAATAACTATGGTAATTATTCCCTTTGCATCTTTAATTCTGAGTGACTCAGCCTCTCTGTGATGATCTTATACCTGGACACCTATATTGTCCGTCAGTACAATTCATTTTGAAATGTTCTTCTTTGTTGTTTTATCTTTTTTGGATGTTTACTAAATTTCACTGATCCCCGTCCCAACTTATTTGAGACGTGTTGGATTTATCAAATTAGAAATGAGTACATATGTCCTCCAAAACAATATTTTTTCTCGGTTTTAACACTTAATATGTTGTCTTTTCACTATTCTCCATCTAATGAATAGATTGAATGTTTTGAAAATTATAGCATTTTGATTTTATTCAATGTTTACCAAACGTCCCAACTTCACCGGAGTTGGGGTTTGTAAAAAAAAAATCCACACAATTTTGTTTCAAAGCTTAGATGGTAGTTAACGCTATGGTAGCACAAGCATTACCTTATGACAACATCATAACCAGCATATTGAATATTACTTAAACAACACATACAATTGTGTTTCAATGACTTGGTTTACCCTGCACTGTGGCAGCCTGTCATGACAATATCATTGCCCACAACTAAATGTGCATTGACAGCACACACGCACTCACGTACGCACGCGCGCACGCGCGCAAACGCACACGCACGCACGCACGCACGCACGCACACACACACACACACACACACACACACACACACACACACACACACTTGCTACGATTGTGAAGTGGGAAGTTAGTGGAAGTCCCTGTGCCAGATGGCTGGAGCTCCCGGACACATTATTAGTATCACTCATGAGAGGAGGTGTGTGTGTGTGTGTGTGTGTGTGTGTGTGTGTGTGTGTGTGTGTGTGTGTGTGTGTGTGTGTGTGTGTGTGTGTGTGTGTGTGTGTGTGTGTGTGTGTGTGTGCGTGCGCGTGTATGTGTGTGTGTGTGTGTGTGTGTGTGTGTGTGTGTGTGTGTGTGTGTGTGTGTGTGTGTGTGTGTGTGTGTGCGTCCGTGTGTGTGTGTGACATTATTAGTATCACTCATGAGATATGATCTCAGTGTATACGCCACTGAATTCCCCTGAAGTGTGAGACACAAACACACCCACGCAACCACTGACGACAAAGCCCAAACCACACCGCACAGCTTCCCCTTGGTTATTAATAAAAGAATAGGCCAGCTTGGCCACAGTATACAGCAGTAGGTGTGTGTGTGTGTGTGTGTGTGTGTGTGTGTGTGTGTGTGTGTGTGTGTGTGTGTGTGTGTGTGTGTGTGTATGTGTGGTCGTGTGTGTGGGCGTGTGTGTGTGTGTGTGTGTGTGTGTGTGTGTGTGTGTATGTGTGTGTGCATGCATGTTGTATAGTGTGACATGGTCAGCACTGGGCGGTAAGTAGACAGGTGGAGGCTCTCCCCAAGGAGCTGACTACAGGGAAACATTTATTTCTCTCTTGTCTCGCACAAGCACGATATACTCTAGTGTGCCAACAGAAACACGCACGCACGCACGCACGCATGCATGCACGCACGCACGCACGCACACAAACACACATGCATGCATGCATATACTTGCTCTCTCTTCCTGCCTCTCTCTCTCTCTCTCTCTCTCTCTCTCTCTCTCTCTCTCTCTCTCTCTCTCTCTCTCTCTCTCCTCTGTCTCTCACTT
>NC_085866.1:34594967-34599967 GCF_034702125.1 Engraulis encrasicolus | reverse complement strand
TGAAGCTGTTTGGTTCACCATCCCACCACCACGGCTGATGAAAAGAAGCATTATTGTTGGCTAGGATGGAAGCCTAAGTGCTTTGGGCCGGGTCATCTGTGCACATGCAACATGTTGCAAAACCTAACACGTTGTCAATAGCTGTGGCTATACAGGCATTAAAAATAATACACTGCTTACATGAGTTTATATGTGTACTGCTTACAAGAGTTTCCTCATTTAATCGGTTTACATGAGCAGTCTACACCACCTAATTTGAGAGTTTGTTTGACTTAATATGAGGCATTTTTAACCGCTCATACATTAAATCAAATTAGACAGTCCCTCCAGTTTTTCGCAATTCAGCGATCGTGTGGATTCATGCAAATTCAATGATATTCCGCATAATCTCACGATGCCACGCAGTGGCGTAACAACTCGGTCACGGGCCCCGGTGCGAGTATCCAGCACGGGCCCTCGGAGGTTGTGCTAATTTTAGGATATTTTATCTAGCCATTACGGTGAAAGGGTGGGCTATTTTCTTTGCAATTGCAATAGCATGGTGAATGCTGCAACGATGTGCACATTTACATCATAGAGTATTTAAGTTATCTGTCCCCCCAAAAAAACAACAGGACAAACGCAAAGAAAGGCTTTCGGAATATGTGTCTAGAGACCGGTTGAGACAGGGACAGTGGGCTGGAAACAGTAGCAGTGTGTGCGTGTGTGCTTGCGAGCGCACGGTGCCTGCTGACAGCAGGCTACACAGACGAGGGAGACAACCCTGCTGATCTTAAAGGCCAACTTCCGATTAAACACAATTTTACTCACTCCTTTTGAAGATCGGACGGTCAGCCCAAGTTAAACTCACTTGCAAGGCTCTCATAGCGGTGCGTCACCTCGCCTGGCTGTGTTTCCCGGTGTTTCCCAATTGACATAAATAATGCAGAGAAACGAGCGAATCACGAAAGCCTTTCTTTGTTTCGTCACGTCGAAAGAAGGCGTTGGCCACAAAGGTTTATGTCGACCCATTTTTCTAAAAACATGTCGAGCAATTTTTTTCTGCTTGTTTTCAATACAAGCAACGTCTGGTGGCCCGAAATCTAGCTTAGCTTAGCTATCAGCTGGTTGCTACTCTCAGGTACATACACAGCACAAAGCCACATCCATAGAGCAGGTCCACTCTGGTTGCTCCGTGCCTGCAGCTCGCCTAGGGGTCGCTGTCGAAAGAGCACAGCCCTGAATGGAGTATGCACGCCTCCGTTGGCGCCCCTATAGTGCAGTACCACCCGGGGAAGTGGCGACTCTGTTTCCCATTACATTCGCTCCAAGACAAGGAGGACTGAGCCAATCAGAGACGCATTTCCACGAGAGCTGGAAGAGTGAGCCAATCAGAGACGCATTTCCACGAGAAACACGGAACACCCTCTCGTTTCTCCACAAGCCACCTTGCTGGCTTTCAAAAACGGCTTGAAACAAAGCAACCAGAATGTTTTTTAAAACAGGACCAATGCGTAACACATTCAATAACAATGGGGAACACAGCAATATTAATCAAATGACGTTGAGAGGCCATCTTTAAGCACCCCAGTTTAAACTTCATACAAATAACACTAAGGACTTAAAAGATAGATAGCATAATCAACAGGATATGCCTTCATAATCTTCCACGACCCCACATACACAAGGTGCCATTGCAAAGTAGTTTTGCGTCCTTTGGCATCATCAAATAACGGCGCAATATGCAATGCTGATTATGGAAGACGGTCCCGGCTACCATAAACATGGGAAAAGATGGAGACGGTGCATGGATGGATACAAAACATCCAAGACAACCATGACAACACATTGGTGACAGCCCACCAGTAAAACATACACAGATAGAGCTCTACACACGCACACAGAATCGTCCACTTATTTAGATTTCTTTCTCCCCTCCCCTAGCTGACAACTCGAGAGTCCACTTCGTAACATAGCCAAGCTTACAGAAGAACTTAACTTATATTATGCTAACAGGAGAAACGCACATGAGTGGAGATGCTGTTAGCAAGGCAGCACAACTAGTTGTCAATTGGAGAACACACAACTAAGTTATAACGCTGGGAATAACTACAGCAATACCGCTGTCACAGATTACAAACTAGAATGGACACCGTTAAAAATGTGCCTCGTCTCTTTCGTTTAGCCAGACCCTGCCGAACCCAGACTACTGGACTAGAAATGTCAAATGTGACAACAATTGGAAAATACCTGAAGGAGATGAGTGATATGAAATCAATATAATGTCACGGCGGACATTATTACATGTATAGGGAAACCTGTCCTTACCTTCTTCGTAGCGTCTTTGAAATCTTCTTAGATTAGGGTGACCAGATTTTTGTAGTCTGAAACCGGGACACTTCGTGCGTGACTGAAGGACAATATTTTGGCGGGTGGGTCTGGGGGTCCTCCCCCAGGAAAATTTGTACTTTTTAGATGCCATTTCCTGCATTCTAATCAATTTTAGAGGGAGGAATGACAAATCGCAACTGACTCCTTCAGACTTTCTATACAAGCGCTGGCTACCATTAATTGCGGCCGGTAAACATGTAATCGTTTCCATATATTTACCCTGATAGACATGGCGCAATGTAGTGGGTGGCCAAAACCGGGACATATTTGTGTCCCGAGAGGGTTTGCTCGGGACCTGGGACACACAACTCCAAACCGGGACTGTCCCGGTCAAACCGGGACGTCTGGTCACCCTATCTTAGATAATATCCAAGGAGGTCTAATATTCATAGGATGTTCTTGCTAGCCAGTAGCCATCTCTATTCTTGGCGAATGAAGTGACTAAACTCATTTTATATTCCGCCTTCAAGAAAGCCAACAACGCATACTACTACAACGTAGATAAGATGAGAACAAAAGGCCACGTTCGACTGACCAGCATGCATTTAATTTGAATTGGTAAGGGAATCAATCATGTGGTAATTCCAAACAGAACGTTACCACTGGCGACTCGCGCTCCCTGTTTACATACAGCCAATGATGGTGTATGAAAATATATATCCCACAATTCCGGACCGCAATGTAAAAAATAAAATGCACAAATATAGCGTTCATGTGTTACCTTTATTGCTATTTGAAACATCTGTCTGAACAATTTCACTGCCCATGTAATGACCTGTAGCAATATAGTAACTAAAAGTGCCAATTTGCAATTGATTTAATGCTCTAAATTCCCACCGTCTTGTGGGAGTCTGACACGGTCTATAAATAGTGTCTGGACAAATTCTGGAAGCGCTCAGGTTACTTTGCGTATCCATTCTTCGACTCGTAATCAACGAGTATAAGACCTGTAGTCTTATACTCGTTGATTACAAGTCGAAGAATGGATACGCAAAGTAACCTGAGCCTTATATATGGGGCCCGCGAACCACTTCGGAGGGCCCGTTCGCGGGCCCCTCAGTGGTCGCGGGCCCAGGTGCGACTGCACCTGCTGCACCTGCTATAGTTACGCCACTGATGCCACGTAATTCCTGTAAAGCCGCATTTTTCCCGCAAATTTTCCCCTTTGTCCCCTTCAACATTCTGTGGAGTTTATTAATTTATATTTTCATCAAAATAAAAATGTGACTACAATACCACCGGAGACGAAAAACAATAAGAAGCATTTTTGTTAATATGTCACTGAAACATTGAAAAAGAATTGCCTGCTATTTCGGAAGTCGCAACCCTCATCTCAGCTGCTCCGCGTCTCTCTCCTCCCCTCCCTCACACATACACGCAGGCGTCGGTGCTGCACACCCGTGACCTTTTTTTAACAGCAGTAGCCTACTTTTCAGTGCAATCTTGGCTGGAAAAAGTATTGTTGCCCATTTATCCATGACGAAAAAGTGTATGCATGCAGTCATGAAATAGTGGCGGTGCTGTCGCAGTAGCAAACATCTTACGTTACATTTTTGCGCAACTTCTCCACTCTCCCCTGTCGCTTTCATGAGCATGCTACCCGACAGTCGTTGTCTGATCTTTTTTCAATGTTCGCTAATGTTTGTAATTTAAGGGTCTATGTCTATGCGTAGGCACAAGCCTTCTGATAACAATCACTGTAGTGCCGATCGCAAAGGATTCGGAAGTGTGGAGTTTAGCAACTTGTTTCAGTCAAGGACACCGAGATAGGAAGTGAACGGCCCTTCCACGCTTTCACTGCGTTATTGCAATAAAGTCTTCCGAATCCATGCAACCATGCACACAACCATGTCAACGAGAGCGTGTATACCATCACAACTTTGCATCAAGCAAATAATATGCAACAGCTTGCAATACGAGCATGAGAGAGAGAGAGAGAGAGAGAGAGAGAGAGAGAGAGAGAGAGAGAGAGAGAGAGAGAGAGAGAGAGAGAGAGAGAGAGAGAGAGACGTGTCTTCCAACAGGTGACATTGTAACGCTTGCATACAGCCTGGCTACTGTACCCCGCGACGCTCTTCATTAGCCTTCTGGTAGGCTATACCCACAAGTATTTTTTCATAACGCGCAGTCCCGTTTTCCCCCGAAGTCGTTCTAAAATATCGACAGAGATTTATGAGTGTCGCGGCCATGATTTTTTTTACACATTGGACGCACTGGCTTATAAGACGCTCTGGCAGTTTTTGACAATATTTTATTATTCTATTATATAGGAAGTGTGTTTCTGAATCTCTCTCTCTTTTGTCTTAAGCCTGCTTAGACTGATTGTGGTTTTCAGTTACCAAAAAAACCCAGAAAGGGCTGCAAAATCTTTGCAAAAAATGAGAAAATGTAGACACAAAATCAGACATTTTGACCGCAAAAATCACAAAATCCCAGTGCAAAATCCTGGAGGGACTGATTAGAAGTGTTTGTACGCGGATATTGTTTCCATACAGTACATATCCCTCTGAATGGCCAACATTAAGAAAAGGGAACCGGAAAATATGAGGGCTTAGTTAAGAATGGAATTTTTTGTCACGAAAAAAAAAAAGGCATAAGACCTGTTTTACGCAATCTGAGTCACTGTTGGG
>NC_085866.1:34587467-34589967 GCF_034702125.1 Engraulis encrasicolus | reverse complement strand
ACTCTATGTTTCTCACTCACTCCAGCTCTCTTTTCTCTCTTTTCTTTTTTTTCAGTGATTTTGTCTGTTCCATCTCTCTGCACCTCTGTTGTTTCTAACGCTGTCCATCATTCTCATCTCATCTCTCACTCTTTCACATACACATTCTCTCTGTTTCTCCTCTATTGCCCTTTATCTCTCCCTCTCTCCATCTTCCTCTGTCTCCCTCCCAGCCCCAATTGCTTCTGTCTCTTTTTCTGTCCCTGATTGCCCCCCACCCCACCCCACCTCTCTCTCTCTGTCTCTCTGTCTCTGTCTCTCTGTCTCTGTCTCTCTCTCTCTCTCTCTCTCTCTCTCTCTCTCTCTCTCTCTGCCTCTCATTCACTTTCAGTACCATTCTTTTGTTTTCGCTCCCTTGCTCACGCGCTCGCTTCCTCACACGCTCTCATACACACACACACACTCTCACACACACACTCACCTCACTCACCCTCCGTGTCCCCACTGACAGTGTCCTGAAAAGCCTGCTGTCACTCTGTCACTGCCTCTGCCACCGCCACGCTTACTGGCCAGGCGAGTATGCTGAGGTCACTGTCACTGTTGATAGACAGCTCTGTTCCTCACAGTACTGGTACACAGCCAGAGGGCCTCAGCCACTAGAACAACAAGACAGGAGAGGAGAGGAGGATTCTCACATTCTGGGGGTGGGCAGGTAATGGGGTAGTTTTTCATGCTGGCATTTACTGTAAAACTGTCTTGGTTCATACAATATATAAGGTGGGAAGCGCACCAGTCAGTCCGGTAAACTGAGGTCTCTGTCACTCCGTTGATTGAGTCAGACAGACAGGCAGGTACGCATTTCTGCTCCTGACAGCTGGTGCATATGCAACAAACCTTACAGCCCTTTTATATATTGCATGGAAACTGGGGTAAAGAGGAGTAGAGTAGAGTAGAATAGCTTAGAGTATAGAGTATAGAGTAGAATAGAGTAAAGAAGAGTACAGTAGCGTAGAGTAGAGTAGCTTGGAATAGATTAGCGTTGAGTAGAGTAAAGTGGAGTAGAGAGTGTAGTAGAGCAGAGTAGAGTTAAGTAGAGTACAGTAACGTAGAGTAGTTTAGACTATAGTAGAGTAGAGTAGAGTAGAGTAGAGTCGAGTAGAGTAGAGTAGAGTCTAGAGTAGTGGTGTAGAGTAGAGTAGAGTAAGTAGAGTAGTAGAGTAGACTAATAGAGAAGAGCACAGTAGAAACCTAAAGCAGGCTGGTGGAAATAACTCATTAGCTATTAGACAGACAGGATGATTCTAATTGAACTTCCACTGTAACAGGAAGGAGGAGAGATGGAGATAGCTGCTTAGCGGCCAGGTAAGCTGAGGTCACTGTCACTGTTGACAGACAGCTCTGTTCCTCACAGCTGGTACACAGCCAGAGGGCCTCAGCCACAGAACAACAAGACAGGAGAGGAGAAGGGAGGAGGATTCTTGCTTTACAGAGTTGGCAAGTTCATCTGGAAGCCAGTTGTTTATGACATTGAACATCCTCTTGGTGGGAAGTGCCCTGGTCAGCCAGGTAATCTGAGGTCTCTGTCACTCCATGCAGAGCTTTAGCTGGGGTTAAAGCAGGCGGGTGGAAAGTGAACTGCCCAATAGAAATTGCCACATGGACAGACAGGAGGATTTTTAATAGTTTTTGTGAAGTGAGCTGAGCCCACTGTCACACTAGACAAGCAGGCTGTTCAGTTCTACTAATCACAGCAAGTGCAGCGGCAACTGACCTCCTATGGCTTTTGCATAGCAATAAAAGTGAGGTCAAGGTGAGAAGAGAAGACAAGACAAGACAAGACAAGACAAGACAAGACAAGACAAGAGTAGAGTAGAGTAGAGTAGAGTAGAGTAGAGTAGAGTAGAGTAGAATACAAAGTATAAGTAGAGTAGAGTCCGAGTCACACCGAGCCAACTCTCTCCCAACTTTCCCCAACGCATGACAATAGCCAACCGTCAGGTTGATGTGGAGTAGCCTTTACAGTTATGCATAGCCAACGGGCCTCAGCCACAAGACAGACAGGAGCGCTCTTACTTCATTCCACCGTATGAAGATGGATGAGGGATGAGGGATGGGGATGGGAGAGGGCGAAGTGAGATGGGGGTAGGGGGCAGATGGCCATGGGGAGGGTGGGGAGCTGGCAATGGGGGCTCAGTGGTTCAGGTGGTGGCTTTCATGAGAGGGTGACAGCTTTTGACACATACCCACACATCGCAGGTGCATGCGCTGGCGCCTGCATGTGGACACACATATGGACGTGCGCGTGCACACATAAACATATGCGCGCACACACACACACACACACACAATGCACACACGCATGCACACACATGCACACACACATGCACACACACGGACACGCATACACACCCACACACACACACACACACACACACACACACACACACACACACACACACACACACACACACACACACACACACACACACACACACACACACACACACACACACACACACAC
>NC_085866.1:34567467-34569967 GCF_034702125.1 Engraulis encrasicolus | reverse complement strand
GGCCAGTCCTGCGTGCTAGACACACAGCTTGTGACACGGCCATGCATCCCGGGGTGCTGGAGTATCGGTCCAAGAGGATATGCGAGGAAAGGACAAGAAAGGACAGAAAATAGGCCAGGAGAGAGCATGGGGATTTTGTCCGATTGGAGAGAAGAGCAGTACCTGCTTGCTATGCCATTCCATTGAGGTATTTCCACCAATCCACCCAGCATGCCTCTGCCCTCCATTTCAAACACATGTTTGTGGCACGGCCAGGCACCCCCGGCCAGACCTGCGTGCCGGACAGAGAGTTTGTGGCACGACCAGGCACCCCGGGGTGCTTGATCATCCGTCCACCAGGAATTCAATCAAATTCCCCCGGGGGGAACAGATTAAGCATTAAGCCCCCACTATGTCTGTCTTGCCCTGCCCTGCCCTCCCCTGCCTTGCCCTGCTCTGTCCAGTCCTGTCCTGTACTGTCCTGTCCTGTCCTGTCCTGTCCCGTCATGTCATGTCATGTCACAGGGGGGTGAACCTAGCCTGATTATCATCGACTTTCCAATCTCTACGAGATTTGGTCTGACCAAGATCATAACAATTAACATTTCCCAAATGGCATGGTTGACCTGCCTCCCTTGGTTTGCTACTGGTTGTTTGCTTCCCGACAAGGTGGGAGGAGTTCCCGATTTTTCTGGAGCTCAGAAACGATATTTGTATTGCTCCTGGCCAAACTAAAAGCAACGCTGAAGTTATTGCGTCAGTAGGACGGCTCAACCAGCTCACCTCTACCCAGCGGCCCTTACAGCCTTCTACCAGTGCCTCTCCTCTCGTCCATCTATTATGCATGTGCGTGCAATAGGTCCGCTTGTAGCACAGGTGTAGTTTTGCCAACAGACAACGGAGGCTGCTACTTGGGGCATCCCAGGCCTCAGAAGGGTTGATACAACAGATGTCTCTGTAACCCGACATAATTACCGGCAGTCCTCCCTCGGGGTCTCGAACTTGCCACCACGTCAATGGGAGTCACAGCACGCTACCAATACTAAGGCTTACTAACGTTACATGATAACTCTGCTAGTTAGCCTCCATTACACCTCCACAGGGACCTAAAATTGGAAAGACATCACAAAAAATGGGAGCCAATGGACAGAGCTTTCTTGAACTCCCATTCACTGATTTTTCAATCTAATACCATGGAGAGGCAGGACCTAAGCTCAGTAGTAGTAATGTAACAGAGGCTAACTAGCAGAGTTGGCGTGGAACGTTGGTAAAGCCTCATACAGTCTTGTGCCGTTGGGCTGAGAGACTAGTCTCTTGGCCCAGCGGCATCGTACTGTGTCTCCCATTGCCAAACCGTTGTAGTTGACGAGGTCGCACGTACGATCCCCGAGGGGGGTGAACACGTGCAAGATGACCTCCGTCACAGTGGTGCCGTTCGACCCGTATTGGGAGTGAGGTCTAAGGGGGAGAGTGTAACAGAGGCTAACTAGCAGAGTTGGCGTGGAACGTTGGTAAAACCTCCCTCCGATAGACTCATACAGTCTCGTGCCGTTGGGTCAAGACTAGTCTCTTGGCCCAGCAGTATCGTACTGTGTCTCCCATTGCCGAACTGTTGTAGTTGACGAGGTCGTCCATTAGATCCCAGAGGGGGGTGAACAGGTGCAAGATGACCTCCGTCACAGTAATCTCTGACTACAGTATGGTCATCCTACAATCAGCTTTCTCATTGTGTTACATAAAGACAGATATGTTTCACTTTTGAGTGAGGCCTGTCAAAAGATTTCAAATTCAACCTTCTAGTAATTTTAAGACACCTTGTCCTTAGTGAAGGTTTTCTTGATCTGGCGCCTGTTAATGTTTTGGCATCAGATGCCAACTGCCATTTCAGCAGAAGCTATACAGAGTAGAGAAAAGAGGACAGAAAGCAGATGAGACAAAACAGATAAAAAACAGACAAAGAAAAGAATAGCAAAGAAGGGAAAACAGAGAGGAGAGAAGAAAGGAGAAAAAGAAGTAGAGCCAGAGAGAAGGAGAGTAGAGAGAAAAGAAGACTAGAGTGTATATACTCTCACAACGGCTGTTGGTGCTATTGCTGCTTCGGTTCAGAGCAGTGGCGCTTGCCAACGCGGTCAGACGGCAAAACTCAAAACTTCAAATGGGAAATTTCTGAGCCAAGACGGGATCCCTTCATCAAAGGGACAGCCATTTCTCAGACTACTTCCAGTGGCGGCAGGCAGGGATGGGACAGGGTTGCTAGTGGTAGTGGTAGTGGTAGTGGTGGTGTAGCGGTAGTGGTGAGGTGGATGCAAATAGACATTTTACGCTGGGAAATAGGGAAGCCAGACTCTTATCCTCACTGCATGTGTGTGTGTGTGTGTGTGTGTGTGTGTGTGTGTGTGTGTGTGTGTGTGTGTGTGTGTGTGTGTGTGTGTGTGTGTGTGTGTGTGTGTGTGTGTGTGTGTGTGTGTGTGTACATGTGTGTGTCTGCATGCATGTGTGCTTGCGCCAGTGTGTGTGTGTG
>NC_085866.1:34562467-34564967 GCF_034702125.1 Engraulis encrasicolus | reverse complement strand
AGTTTGGTCAATTTCAACATGCAGTTGTAATGCTCACACTACCCTGGACTTGTCAGTACCTGAGATTTTTTTTTCCTTCTTCTTCAGCCGTTTCCGAGATCCTGGTCATTGTAATGGGGGCAGCTCTTTGTTTACATTTCAAAAAAACATTTTTATTTATTCCCAAAAACATCCAAAAGGTTATAAAACATCAGCAGACAACTAGCAAACAGCAGTACCTTTTGGGAAAATATTTGGAGTTGGCCTACGTTTCATTTTTAAAAAATGTAAACAAACGCTGCCCCCATTAGAATTGCTCATATCTCGGAAAGGGCTGAGCCGAAAAATGTGGCATCACCAGGTACTGACAAGTCAAGGGTAGCGTGAGCAATACAACTGCATGTTGAAATTGACCAAACTGTCCCTTTAACGTAATCAAATTTGGTGATATTTCAAAATAGTGATATTATGTGATTGCTGCATTTCACGATGTGCATCAACTACACAGCACAACAACAACCCTCTTGGCTTCCTCAGTAGAATCCCCCCACGTGAACTAAATATTTAATGGCCGCCATTGTCCTGGCAAAGTTTACGTTTGTTTTGAAGGTTCACGGACAGGCAGTCATGTGAGCTGGCCCCGGGTGGCTCGGCTCCCCTTCAGCACGTGCGCTGAGTGTGAGGTCCCCATTCAGAGCGGAAACAATGGGGCTCTCCTGGAGGCCGCCGCGCCGCGCCGTGCAGAGCCTGGCCTATAGTCTAAACGCACGGGCGCGCTGGGCTGACTGACCGCCGTCTGCTCCGAGCATGTGAACCCAAACCAAAACAAAACATGGGCTCTCTGTGGTGCGCGCATGCTCTCTCTCTCTCTCTCTCTCTCTCTCTCTCTCTCTCTCTCTCTCTCTCTCTCTCTCTCTCTCTCTCTCTCTCTCTCTCTCTCTCTCTCTCTCTCTCACTCTCTCACTCTCTCGTGCTATCGCTCTCACTCTCCCTCACATGGATACACACACGCGCACGCACACACACACACACACACACACACACACACACACACACACACACACACACACACACACACACACACACACACACACACACACACACACACACACACTCACACACACACACAAACACACACAAACACACTCACACTCACACACATTTACATACTCAAACACACACATACACGGTGCATGGAAATACATACACATCACAAACACACACACGCACAACACACAATTCGCGCTAACTGGGCGGCCACCGTTATCTGTCAGTATAGTATACCCTGACAGCGGTTTTACGGCCTGTGGCAGAGTTCACTGGAAGCAACAGCAGAGGGTGAGCGGGCTGATAACAGAGGCGTGACTTCCACAGAAATTTGTTTCACTGCAACAGTCACAGCCACAGCCACAGCCGCGCTCTGTTACCCGCCCAGAGAGCCAGAGAGCCAGAGAGCCAGAGAGCCAGAAACACAACACAGCTGACGGATGTAAACAAAGCGGCCAGAAGTAGGCTAACATGGGCCGTGTGCAAATGCAGAGAGCGAGAGAGATAGGAGCGCTGAGAGAGAGAGGGGGGGGGGTGTTTTTGTGTGTGTGTGTGTGTGAGAGAGAGAGAGAGAGAGAGAGAGAGAGAGAGAGAGAGAGAGAGAGAGAGAGAGAGAGAGAGAGAGAGAGAGGGATGCTTGGGATGGACAGATGAGTGTAGCTCCTGGATATTGGCTATATTGTTTGCATAGTATTGCCAGGAGACAGGCCTCATATCATGCTAGGGGGAGATTATGCCTCGTACATTTTGCATCCACCTCACCATCATATACTAGACGGGTTAAGAGTGAACACATGTTCACATGTAGAGCGAGATCAAATGGGAATACGCTGGGAATTAATTATTTACACGCTTGCAGTTTCTTTGGTTTTGAATTTCTTTCTCCATTGAGGGAAACACAAGGAAACACAACAGCTGCACGCTGCATTTTGTAACTACTGCTATGATCTTCATTGTACAACCTATATTATTTTTTGATGGGTCCCTTATGCTGGATCTGTATGATCTTGATCTTTGTGATTACGCATTATTCTATTTAATCTAGATTACTGTAATAGTTTGAAAGGCAAGTTTAAAGTTTCAAGTTTATTTAGCCATGTCAACAGTATAAAATATAATTGCTAGAAATGCGCTTTGAGCTGCACACATTCAACAATACAAAGGTCAAGCGAAGGACAATGAAACTGACCTGTGGTTTCCACTGGCACTGCACTCAGACATTCAGTTCTGAGTAGTTTTATGGTGTGGTTTGTAGTAACGGCCACAAGTTGAGAAAAGCCTTCACATCACAGCCTGACCTTGCAAACACGTGTTGCATGTAGCAAGCTTATTCATTAGTCGATTCAACTGAGGGTGTAAGTTTAGTAATAAATAAACATAACTATTTTGTAAAACATAAACATGCAGGCCTACTTTTTGCTGTTGCTGCATACGTATCTAGCATAGAATGAATGAAAGAATGATTTATTTTTCT
>NC_085866.1:34537467-34559967 GCF_034702125.1 Engraulis encrasicolus | reverse complement strand
CATTCTTGCGAGACACACGTTGGCTCTCTTGACATTTCACAGAGGCAGCAGTGCCTCTGCTTTTTTGCCTCGTGGTTATGGAGGGATACTGCTACAATCCGCTGCAACCCCGCGTGCCTCTCAGGAGACCGCTATAGTCAAATGAGTAGGCGGCGCTCAGGAATATCCCCCTGGGCGCATCCTAGTATCGGGTCAGGATGGATTGAACAGGCAGGCAGGCAGGCAGGCAGGCAGGCAGGCAGGGAGGAACGGAGCTTTCATTGAAGGGAACTATTAATAAAAGCAATTGCTTGCTCTAGTTGGAGAGGTTTTACTTTTTTTCATAAAAGGGAGTAGTGAGGTACTGTTTATGGAGGAGGTGGTAGCCAGGGGCTGTGCTGGAAATCCTGCATCCCATGAAAGATCTCATCATTGAAATAAAATAAAAGACTTACAGCCATGGAAGGGCCCCCTGGCTGTGCTCCTGGTAGTCAGTGTAGGGCTGGTGGAGGCGGTGGACAGTCAGTGGTGTAGTCTACGTAGAACGCAAGTATACAGAGTATACCCACTTCTAAATTTTAGGGGCTTCAGTATACCCACTTAACCCTCCTGTTACCCTCAAATTTTGGAACATCCGTGATCCTTGGGGTCAATTTGACCCCAGCCACTTAAATGTCTACAAAATCAGTATGAAACAACATTTTGGCACATGTTTATGTCTCAAATATGTATTATTGCTCTGTTGGTGACATAAAAAGTCCTTTCAATATATCCTAGCACCCCCACACATAGCCTACACACCAAAAAACTTAATCCATGACTAGGCGAAAATGAGAAAAAATAGCAATAAAATGTCATTAATTGGTCTAAAAACAGATGGACACATATTATTTTAATTTTATTGGCTCCATATACTCCCTAAATATGAATTTCTATAACTTATAACATTTGAAAAGAAAAAACAAATTTGATTATGAAGGATACTATGTATCTATTACCATATCGGTCAATTTGACCCTAAAAGAAATAGACATATTTCCAAACATTCAGAAGGTTTTTAAAGTCCAACATTCATTTTTTTGAATGTGTGAATGTGTATGTATAACACAAGTATAATAGTTAGGTAAGAACATGGGTACATTGCCAACCAAGAGTTTCGGGAACAACATAGAAAATCATTGTTTTTTACATTGTTTCTACGCTTGAATTAGTGTGCACATAAGGAAAAAAGGTTTGCATGTGCCTTGTAGACATATTACATGGTCATGGTTGTGGGGTAATGTTTGAAGGAACAGGGCTAGCAACTTGTATGTTTACTTCTATTCACTATGTATGCCCACTGGAGAACGTGTGGTATGGATGTCAATGTGTATGTCCTTCACAAAAGTTACAGCTGTTGCTGTTCCTGCCTTCTCTATGTCAGGTAGCACCAGTTTATAACCAAGGCTGCAGACAAAGATGTCAATTTGGAACACAATACTGAAATGAGGAGAAGAAGCACCATTATATCTCTCAACATAGCAAACAACTTTGAGATCGTCTCCATCTAAATAAGTACAATGGTTTGTCACCATCAGAACACCATTTCAATATTTGGATCACAATCATAAAGCTTCTCTTCAAATATACCATCACTTATAATTATGTATGCTGGGCACAGAACAGCATGCACAGCAATGCTGACTATATGTGACCCTTCTTATACTAGTGTTTGTGTGTAGTGGGAGGGTGCAAAAGTAGCTCCCAGGGTACAGGAATGGGGGGTGGGGGGGGGTGTTGCTGTGGTGGGTGCCATGATGGTGCTTTGGGTACAACAAGGTTCAGTTGGTGTATTTTGTCAAAATGTCAATGCTGTATTAGCCACCAATGTCCAAAATGTTGCCGTGAATTACTTTTAGGCCTCCCCCATATCATTAGCATTTTTAGTTATTAGGGCCCAAACAAAAGCAAAATGTTCAGAAGAAACATGGCTGAATAGCTTATTTTCATGTATTTCACATTATCTAAACAGATGTTCACATTTATTTGCAAAATATGAATGTTCCATTTATGTTTTATACACTTGAAACAATTGGGGTCAAATTGACCCCAAGGAACACGGATGTAACCTAAATGTGTACAGCACTTAGGGAAAACATTTTTGCTGAAATTTCACTTTTTTCACATTCATCCCATCTATTTAGGAAAAGTCATCAAAGATGAGGCAGAAGAAATATGTACTTCATGTATTTTTCAGGTGTTAAACATTGAAAGGGGTCAAATAGACCCCAAGGATAACAGGAGGGTTAAAATTGTTTGATCCATTATTTACAATAGCATAAATATATACAGTATACCCACTTCAAAAAAGTAGACTACACCACTGTGGACAGTGGAAGGGTCCTGTCAGCAGGGCCACTGTCAGATTTCACCGGGCCCAAGACAATGTTATCAGAAAACACCCCCACCCACCCACACAATACATATGTCTACTGTACGTAGAATGTACTTACTGTACCATTGGGGCTCTGCTTATAAGCAGATTTCTTCAATGCTGTTATACTTTGTTCATGACATGAAATTAAAAGTTACATCAATGGTGTGAAGAAATGAACATCATTCATTTATTCATTCATTCATTCAAATGTGCTGAATACTCAATTTTGGGCCCTTTCTCTGCCTGGGCTCGGGACAACTGACCCGTTTGTCTCCCTCTGTCGGCTTCCCTGTCTGTCATCACCTACTGTTGCATGCTGGTCCATTCGGTGATGCAGGAGGATTAACGAGGGCCACTCGATTGCCCAGCAGGTGGAAAAGCTACAACAAAACAAAATACAACCTGGGCCGCACGTTTTGTTTGCACTGGCGTAGCCATGGGCGCGGAGCGGGGGGGAGCATTTACGTGAATGGGCCAAAGATATACTTAGCGTGTGTGTTGACTGCATATATTGACTTAGGTGAGTCACGTCAAACCTCAAACACTACAATGCACCCGCCTCGATATAGGCTTGACCAGGAGAAATGCCCCCCCCCCCTCCAACCGGATCAAACATTTCAGCGTTGCTAGGTGCTCAACCGCATCCACCTGACAGTTTAAGTTGTTTACATTTTCTGTCTAGTAGGGGGGGGAGAGTGAAAATCCCCCGGCCTCGCCCGCAGGCCCACTAATAGAATTACTTCCTCATCCGAAGCCATAACCCTGAATGAATGGGTGGCCTCACGGTAGCATGTCACTCTGACCATAAACCCAGGTCTCGGTCACCGATACTAAGCCGTGTTCACTGGAAAAAGGAACCAGAGGCTTCCGTTTGCATCCACACACCTCTTTTGTTTCCCCTGATTTATATGTCGCCGCTGTGCACCTGAACAGCCCAGGCAACCTCCAAGGCCTGACCCATAGACTGCTGCCTGTTTCAGACCCCGTGTTGAACACCATGTGCATGGGCCCTGTTGCTAACATCCTCCCTGCTGGGTTACAGTGCTTGCATACTTTCTGGGAAGGGAGGGAGGGAGGGACGGAGGGAGGCCACCATGAACTTTTCTTTTCTTTTCTCTCTTTTTCACAGACTCTTGGAAAAGTGTCAGTGAAGGCTATGGCAACTGCGCTGACCTGATTCCCAAGTAAAATGGACTTGAGAGCCCCCACTCCCAACAAACTCGCACCAACTCCCACCACCCCGCCCCCTTGAGTTTCTCACGAAGCAGCATGACTTCATTGTGGGCCCAAACTGTCCCTGATCCCGCCTTTGTTAGCGCCGTGCCAGAGTAACAATGGGCGTAGTCAGGGGGGCTGCAGAGTTGTTTCGCTCATCTACCGTGGATGGCTGACGAACAGGCCAGAGATTGAGGTTGACACTGTGTGTGTGTGTGTGTGTGTGTGTGTGTGTGTGTGTGTGTGTGTGTGTGTGTGTGTGTGTGTGTGTGTGTGTGTGTGTGTGTGTGTGTGTTGCACACATGTGTGCTCCAGGTTTTGGATTTGGGTTTGGAGGACTCCCCACTAGGTTGTGCAGACGCCTACTCCCACAAGTCCCCACCAGCTGCAAACCCTAACCCAGCCCTAACCCCAGCAGCAGACATCAATAAAGGCACTTTAACAAAAACAAATGGCTCGTACAGGCATCTTGTTGTAATGAACCTACAGGCTGTAAGGTTTTACACATTCCAAAGCATTAATGTGTTCAATGTGTGCAACAATGCAACATTCTAGAACTCTGCATACGTACCCCAACAATCCGAGGAACCTTCAATTTAGCCGCACCCATTCCAGTCTCATTCTTGTGATGTATGACTGCTTTTAGACAGCCAGTTCTGGGCGGTAATAAATTGCTCCTGAAGTTGCTTATATAATATATATGGTATATACCTTTGGATCCTTCCTGCAGCTGCTCTCACTGCCTACCTTTCTGTCCTGTCCCCCCGCCCTCCTCCTCCTCCTCATCCCTCAGGAGCAGAAACACTGA
This sequence comes from Engraulis encrasicolus, assembly GCF_034702125.1. Taxonomy (NCBI): domain Eukaryota; kingdom Metazoa; phylum Chordata; class Actinopteri; order Clupeiformes; family Engraulidae; genus Engraulis; species Engraulis encrasicolus. Next base: position 34,555,549 of record NC_085866.1, on the reverse strand, counting down.
CCTTATTCTGCGGAGCGCATCTGGAGTCCGACTGGAGATAAGGTTGGCAGCAGGGAGGACACTTGGGAGGGAGGAGGTGGTGGTGGCATGGAGGTGGTGGACGAGGCAATGTTTCCTGTGGCAAATGTGATAAGATAGGCCTATGTAGGAGATAAGCATGCAAGAGAGGCTTAGGGGACCTTGGAGGCTTCGACTGACTGGAAAAGGTGAAAAAGAAAGAAAAAGTTAAATATGGAAAAGATTGCGAAATTATGAGTTAAGTTGTCAGCACCCTTTCCAACACCTGAAGGACATTCTTACCGTTTGCACAAAAAGGCAAGCACATAATGAAACGTAATTTAATTGCAGGACTGTGATCTAAGTCATGGTGTCTGCTATGTAAGTGTAACATGTTTAGTAATGCTCAGCCACTGTATTTAAGCCACCTGCTTGTGTCTGTCAACGGCGTCTTTCTAGTTTTCATTACTTCACACACCCAGGGTCATCTATGTGATTTATTCATTCTGTTATGAATATCCCCCCTCTGTCATCCTGACCTGAGCCCCCACCCTGAAACATTGCTGCCCTAGTACAGTTAGATTCTTGAGTGGAACACCACGCTCATTCTTAAACACGCAGTGTTCCAGAATGGTATCTGAAAGTAGCATGCATGTACACCCCCCCCCCCCCAACAGGTTAATTCCACCTCATGCTTGAGGTTTCTGCAATGGTCACACCTGTCTGGGCAGCTGTTCAGTACTCCCACAATGGTCGGGAGTAGACAGGGCAGAATGCATGCCTGCGTGCCCCCTGTGCCCTCTTCCCCGTGCCCGGTTTAAGTGCAGCTGAGTGCCATTGTTTAAAACCTTTCCACGATGGCATGGCACAAAGCTCACAAACTGTTCCCTCTGCAGCCCTGTCTGTGGAGCAGACACACGACTGACCTCCACGTGCTGCTGGGGCCTGAGCTTGTTGAGCAGGCTGCTCCCGGGTATGTTGTCCCAAGCCCAGGGAGAGAGCAGGGCAGAATTGGGTCCCCATGGCATTCTATGTATTGGGAGGGAGGCCCTTCCAGATGATTTGGTCCTAGTCCCAGTCAGCACTATCTGCAGCCCTGGTGTCGAGTCTGTCGAGGGCTTCTTTCTCAGAATGCAACCCACTGCACGAGGCGTAGCTGCACAGGCTTACCATGTGCTTTGCAGGGCCGCTGACAACTTTGTCCGGGCCCAGAACAAAGCCATATGAAAAGGCTCCCCCACCCAATACTTAGTTTGTACAATGTAACAAGGACCCAATTATGGGCTCCCTCTCTCCCATGGGCCCGGGACCACTGAAATTTGTCTCCATCTGTCGTCGTCAGCCTCCCCTGTGTGCTTGTGATACGCCACTACTACTACAAATTACTACAGGGCCTGATAAGAGTAGGGCAATCACCAGCTGGAAACTGTGGGCGGTGAAGCACTCAAGTTGGAGTCTCCATTACCACAAGAAAGTTCACAGCTGCCTTAAGCGCAAGCCGCCCTGGATGCTCAGATGAGCTGTACTAAATATCAAGTTTAATTGCTTCTCCTCTGCAACATTTTCGATTGCTATAATAACACACAGCCAGATTCTTAACTGTGAGTCAGTTAAGCTGTAGTGCTAGATTGTACGTGACACGAGTACTGCATGATGCAAATGATTTTTTTTGTAAATCTTGTATTCAGAATTACTCAACCATGCCTTAGTTTATAGGAGAGGAGGGATGACAAGTCCTGACAAGAAGTAGGAGGAGATAGTAGTAAATTAAGCATATCACACTGCCATCAGCCCTGGGAAGCGCTCTTACACAAGTCTCACAACCTCCGCAGTCTCCAGGCAGAGCCCTCTGCTACTCCTCTGGCAGTTGCACAACGCAGTGGTGTCCCACTGAACGCAGGTATATAGCACACGCTCGCATGGAACCTCTTACTCAACTGTGGAAGAGAGGAATTCCAGTGCTGGAATGTGGAATCTGAACCAACTTGCTGTAGACTGTTCAAAAAATGTGCAGGTGAGAAAGGGAAGACGCACTCAAAACCTACAACTCACCAGAGGGCAAGGGTTGTGAGGCTTCAGGCTGTGCTTCAAGGTGCTTGGTCAGATTATGTAAGGAAGTATGAGAGCTATCTGAAGTCGCTTAAATCAAAGAAGTCGTTTTCGGTGGGGATAATTACAGTAAAATATCATTAACTGTACGACAGAAAACTCTCTAATTACACTTTTCACAGGAAAAGTGCAAGTTCTGCTCGTTTAGATTCCTAGAACACGTGCCAAAGTTTGTGCAATCACAGTACAATTAATACGTTTTTTTATGCAGTAAAGCCAAAGCAAACAGTGACAGCTTAAACATGCTCACTGACGTACTGTTCTATGAATTCAAACATACAATTTGTACGTCTGTGGACAGAGCAAACAATTATTTTATGCAGCAGCCGCAGAGGATGTGAATCACTTTGAACAAAAAAAGGTTCCAGGTACCATATTTTAGATAAACAGGACCATGCTTCCATGTACGTAAAGGGCAGGACGGAGGAGGAGGAGGAGGGAGCTTGGGGGATTAAGGGGCAGGCGAGAGCCACTGTGATGGGAGAAGGTTAACCAAGGATGGATTACTGGACGGGCCTACCAGGCCCAGGCCCAAGGGCCTAAGAGTGAAGGGGCCCTGAAGCCCAAGCCTCTATGTTTCTATTCTCATGCTGCGTTAAAATCACTCTTTTAACAACTGTATTTATACATTTTCTCATGACTAAACCCCAAACCCCCAACAACATAGGGTCTCTCACATCTAAAAACCTAAATCGTTTTGTAAATCAGCAACACCCATTGAGGGGGCCCTTTCTCGTTGTCTGGCCCAGGGGCCCATGGTGTCATGATCTGGCCCTGAGGTTAACAAAGAGCGGCAGGGGCTGCTGCTGGGCAGCGCTGGCGTAAACCCATGACGCGTGAGCCGGGCTCAGGTTTCCCCTTATGCCTGACCCACCGCTGCTCCGAGCCAATATCTGTTCTAAATATGGACTCACTCACGCTCCCTCTCGTTTCCACCCTCGCCTGCCTCTCACTCTCACTCCCTACCTACCTACGTGCGCTTTTCAGGTGTGTGTGTGTGTGTGTGTGTGTGTGTGTGTGTGTGTGTGTGTGTGTGTGTGTGTGTGTGTGTGTGTGTGTGTGTGTGTGTGTGCGCGCGCGTGTATGTGTATGTGTATGTGTATGTGTATGTGTATGTGTATGTGTATGTGTATGTGTATGTGTATGTGTGTGCGTGCATGTGGGTGCATGTGTGTTTGCAAGTGTGTGCACTCAAGTCTGTCTTTCTTTCTCCGTAAGTCATAAATGCAATTCATTTCCTAGACGCTCACACAGTAAACACACGCCAGCTACAGCAGGCAGGCTGGCAGGCTGGTGGAAGGTGTGTAGTGTGTGTAAGGCCTGGCCGCCTATTTGACAGGCTGGCTGGACACTCAGGCTCAGGCCTACCTGCCCTGCTCCGGCCTCAGCACTGACGTCAGCATGTGTGAATGTAAACATGGGCAGGGACGCCTTTTCCAGCTCTCCCACGTCTTTGTTCCACGTGAAGCGATTTTTGTTTTCCAGCTACTGCATGCCTGCTTACGCTATGGAAGCTGGAGGTGGGATGGGAGTTGGGTGGATGTGTGTGCGTGCGTGCATGTGTTTATTGTGTATGTATGGGGCTGGTCATGTGTGCCGGTAGCAGTGGAGGTGGGTGCTAGTGTGTGTGTGTGCGTGTGTGTGTGTGTGTGTGTGTGTGTGTGCGCGTGTGTGTGTGTGTGTGTGTGTGTGTGTGTGTGTGTGTGCGTGTGTGTGTGTGTGTGTGCGTGTGTGCGTGTGTTTATGAGCATATGTGGGGTTGGGGTTGGTCATGTGTCTAAGGGTGCAGTAGAGATGGTGGTGGTGGTGTGTGCATGTGTTTATGTGCAGGTCTATGTATGGGCCAGGGGTGTTATTTGTGTAAGTAGTAAGGGTGGTGCTGGTGTTGATAGTGGTATTGTAGCCTATGGTGGGGAGAGGAGGAGTGGAGGGGACAACAGGGAAGTTACGACTCTGCATATGCTATTAGTCATGCTATTGACCACGCGGCAAGGCCAGAGAAGAGCCATTGTTTACGCAGAGGTGGAAAGTGTTTGGAAAATGTTGCTCAAGGGGTTGTCGGAAGGTGCTCCCCCCTAACAACTCCCACCCTTGATGTGAAGAGGTCTGGGCCTTGTCTCTGGCGCTCCGGCCTCCCTGGCTATGGGTCACTATGGGTGCAAGCAGGCAGGCAGGGAGGGAGAGAGAGAGAGAGAGAGAGAGAGAGAGTGAGAGAGAGAGAGAGAGAGAGAGAGAGAAATAGGGGATGACCTGACTGTGTGCGTGTGTGCGTGTGTGTGTGTGTGTGTGTGTGTGTGTGTGTGTGTGTGTGTGTGTGTGTGTGTGTGTGTGTGTGTGTGTGTGTGTGTGTGTGTGTGTTTGTGCGTGTGTGCGTGCGTGCATGCGTGCGTGCATGCTTGTGAATCGTGGCCATGTGCTAGGCCATCATGTGTATAAACAGAGCACTTCAACAGTAGAAATCCGGGCATATTGTTGAAACGCCACTGGTTGTACAGCCAAAGCAGGCAGGCAGGCAGCGTGTCAGGGCTACACGTGAGGAGAGGCAGGGGAGAGGGCAGCTTTACTGGGTGGCCATGTGCCCTCCCTCTCTCCCTCTCCCCACACCCCCACTCATCTCCTCTCTTTTCCCTCTCTCTGTCTCTATCTCTCCCTCTCTTTCTCTGTCTCTCACTCTCTCTCACTTACTCACCCTTTTTCGCGTCTCTCTCTCTCTCTCTCTCTCTCTCTCTCTCTCTCTCTCTCTCTCTCTCTCTCTGTCTCTCTCTCTCTAGCTCAGCCACCCCCACCCCTCTCTCCCGCTCCTCTAAACACTGAAGTGGGCTCTCAGATCTGCCCTTTTCCATTTGAGCAGACTGGGAGGCTGCTTGACTGCTTTTCTTTTAAACAGGGAAAGTAAACCGCGCCATAATTAAAGACAGCAGTGTTTTTTTTTAATGCAGGTGAGAAATCAGCTATTTCTTTCCACGCCACTGAAAGGAACATTTACAAGGTACGACGTGCAGATATGAAAATAGACACCACATGGCGATCACAAAGGAAATCGTAATAATAGTTTCTTTTTCATCACACTCTCACTTTCCATTTATATCGAACACAATCTCCTTCCATTTAACCCATTATGCCCAATGAGCTTCAATTTCATTTCAATTCCCTCACTCTCTCAGTCAGTCCATCATATATCTTTCCACACACAGGCCATTTCTATAATAAGAGCTGCAATAAGTGCTTTTTGAAGTCTCGCCTCGAATGCTTTCGCTCGCCCTCTCTCTCTTCAGTCCACCACTTCTCCTTGGCCTCTAGAGAAACGAGTGATTTGTGCTCCATTACTTACTCTCGTTCTGCCTTTTTCTCTGTCTTTCTCGCCACCCATGTGCCCTCTCTCCCATTTCCTCCTTTACCCAAGGACACTGCAGCTGCGTGGGGTGAAGGAGAAAAAAAGATTCTTTCTCTGCAGAAACGAAAAGGAAAGTAGCTGGAGAAATGAAAAGACCCTTTACTGTCAATCGTGAAAGATATGAGTAATCACTCATCCTACAATGGCAATCGATAAACAACACAAAATAGTCTCACAGAGATGCCTCACTGCACTGTCAGTATGCTTTCAACTGCTATGGAGGGGTGGGGAAAATACATTTTCACTCTTGATTAAGCTGCAAATAAACAATGAAACAATGAAATATCTGGGAAGAATACTTTGAAAGGAAGATGAGCAAGCATGCATGAATGCCAGACACATTTCTGCCACTTCTTATCCTCTGTGAAAAATTCCTCTCTCTCTCTCTCTCTCCCTCCCTGTGAGAGGTGGGCTGGTATGCTGGTTTGGGTGGAGCCCATAACAGATAGTGTAGTCAACACCAGCATGCTGCTAATACGGCCCTGGTGACACATAGGGGAAACACCCAGAGATGGATATCCATACAAACTCTTCCATGTTTATTTATGCACATACCACACAAATCCACCTCCGTGTGTTTTGGTGCCTGTGTGGGTGTGCATATGTGTGTGTGCATGTGTGCGTACCACGTATGTGTGTGCGTGCGTGCGTGCATACGTGCATGCGTGCATACGTGTGTTTCCCTCTCTCTCTCTCTCTCTCTCTCTCTCTCTCTCTCTCTCTCTCTCTCTCTCTCTCTCTCTCTCTCTCTCTCTCTCTCTCTCTCTCTCTCTCTCTCTCTCTTTCTCTCTTTGTGTTTCTGTGTGTGTGTGTGTGTACGCCTGCGCAATCATGTGTGTGTATACAGTATGTGTAAGGCATGTGTGTTAAGGGTCATCTACGGTATAGTTAGGAAGAAAAGTGTTTTCCCACATCCTATTTAAACACACGTCTAAGCTGAGCAAAGTACTAGAGAACGACAAAGGGCCCTCTCCCCCTATAGCCTCCCCCCCATCCCCTCCTATCCCATCCCATCCGCCTTGCTGCAAACATTCTTCAGCCTCTCTCACCTCGACTGGGAAGAGAGCTATGTAAAGGTTATGAGTCATTTCGGAACATGCAGCCCATACATGTGTGGTGTGGTGTGGTCGCCTGTGCTCAAGCCGTGGACATCCACTCAGTTGCCAGGAGGTATGCGCGCATGCACGGACGCCCACACACATAATGTTGTGCACACACTGTACATACAATACAATGTATTAATCATTTTGATTTTTACTGGTAAGAGTATTGTTATGCTCCTACTATAAGGACTCTGCCTCCAGACGACTCTGTTTTTCCTATGTTTTCATTATCAGAGCCCACCTCTGCAAAACACAAGGAAGTCAGCCCATTATTCTGGAGTGGAATGTTTCCACGATGACATCACCGCCTTTCTGTTTTCAGTTGAGGAAGCCAAAAAAAAAAGCGTTGAGGAAGAAAATATTTAGCATGGGAATCCCCCTTCGTTTTTTTGGCCAAATAGGAAATGCAAATGAAAAACGGAAAGAAGGGTTAAAAAACAGTCCCTTAAGACATAGTATATGACACTCTGTCATCCTGGAACAACCAGGATGTGGACATACGTCTAGATTTGTCTAAATGTATTTACTTGGACTGAAGAGACGGACAAAACAGAAGAAAACAAAGACAAAAAACCCCACTCTGTCAAATACTTCCCCACTGTGACAATACACTGAAAAGTGAGAGCAGCCCATTTAAACATCACAGCAAGGGATTTACTGTTGTTTGTTTTTACCATGGGGGAAAATGCCGCAAACGCCCCAACCCACCCCACCCCACCCGCTCTCTCCCAGCCTTTGGTGGCTATGGCATGCCTCTCCTCTCCCCCTCACCAAGCCCGCCCTCTCCCTGGTTCATCAAATTCCTGGCCTTCCCAAACTGAATCCATCGCATTCCAGAGGACAATTTGCAGCTCTGCGACCCGTAAAACCATTACAGTAGCCGGGGGAACAACACGCATGCAGCATAGCTGCCTGGGCTGGCTGACTGACTGGCTAAGCTGGGCTGGTGCCTGGCCCAGGGGCTGGCCTGTCTGCCTGTCTGCCTGTCTGTGTTTGTGTGAGTGCCATACACTGATAAGAGAGGGCACAAGAATCCAGCTGACTAGACCAAACAAAATAATAACAATAATAATTCACCTCCCAGCCAAACGACACACTCGGTGTGCCAGGAAAATAGCAGTTATACCTCAACACAAACGCCATACTTAAAAAGAAGAAAAAAGAAAAACAAACACTGCGCCACCCAATCGCTCTTGGTCAGAGAGAGGAAAGGCATATTAACTCAAGCTGATGGAGTGATGCTTGGCAATTATTCTAAGGCAAAACACTATTATTGTAATGAATGAGGCTTTAAAGAACAAAAAAAACATTGGGGATGCCTTTTGGGGAGTATAAACAAGCTGATATCGCATGTGGTTAAACATATCAGTCAAAACCTGACCTGCATGGGCCGTGAGATGCTATCTGATGTTATTCATGTTCCCCCCCTCCGCTGACAGCCTCCGCAAACAAACAGACCCCCGCGCAAAAAGACTGGTTGTCTGGGGGGGCCCTCACCCTTTCATCTGACCTCATAGCCCATCCTGTCAGCCTTCCATCTCGACACAGACCGAGTTCCAGAACTCGTTTTGCCTATCTGCTACCTCCTTTAAAAAACAAAAAACAAAACAAAGCCCGCCTTTCAGGCCCTGCTCTCTAATTGAGACAAGTGGGGGGTAATTTCCTGGTGGAGGAGCCTCGGTGCTGCTGGACAGGTATGCCGGTGACCCTTGATCCCTGTGCCTAGCCTTCGTTGACATGAAAGCTGACCCCCAGTGAACCCGAGGAGCTCGGTGGCCATTTTACCATATAACCCCGGGGCCTTTGATGTCCACTCCAGGCCCCTTTCCCAGGCCATCCCACGCCCTCCCCTCACCAACCCTCCGCACACAGAGCCCTCCCACTGGTCAAGACCTTTTCTTAAAACGTGGCCCTGTGTGGCATTTTGTGCAGCTACCTGAAATTAAGTGAATGAGTGAAGTGAGTGAATAGGAGAAGGATAGAGAGAGGGAGAAAAAAGGGGTGGGGGTGGTCGGAAGAAGGAGAGAGAGGCCACACTGGAAGTGACCCCTGGAAGTTAAGCTGACCTTTCAGTGTGCTACTAAAAATACTGATTTCCTCGCCTCCTTTTTCGGTTGGACTTTCACCAGACCCACGCTGCTTTATTTAGCCACTTGTCAGGGACATCAGTGATTTGGCAGAGAAAGGAGGGGTGGGGTGGTGGGGGTCGAGTGTGGGAGTCTGTTTCTGAGTGCGTAAATGTGTACGTGTGTGTGTGTGTGTGTGTGTGTGTGAGTGTGTGTGTGTGTGTGTGTGTGTGTTTATGTGGTGTGCATGTGTTTGTGCATCCCTCACTCTCTCTCTCTCTCTCTCTCTCTCTCTCTCTCTCTCTCTCTCTCTCTCTCTCTCACTCGCTCTCTTTTTCTCGCACGTGTGTATATGCGTGCATGCGTGCGTGTGTGTGTGTGTGTGTGTGTGTGTGTGTGTGTGTGTGTGTGTGTGTGTGTGTGTGTGTGTGTGTGTGTGTAGAGGGGGTGGCATGGGAACAGGCAAATGAGAGGAGCACATCACTTCCAGACTCTATACGAGGCTGACAGCTGCTAAGTCCAATTTGCTAATCACTGAAATACACACAAACAGAAACTCTATAGATTAGTAACCTTGGTGGCTGAGGGCCCGCAGGACACAGGTCCACAAAGGTCACAGAACTCTTGGTAAACAGAGTGACGTTTTTTGAGTACAATAGAGCGATTTGGTCGTAAAAAAAATTATTCAAATTGCACATGGCGAATAAATAAGAAAACACCTGAAGAGCTGTCTTTCACTTCTTGAAATCATTCACTTCATGGGAGATTTAGCACCCAGTTAAAAACTTTGAAGGACAAGTAATTGACGATAGTGTGAGTGCATCTTTTCCACCTCTTAAAATCATTCAAAACAAAGTACAGTACATTGTCTTTCCAGTTTCATAGTTACGCTAACAGTAACTGAAGCATTCATCTGAATGAAGACTGCTATGCCTTACATACTATGTGTCCCCCACATTGTATGCTGCTGATTGTGTCCTGATGTGTCCCTGGGGGGGGAAATCTGCTAAATGTAATGTAATGTATTATTATGATATAATAAAGACAATTAGCAGTCATGCAGTCTACCGGTACCAGGCATAGTAACAGCGGACCATGCAGAGAATTTGAAACTGAATATGAAACGGTGATCTCCTTCCACTTTGGAGGGTTAGTAACACCACGTTTCTCCAAAACAGAAGCCACCCCTTCACAGACCCGTGATTGCCTGGCAATGATAGGGGCAGGGAGGGGAGGGGAGAGGGACAGTCACACCGCATGGCTAGACCATTACAGACACCTGTGTTCGCACCATTCCTGCAGGCCTATGCATCAGTCATGTGAAGAAAGCCTCCCGCTCCATGCCCAAGAGCCCACCCCCACCACACCACATCCCCCTATCCCCATACTCCCTCTACACCCACCCACCTCCTCTCTCCCTCCTCTCTACCCAGCATGGAAACCATCACAAAAACAAAGGTCAGAGCCACCATAACAGTGACAACCACCACTATTCATAGGATGTGACACCCACCATGACCACCGTTTATTTTTAAGAGCAGCAAAAAGGCGATGACATTGGAAGAGCAGTATTGTATTGGGCACCACTCGTAACACACACACACACACACAATGCATTTCACTCACAAGCTACTTGCAGGAAATGAAAAAATATATATTTACGACTGTGTGTGGTAAGGGGAAACTGAACAGAAAGGAGTGCTTGGGGTGGGGGGGGGCTCCCTGCAGTGAAAGACAGAGGCAGGCAGACATAGGAGTGACACTGGGGAAGACAAGAGCCGACAGAGGGCCTGCACCCGTCACCTTCTCCATGTGGGGACCTCCGCCGACCCTCAATAAGGCAGCAGCGTGTGCAATGTGGAGACAGCTGTGAGGGTGATTGCTTCGCGGTCCGGATTGTTTTGCGGCCCAGTCCAGTGTCGTAAGGTGGTGGTGGTGGAAGGGAAGGCAAAGCAATCTGCTGGCAATTCAATTGCCTGGTGGATCCAACAGGGTTGGAGTGAGTGGAGGAGAGACGGGAGCAGGGGTGGAGAGAGAGAGAGAGAGAGAGATAGAGAGAGAGAGAGAGAGAGAGAGAGAGAAAGGGAAGGTTGTTAAGCCTCCAGTGACAACAGACTTGAGTTGTTGCACTTGTGTTACTGAGATAATCATTGTCATTAAAATGACAGGTGGTGGTGGTAGCGGTGAGGTGCCAAAGAATCAGCCTAGGACACGACCCTTTACAGTGGGGTGTCACTGTCACAGCAGCAGTGCAAGGGAATGACTAAAGCAGGTCCCCCAGTATTTTAACATTGATCAATGGTCGTATCTCTCTCTCTCTCTCTCTCTCTCTCTCTCTCTCTCTCTCTCTCTCTCTCTCTCATACACACTATACACTTTTTCGCTAAGTCTCTCGGTCTTCTACTTTAGACTTGCACATCACGGATGGTCACTTTGATGGAAAGATTTTTTAAAAACTGCGCTACACCATCTTTCACAGTCTCAACTTAACTTAATAAATGCACTAATGTGCTGGAGGGGTGGTGTGGCCATAAATAACGCCCATAAGAGAGCCTCTTCTGACAGAAGTATGATGTCAGAAAAAAAAAGAGGGGTGGCCTCTGGGGGGGTTTGTCGGCTTGCAAACCTGCGCGTGATGGAGGGGGGTGTCAAAGAAAAGGCATGGGGTAAGTGTGTGTCTGTGTGTCTGTGTGTGTGTGTGTGTGTGTGTGTGTGTGTGTGTGTGTGTGTGTGTGTGTGTGTGTGTGTGTGTGTGTGTGTGTGTGTGGCAGTGCAACAGGAGATCCATGCCCTCCACTGCTGCATGCATGCTTTGAGGAGCGCAGATCTAATAAAAGCTTCGGCGGTCTTTTGACAGATGGGGCCGCTATGTTGCTGTCACTCTATCTTGCCTGCGTCCAGCGAGGGTGCAACCGAGAGCGGGCCGGGCACCCAAATATCACCACAGAGCTGTGCTGTCATTTCACTGGCATTAAACGGTTCCCGGCCGACCAAGACTTCTCTGGTTCACAGACCCCTCCCGCCTCCCTTCCAACCCTCCGACCTAGCCCCCCTGCCCTGCCACTGAACACAGATCCCATAAGCTAGGCTATACGAAGCTGTGGAGAGAGGCCCGGTGACATATTCTGGAGGCTCCCACTCCTCTTGCAGGCCAGGGAAGCCACTAGCAAAGCCTTATAGGTCTGACATAAGGCTCTATTCTTGGCCAGAGACAGGGCTATGTGATGTGCACACTGTTCTGGCACTGCGGTGGGGCGGGCTTTAAAGTGATGTTGCAAAATCGCCTCATTAACTGAAACAGTGGATCACATCAAGCAGGATGCTGTTCTTCAGGATAGGTTTTTTTTGGGGGGAGGGGGGATAGGAAATACATTTTTATTTCATTTTTAACCACCTGCAAGGATACACTGATTCACAAATGCTCTGTGTGTGTCAAGTGGAATTTTAAGCCCCCCACTTATTCATGATTTCTTTTCTCCCCATGGAGTTTGTGTAGCCTACCTTGCCATAGCTATACACTCCATTTCTGTTGTCATTGCACTTCAGGTCAAACTGATGCATAGGCTACTTTTCAAACAATATGTGAGCGGGAAAGACAGACAAGAGAGGGAGGGGGCCGCTGGGTAAATAGATGCCTTTTATCTCGAGTTTCCCACATCCTGGGACAGAGTGAAATCGCGGCCACCCATTCAGAAAGAATGTCTGGTATGCGCCTCTTTTCCATAACGCTTTGGTGGCGGGGAGATCATTGTTTGACCATGGTCACACAATTAGTCTAGCAGCTATACAAACAGATTAAACTATAGTTAACACGCGAGAATAATGAACACATCGGCAAATGCAGAGTATTTTGTTGCATAGACCGATGCAAACTCCGTGGCTATTGTTGCAGTTTCAGTTTGTTATAAAGTGGCGTTACGGCGCACCTAAAACATTCCATAGGCTGTGTAGATATGGCCAACTGAAAGTTTCCTCCCAATGTAGCGTCAAAGTGTGGATATAGTAGGCTGCTGAAAAAGGAATTAGGCTATATTGCATTGTAAATAAATAGTTAAATATAGGTCTATCTATGCATTATAGTCTAAATTTATTGCAAAGGTCATAGGACATTCAATGTGGAATCAATTTCCCGGCCATTTCAAAAGTCCAGTTCATTTTAATTATAATATCAGTTTACTTTCAAACGTTTGCATCGTCCAAAAACACTGATGTCAGCCTCATTTAACAGTCTAACCGGTCACTTCCCAAGAACAGTCGCTTGCCTACAGCCGTTGCCTTTTTCAAAATAAACATCACTGAATTCGCGGGTTCTCCCCCATGCGGCAACACAATCACAATTCTGCCTTCTTTGGCGCGTTTTAATTCCCGCCACGTCAAGTCTAGCCAGCGTCATTTTCCTCTATCTTCATATGTGATTGACATCCTCGTGGGCGGAATACTATATCCCCATTGGTAGAGGAGAAGGCGATGGGTGGGGAATGCGTGACGTCCAACACAACGGCGACTCCCATTTACTATCGATATATAGTTTGTCCTGCCCCCGTGCAGCCGATTCAGAAAGCCGGTGTCGCTGCGTGGAGACCATACACAACAGCGGGACTTGGCTGTAACCTCGTATTTTCATTTTTCTCGCAACGAGACCATAATATTTACGTCTCTGTTATTGTTTTTTTCCTCGTGAGTGAAGTCTGTTTGACTCGACGGACAGAACTGATTACGGACTTTTCAAATACCTTCGCTAGATGAAAAAGGATTTTCACCGCATTTGGCCCACTTCGACAACGTGGACTCTTGGCGGCATCACTTGCATTCGACGGAGGAATTCGACCTACTTCTTGGACTAATCGTGGGAAATAATTTAATTTGCGGATTATAAGAATGCTTCTGTCGAAACTCAACTCTCTAACTCATATTTCCACCGTGGATATGCCGGCGAAAATCCAGCTTCAAGTTCATCAAGGTTAGAGGACGTTGTGTGTTGTTGGTGTGGCTGGCTACTAGCAATGCGGTAGCTAGCAAGCTAATTGCTTCGCTTCAAATGAGAACGTCACAAGACTGGATAATGGGGCGCTTGCCTCCGTAACCCATTTTGGAAACTATTACATTTTAACCAGTAGATGTACTCACGTTTATTGTGGTTTCCATTGCATATTTGTATTAAAGCCACATGTGTTGTATTTGTATTTCTAGTTAAAGAAAGGGAGCCGTTCGAGAAGGTGTACCAGGTCGGCTCTGTTTTGGGAAGCGGAGGCTTTGGCACGGTCTATGCTGGCTTGAGGATTGCTGACGGCGCGCCGGTGGGTGTTCTTTATAATGATTCTGAACGTTGCAGTTATTTGGAAATTTCTCTACAACATTGCATACAACCTTAAAGGTGGAATATATTTTTCACCCAAAAGATTAATACATTTAAGATACCCCGACAGTATGCAGTAATCTAACATTATGTTTTTATTCCTCTGACAGGTTGCCATCAAGCATGTTGCGAAGGATCGGGTGACCGAATGGGGAGAATTGGTAAGAGAATTACCTTTGCATCAAGCGAATTGTATGATGCATTATCATGCCGGTAAATAACAAAATGTGTGAATTGGCGACGAGCGAATCCCTAATATCAGATTCGTTTGCTCCGTTTTCAGCCCAATGGCAGCCGCGTCCCGATGGAAATCGTCCTTCTGAAGAAAGTGGCCACCGGATTTCGTGGCGTTATCAAAATGTTGGACTGGTACGAGCGGCCAGACAGCTTCATCATTGTCATGGAGCGACCGGAGACCGTCAAGGACCTTTTCGATTTTATCACGGAGAAAGGCGCCTTGCCAGAGGAGCTGGCGAAGAACTTTTTCCGCCAAGTACTCGAAGCAGTGCGGCATTGCCACAATTCTGGCGTGGTGCACCGAGACATCAAAGATGAAAATATCCTGATTGATCTACGGACGGGCGAGATCAAGCTCATCGACTTTGGCTCGGGGGCACTGCTGAAGGACACAGTTTACACTGATTTTGATGGTAAGCAAGCATTTTTTGGACATTTTATGAATATAGTACAATTGCATATGTGTAGCCATTTTATTCCACAAAATGGTCGATTTATCCATCAAATCGTCATTTACACAATGTATGGTGTCGAAAATTAAGCGTGTTGTGCTGATCAATTGGCTTTTATTGTAACCAAACATTCCACTGAAAACGAAAAGACAACATCGTTTTATTTTGGTGCGTCAAAGAGGTCAACCGGTTGTTATTGGTTGGAGCGCCCCCCTTTGGCTTCAGTGGGAATAGTTACAACTCAAAGTTTGTAAACATAGTCACATGGCAACCACCCCTCCCACACACACGCACACCTACTGTCACGCTCACAGGCACATGATCCTGCGGATTAACCTGAATTATATGACTGAGTTGTATTTTATAACAACGCATTTATAGCCTCGTTTGAATATATTTTAATAGTTTTGTCAACAGATTGTAAAAGTAGTAAGTTGCCTGTAGTAAAATGTGTTAGATGAGCAGCGCTTTCCTTTGAATGTCAGTTGCATAACTAATGTTTTCTTTGTTTTGCTTTTGCCAGGCACTCGTGTGTACAGCCCTCCCGAGTGGATCAGGCACCATCGCTACCATGGGCGCTCGGCGACAGTGTGGTCGCTGGGCATCCTCTTGTACGACATGGTGTGTGGCGACATCCCCTTCGAACAGGACGAGGAGATTATCCGCGCACAAGTGCTCTTCAGGCGGCGAGTCTCAGCAGGTGAGCCTCCTCTCTCTCTCTCAGTCTCCCTCTCTCTCTCTCTCTCTGTCTCTCTCATTGCCCGATAATAACCCCCTTAGATCCTTTTAGCAGACGCGCCCCACTGTTTGTTTACAGAGCTTGTGTTTCTTGTGTGTGCCTGATTGCTGAGTCACTGCCGCCTCTGACGCACCCTCTTTTTTTTCTCTCTCCTCTCTTCTCTTTCCTCTCCTCCCTCCCTCCTTCGCTCTCCAGAATGCCAGCAGTTGATTAAGTGGTGCCTGGCGCTGAGGCCCTCGGAGAGGCCGTCCTTCGAGGACATCTTCAACCACCCGTGGATGCAGGGCAGCGGCTCCTCATCCACCACCTCCTCCTCCACCATCATCACGACCTCCGGCACCGAGAAGACCATCAAGCCAGCGGGCACGGAGATCCGCCTGCACAGCCTGGCCCACGACTCCACGCCCTTCCCCACCGTCAACGTGGGCAGCAAGTGAAAGACTGGGTGAAAGGTGACAAGACTGACAGTGACGGACAGTCCCCTGCGTTACAGCAGGGCGAGGTGGGACTCAAAACGCACGGGCACGCCCTGCCTGCCTGGCCTGGCCCGGCCTGCCTGCCTGCTACGCCTGTTGGCGAACTCCCTGCGCCAACACGAGGTCCCAAACAAATGGACTTCCGGGCCCCAGTGCCTGGGAACCTCTGCCCTTTCGTGGACTGAAGGTGAAGGGTGAGCGTGTGTGTGTACGTACGCTCACGCACTCCCAAGTACCTGTGGAGAGTGGCAAGAGGCGCACGTTTGCTTTTTTTCTCTTTTGTTTGCGCAAGCAACTGCGTCACGACTGAAGTGGACTGTAAAAGGGAGTGAATGAGTACTACTGTGTACTGTTGGGGCGTTGGTGAAGGCTAGAGAGCGATTTTGGTTCTTAATCCTCCTGCCTCACCTGCCCTATTGAGCGCGAGAGAAATGGTCAAGAAGAACCATACCTCTTAAAGTCGCATGTGGGCATAAGTCAGAAAGACTGGGGTTTGGTGGGGAGTCTTTTTTTTTATGTCATCCTCTTCAGACTGTGTAAACGGCACAAAGATGTATGTGTTTGTTTGTGTGTCTTGTCTTGTCTGTCTACACCCTGCTGAACCTGCAGCGGGGCCGGCCTTGTTTTGTCTTGTGACGGACCAAGATGTCGGCAAGAGATGTGAGATCCACTAAAGATACTACTGTCAGCCACTCGCAGTCTGAGAGGCTCCCACTGTGCCCCAGTTATGTCCCAGGAGACCCCGCTGTCGTGGGCCCCAGGCTCCAGCGGGTCTCCAGTTCAGTGCCTTCTGTGGGAGAGTTTTTAAAACTGTTTTGTGGGGGGAATGTCGAATTATACTTGAAATGGATAGCCACACCACCACCACCACTACTACTACTACTACTACTAGTACTACTACTGCTACCTTTTCCTCTCTTCTTTTTTTCTACCACGCTGAAAGGGTTTCCCTCTTAACTCTATAACAATTTCCTGCAGCAAGCACAACATGACTTACTTTACTTATTCTATTCTATTCAGACCAGACAACCTCACGAGCAATCTGCAACTTTGAAAACAGACATACCTCGCTTCTTTGCGCTTTTCATTCTTTTCTCTGCCTCTCCTCTAAGATTCCCCCATATACAAACAGTTCTACTCCACATAAGTCACGTATGCAACACAGCAATGCAACTACAATACTGACGGAAACCTATGATCTGCTCTTTTTTTGTTAATATCTGTAAATATGTATATGAAATATAAGAATATAGATATATGAATTATATATTTTTGTCTTGAACCTCAAAAATTCCAAGACAATGCGGTGTAAATAATATTTATTTGAGTGAGGTCAATTTTTTTGTGTTTTGCAAAAGATATGGAATTATTTATTTATAGATTTTGTTTTCCATTTCACTCTGAAGGGCCCACAGAATTATTTAAGACCTATTTTTTACCTTTATTTAAGGTTTGATGAATTGTAAATATATGCCAATAACCTTCAAAGCACTTGTGTCTCTCAATGCATGGTGTATTGAAAGTCTACTGACAATTGTTGTTGGAGTGTCTCAGCTGAGAATGTTCTGGAGAATGAATGAGATGTGTGTATGAGTTTACATGGGTTTCACCTCCCAGCTGCAGATGATTGCAGCTTGGGATTTTTGTTTCTTCCTGTCAACTGAATTAGCAATGTAAATTAAATTTAGAAACGTATTTTTTTATACTGTTTCAATAAATATTTTTTTAAACTTGAACTTCCTGACTCTATTGTCCTTCCTTCACCTATGAAAATGAAACCACATCAATAACATTGGATTCAACTTTGTCATTATAAATGCATGAATACAGAGTAACAAAGTGCCATTTAGAATCTTGAGTGCCAGTAGCAGTGCAGAATACTTCAATCATTTGTATAGTCTACTCTACGGTCACAAAAGGGCGGGAGACCACAGACAGTGGCCAGATGACAAAGTGAGTAAAAACCGACATGCAGACAGCCTGCCCTTTTATTGTCTAATCCCGCTTGATCCAGTTAAAACTTTAATATTATGCCTTCCTGGGGTTATCATGATCCATGTGTGTACATAAGCTGTGGTGCTAATGCCATGGGGGTCCTGATAGTGTCACATCCTGGAGGCTGTAGCGGAGCTCCGCTTCTGGGCTGCCTCGCC
>NC_085866.1:34527467-34532467 GCF_034702125.1 Engraulis encrasicolus | reverse complement strand
GCACAAGCACACACAATCACATGCATGCACACACATGCAGATGTAGATGCACATGCACACACACATACACACACACACACACATACACACCGTCACTGGCAAAACACACACACACACACACACACACACACACACACACACACACACACACACACACACACACACACACACACACCCCACACACACACACACACACACACACACACAACACACACACACACACACACACACACACACACACACACACACACACACACACACACACACACACATTTAAACACATCCACACCCTCATACAAACTCTCACACTCACACACACATCCACACACACACACACACCCTGCCACACCTGCCATTCATCATCTTCCTCCTCCACATTCCCATCAGCCTTTGCCCTTCCCCCCACCACCAGCAGGTTTCCCGTAAAAGGACTCCACTCACTTCCTCATTCCCGCGCGACCGCTCAAACACACACACACACACACACACACACACACACACACACACACACACACACACACACACACACACACACACACACACACACACACACACGCCGGCATGTCGTTGCTCGCTTCTGCTTCCTCCTCCCAAGACGCATTGCTACACGCCAATAGATTTCATCAACTCTGCACACCGACAAACAACATACTTGGTTAGCCTACTAACACCTGCCCCTCAGGCTTAATGCTTTAGTATAAGCTACTAAATCATATGCCCAATACTGAAAACATCAACATAGAGCGCATCAGGCACCTGCCTGAAAGACTGGATGCTTTAATATGGCCTAGTAAATCACATGGCCAATATAGAACACATCAGCATTCCTACCCTGAAGGCTCAATGCAAAGCATAAGCTAGTATATCATGCCCGATATAGAAAACATTTGTACACTCACTGCAGTGCACTGCCAAGAAGTCATCTTCAATAATCGATATAGACTATGACACTATGAAGGCGAGGATGGCGTGTGATCTAAATATGCACTGCAATCAGGTCAATTAAAGTATCATAGAAGAGAATGGCACACAGTCAAAAAGGCATACTGCTTGTGCACCTTTTGAATAATATAAGTTTATGTCACAAATATGCAGTATTGTAATTGGGTGATAATAACAAACTCACATTTAGATAATTACGTCGGCATGTATCTATGATCACCAAATAGGTTACTCTGCAGACAATGCAGCGCAGGGCACACCAATAGTCACATCAATGGTGGGACAGCGAAAGCATTTAAACTGATTATTGAACAGCCCGTCCCGTAGCTGAGCCACAACCAGATATACGCTTCATTGCACAAATAGTTTAACACAGGCCTGGGGAACTGAGAGTCATGTATGGTCAATTTGTGGCGAGGCATCATGTGCACTGCATGGTGGATATTCCAGAAAGTCTGCCAGTATCAGTGTGGACTGTGTTGTTGTGCAGATTCATCTGATTTGTTTAGACTTGCAGAAGTATGTGGTGCATGCGAAATATTTCCGGCATACAAAGATGTCAGATAAATACAAACATGTCTGTAATTCCGCTCTCTGTTTCCTTCCAATAAGGCCTACTCTTGAGAGGGGTGAGTGGTCGGTCGGTATGCACAGCATGATGGTAGTCTTGTGAAGAAAGACACTGCTCTACTACTACTACTACTACTACTACTACTACTACTACTTCTACTACTACTACTACTACTGCATGCGTAGTAACAACAACAACAACCAAACAATAAATAAACAACTAACTACTACTACTACCACTACTACTACTATTTTTAGTGCTGCTAATAATAATAATAATAATAATAATAATAATAATAATAATTATTATTATTATTATTATTATTATTATTATTTCTATAGCAGGAATTCAAATCAAGATGCCGGTCAAAGGGCATTAAAACCTGCTTGGCAAGAGCATAGATGGCATTTATATCAGGAAAATGGCACCAAGTGAAAGGAAGTCCATATAGGGCAGTGCCAATCTACTCTGCATATCCACATGAGCGATCTCTTTTTATGGACATCCTCCCTTCAACCTTTCATATCAGCATGACAGGAGGACTTTGCCGTATGGTTAAAACGCAGGGCCCGAGGCATAAGCGAACTATGCAATGGCTTAGGGCCCGCTACCAGGGGCCCCATGTGAGCAGCAAAGTTACAGGAAGAAATTAACTCTCCACCATTTTCCCTAGACATGTATTTCTTTGTCAGGGAGTACTTCAATGACTGTGGGTACAATCTCACTTTTCATGTATCAGTTTAAATTGTAAAAAGCCTACAATAAACACAGAATATAACAAAGAGTAATAGTTTTGAATCGAAAGCAAGGTATTCCTTCATGATAAATGGCTTTCTGTTTGAGAAATTTTGCTCCAAGAGGTGATGGGTACACAATCTACCGGCAGCCTGCTTAGCTCCTCATTCAAGTAAATGAAGCTTATGAAGCATCTGATGCTTGCTGAGTGGTGGTTTGTAGGGCCCCGGATTACATTTTGATATGGTCCCCATGAAAGCTTGGGCCGGCCCTGTAAAAATGCATGCAACAATAAAACTTAAGTGAACTGAATTGAACCAGTTTGTGTGGAATGTTTCAACGTGGGAGGAGCGGCTGAACAAAGGAGATGATTACGGGCCAGAGTCCAGTCGGTCTGCTTTGAGTAGTATTACAACTCATAACACACGTGCCCTTGCCGGCATGCTCTTCATATCTGGCCTGTGTGTGTATGTGTGTGTGTGTGTGTGTGTGTGTGTGTGTGTGTGTGTGTGTGTGTGTGTGTGTGTGTGTGTGTGTGTGTGTGTGTGTGTGTGTGTGTGTGTGTGTGCGTGTGTGTGTGTGTGTGTGTGTGTGTATGTGTTTATTGTTTGTACACATACGTGTGTACCTGAATCGCTATGTATCTGTGATGAGATGTGTGTTGAAAAGAGAAGCACAGCTTGTGCATAGTGTGTGTGTGTGTGTGTGTGTGTGTGTGTGTGTGTGTGTGTGTGTGTGTGTGTGTGTGTGTGTGTGTGTGTGTGTGTGTGTGTGTGTGTGTGTGTCCTTTTGCACATGCATCTGTATGCGATTTGTGTTTTGTGTATGATTGTGTTGATGTGGGTGGTGAGTATTTGTGCATGAAGAACCACAACTTTGACCCAAACATCGTTCACCTGGAATTTGGACATTGTACAACAGGCAGCACAGCATGAAAGGCTTTGAAGAGGCCTGCGAGAGAGAGGGAGAGAGAGAGAGAGAGAGAGAGAGAGAGAGAGAGAGAGAGAGAGGGCGGCTTGATGACAGAGGCGAGTCTGGAATGTTTGTGTAGTCTATGATGGCTGGTGGGTGTTCTGTCGGTATGGACTGCCTCGTCGGAATGAGCTACTTATGGGTTGCATAGCATACAGCAGGGGTGGGGAACTTATGTTTTGAGGGCCGTTTTATCTGGCCTACGTTATGCAGCTTCACATGAAATATGACATATTTTTTAAAGGAATCTTAGGAATTACATTTGAAATACGATCAAGTTATATTCAGGGGGCCTAGAGAAGGTGGAGTCTGTTTTAAAGGTGGCTGCCTTCAATATAGGCCTAAACTGCAGGGGGGAATTCTGGTTTATGTTCATAGTAGAGCCCTTGGAGGACTTTCATGGTCCTTGGAGGAATTTTAAGTGGCCCCTTGAATGAAAAAGGTTCCCCACCCCTGGTATAACCACTCACCTACACAGTGTATTTTACAGTGTTAATTCAACATTTGGCTAGTTGATTCAACATCTTCTTTAGTGTATTTGTATTTGGTCCCAGAGTGCTATCTAAGACTTGAATTGACACTGTCATGTTTACTATATACCTCCGGATCCAGGAGCAGCTTGTAGCTCAAATCGATGGGTAGGCCGCATCGACAGGAAAACAGCTCAGTATGAGTGAGAAACTTAATGAGTGAGCCGGCGAGAATGTGTGAGTGTGGTGCTATTGTGGTTGTCTAGGGTGCAGTTGCAGCTTGTTATGGCCCTAATGATTCTCAAATATGTGGCTCAGCCAGCGTGAATAAGTGATGAAAAATGTAATGGAATACAGAATGAAATAAAATGAAATAAAATGAAATAAAATGATTACCGTATGAAAACAGAATGTGCAGTGGAGTCTTGCAAGCATGAAACCGACAAAAATAAATAGTAGACATAATTATCCAAATAAATGAAGCAATTACCTTATACAAATCTAATACACAAACTCACTAACACAAAATTAAATATACCAGAATAATTTCAAGGGCTGTTTAAAAACTCGGAAAATCAGATAATGCAAGGAAAAACAAATGGGGCCATTCATTGTATGTGGAAGGAAAATTCAATTTTCTGCATACAATTGGGTTTAACAGTCGCCTTGCTCCAGAACTGTCAGGCTCTTTGTCCTGTTTTCCCAACACAAAAGTAGTCTTACAGTAAGTGTGTAAGCGTGTTTGTAGGTAAGGGAAGGACTTTTGTGTGTATGTGTGTGTGTGTTTGTGTGTTTGGTTGTTGTTGTGTGTGTGTGTGCTCACGCACGTTTGTGAGTGTGCACTGCATATATGCACTATGTTTTAACTGGGTGTGCATGCATGCATGTGTGTGTGATTGCATGCATGTGTGTTTCTCTGTGTGCATGCATGTGCATTTGTTGCTGTGTAAATGTGTCTATTTATGTGTGTGTGTGTTTGTGCGTACATGTGTGTGTGTTGCAACAGAATGCTGCATTTTCCTGCATGCCTCTCTCTGCAGCCCCTCTACCATGCCATTCCTTGCCGCGCGCCCTGACCCACTTCCTGCCTGCACATGACCTACTTCCTCTCCATCCTGACTGACCTGCTGCTCGCTCGTTTGCTTGCTGCTGCTGCGACTGCGGCTGTGTGCCGGCACAGAGGCCGCCTGAGTGCGCGCGCTCACTCATTCGCTCACCCCTGCTCTGAAGCGGGCCGCGTGTGTAAGCCGGCACGAGCTGGGCTCAGCTTGACTGGCCCGGGCCTGCATCACGCTCCGCATTAAACTAAA
>NC_085866.1:34492467-34522467 GCF_034702125.1 Engraulis encrasicolus | reverse complement strand
GTTTTGATATCTGGACAGCAGCATGCATTTCAGTCACACAGAGGTCACATGGCACAGAGAACAGCAGATCATGGCATCCTTACTCTCACTTGCAAAATTACGTATCAGCCATTTTTGATTTTAGCATTTTATTATTGGAAATTACTGTTCAGAGGTCATATCGCCTATGTGTGAATTCTTGCCCTTAAATTATTTTGAGAACATATAACATGCATTTTGCAATGCAATGGAATGCCCACAAAAATGTCAATTTCCCATCATTCTACAAAATGGATATGCACCATTTTGCAACAAAACTCATTTTACTGTATGCTCCCCACGTCCAGTACCAGCTTTCATTAAGCACACTGTTTTAAGTTTGTTATTACCGGAATACCAATGACAAGGTCTTAATATATTACCAAAGACTCTGTGTAATGTCATAGCAATGAACATAGTATTATGGTATTAAAATCTTTTCGACTATTAGTAAAGCACTCCAATGGTGGAACAGAGCGCATTATGAGGCTACCTCTGTAAACCCTTGTCCTTCCTGGTCCTTGGCCAGCTGATACCAGAACGATTAGTATAACTTTGTAATATAACTTTGAGCTGCTTGCTTCTTTTCTGTCAGACTCAGTCCACTTTGAAACCTGTTTCCTGTCCTAAGCTCTACGGAATGTGATTGCTGGTTGAACTGGTGACGCTCTTTTGTGCAGCTTGTGCTTGCATGGCTTTGTGTAGGCCTATGCATTCACCCTATGTTTCTCTATAGACTAGTCTGTTTGCTATTACGTTCTCTGGTCAAAAATGCCCCAAAAAAACATTTTAGCTAGTCTGGTGTCTTCCGTTTTTTCTATATCTGTTTGTCACTCATTCTCCCCCACATGTAACACTGCAGCAGTGAGCGGCAACAGGAGTTGTCTTAGTTGTGAGCGAAAAACCTCTTCCAAGCATGAAGAACTCTTTGATGAGGCTCCGTTAATCCATTATGTTCAAACTGCAACACTTAAGTGCTTCATGTAGAAGTGAGTCGGTGGGCCCGTGTGAGTCTCACCTCTCCCCAGCCCAAGGCCTCCCTCTCATTATTGTGGAGGAATAATGATCAGCAGAGGGCTTCCCACATGCTCAGCTCCTCCGCAGACTCTGGAATGTACTTGAATCAGAGATGAACAGAAATGTTCAAGGACTTGAAAAGCAGCAAGGTTTAAAAGAGGAGCTTTTGAGAGGCTTCTTCTTGAGAAATTGTCTGCAGGGTTGCACACAAAAGTCTTTCTCAAAAAAGAAAAAAAATCGTTCTAATATCTTGCGGTATCCTAACTTCCAAAGCTTACCCGAAAAATTCTTTGATTCCTCCCTCAATACACTCAGGCTTAGCTTAACTTGCCATGGGGGCGGATCGTCTTGTATTACGCTATTAATTAGGAGGTCCTGATGGATCGTGGAGCTGTAAGTTTTAGGAAGTTTTAAAACAGTCCAGGTGGGTTTGCTTGAACAGAGTTGGCAAAGCGAACTGTGCCGTTGCTGCTGCTGGTGTTTGTGTGTGTGTGTGTGTGCGTGTGTGTGTGCGTGTGCGTGTGCGTGCGTGCGTGCGTGCGCCTGCGTGCGTGCGTGCGTGCGAGACAGTGCCTCAAGGCAAATAGCCCAAATTTTAATGGAAATAGTGTTTGAAAGACCTTGGGAACCCTAGGATGTGTTATGGATTAATCATTAGTGCAATTATCCCCAAATTCCTCCAGTTTGAGAGTTTCTTAGAAGTTTTCATGCTGACCAAGGTCTCAGGAAACCTTCACCTGCCCTTGTGCATTTAGACCCCTCTTGCACAGAAACTCCTCAGAGTATGAATTAAGCACAGAGATTCACTGTGCTCTCACACTACACAGTAAAACATGCAGTGTTAGTTCAACACAGAGAGTACCGAGTAGTGTTGAATAAACTGTTTGTTTTTTAAATACATTTTGCATTCTTCAGCTCCTTCACATGTTTCTTGTGTAGGAGCTCTACCTTTCTTTTGGCCTTTTGTTCTCTTTTTGTTGTCCTCTGCGTTCCTGTTCCCCTGTGCCGTGTTACGTCTGTATTGTGACAGTGTCGTAACGGGTGTGGCTGCCTGGCCGGGTAACATGAGAAGCCTGGATGACTGTGATGTCACCTCCTCCAGTCTGCAGTCTGACTCAGCTGGTCTGGTGTGGTGCCATGGGTAACACCATAGGTTGGGGTGCTGTTACAAACTGCAGCGTTTTCCCTTTTTTTTTTTTTTTACTATTAGCTTAGCAGCAGTTTGGTTACTCGTTTGAATAAGCAAAAAGAGTCAGGGGACTGATATTTGGTTAAGATATGCTGTTAGCGAGGCCCAATTTGTGGATTTGTCTTAACTTTGGAATAAGTAATAGGCTAAACTTATTGGTACCGGTAGGTGAAATTAAATGAATTTGGAATGAAAGTTTGACTTGTGAATAAAAAAGCAGTTAGATCGGTCTACTGTATATTTCTATTGGTAAATGAAATGGTGTGAATGTGCAATAAAAGTTTGATTTGTGAATTAAAATGATGCAAATTGGCCTGTCTAATGTATTCTGCATGGATAGGTTGTCAAGTTGTTATTGTCATGATCAGGTGTGTTATTATCACCACCTCTGTTAAGGATGGACTGGGAATGGATGCAGGAGATATTATTAAATGCACACACTGATCATTTCAAAATTACTTTATTATTTTTCAACATATACCTGATGAAGAGGTAAGACTCATACATTGTAAAACAACCGAATAAGTAATGGTGAAGTGATCAGTGTGTGCCGGATGTATTTTTCCTAAGTAACTGATTTACAACCGGCTTGATCATTTTAAATGCACCTGCCAGTTAAACTAGGTGTGCAAAAAGCTTTCACCTCTTGCAAGAGACAATGCACTATTATTTGGCATGAAAAGATACTGCTGTTGAAGAGAGCAGTTAGCCTATTATTCACACTCATTTCGTGAGAATGCGTTTTAGACTGTTCTGAGACGTAATTGGCTGGCGTTTATGCAGGGCTATTATGCCCAGTAGGAAAAAGAACAATCTGTTTGTCCTGAGCACAACAGCTTGTCTTGAATTGAATCCTTTCCTAAATTTTGAACCAGGAGTCCTGGAACAGGAACAGACTGTGCTTTGGGAGGGAAAGAGCTCTATCTGTGCTCGTCTCCTCTGTAAATGTGCTACTTTGCAACTCGGCTCGGCTCCTCCTGTTGCTCCCTTTACACCAGTGACAGTTTTCTCTTTTTGAGTTAGCCTGCTTGTCCATCTCGTCCCCTCGGAATGACCAGGGTTAGTTACACTGTGACTGTTTCCACTTGGTCCATGAGAGCGCAAGGGTCCAGGTGACATTCATTTTTTAACCAGAGAGGTGACCTCTCAGAGGTCAGAGGTAGAGAGAGAGGGGTGTGTGGGGGGAGTCAGTGTGTTAAGTACTGTATGTGTGTGTGTAAGAGAGGGGGAGTTTAAGTGTGTGTGTGTGTGCGCGCGTGTGCGGTGCGTGTGCGTGTGCGTGCATGTGTGCATGCGTGCATTTGTGTGCATGCGTCGTGTATGCACTTGTGCTTGTGTGGTTCCACAAAGCGTGTGTATACTGTATTTGTAGGGGGTTTGTGCAGATGTCCTTGTGCCCTCCAGTTTTTATGACAGCCATTATGCTGCTTGAGTGACACTGACTCAGGCCCCCAAGTGGACTGGAATGCCTTATATTATACCATGGAGCAGCTACCGTCTGCCCAGAAATATGGCCTGCCCAGAAGTATGCATCTGTGCAGGCTTACACAGGCTTATCCCCTGCCTCCCTTTCACTCACAAACTCCTCTAACTCTTGTGGAATGATTAGCACTGTTTTACACGGAGGTAAACCTGAACAATCTGGAGCAGAAACAAAGAAACACGCACGCACGCACGCGCGCACGCACGCACGCACGCACGCACACAGACACACACACACACACACGCACACACACACACACAAACTAGTTGGTAGCTGCATAGGTGGCTCTGTGCTAGCTTGCTGTCCACTTTACTGTAAGGTTACAGGTTTCAGTCTGGGTCTGAGCACCGCAGTGGTCTGCAGGAAGACACTTTTCCTCTTAAATGAAACATTTCCCTCTATTCTCTCCTGGCTATCTCTTTGTCTCTTCCTCATTCCTCTCTGTAGAAATGATTATAATCTGTAGCAAAGACTTCGCTTTATATTCACTTCTGTACTTGTTTCATATACTGTTGCTCTCTCTCTCTCTCTCTCTCTCTCTCTCTCTCTCTCTCTCTCTCTCTCTCTCTCTCTCTCTCTCTCTCCCCTGTGTCTGCCAGTCTCCAGCCTGTGTATGGGGCTCAGCACCCTCCCCTGGATCCGCGGATCCCCAGAGCGTAAGTGCTGCTCAGGACTGACAGCATGTTGGACACTTGTCCAGATCACACATCAATGTTCCTCATCAGTTCTCTTTCACTTCCTTTTTTTAGTTCCACTCCGATTATCTTTCTTCCTTCCTCACATGAGTTTATATTGGTGTATTGTATTGAAATTGTGTATTGGTTTACATTTGTTTGATGCCATCACTAGAGTTAGGTTCATTGCTTGTTTTCTTTTTTATGTTCATGCAATTTGTTTTTCCATTTTTTATTACCTAGTTAAGGTAGTTTTAAGTGTTTGTTCCTCATCTGAATGGTGAATGTTTCAAGTGTTTTTGTTTTTTTCTTTGTTTGTCTCTCAAGCAAGGTGAATATTGTTTTTTTTTTAAATTATTATTGCCATGGTCTCTTTGATTTATTTTGGCTCCACTGTTATTTTCTTGTCTCTGAAACCAATTTTCTTTTTGTTGAATGAAGGTTTAATTTGGTTTCAGTTGGAATGGGCAATCATCCTGCCGCCATTACCCATCCACCCACATCCCTTCTTTTATGACTTTGACTGTGATTTGCTCTCCTTCTCTCTCATCACAGGTTCGTCAAAGACACCCCAAAGTCAAACAGCACTCAGAATGTCAAATCATCCAAGAAGGCCTCCAGTTTCATGGAGTTTGCACGGAGCACCAATGATGCCTGGGACATCGACGATGAGGAGGACGAAGATCTGTTCATGGCGGCTGCACCCCCCGCACATGTACCCACCCATGCCCCTGCGCCTGCACCCTCACCCCACCTTCGACCCTCAGCGCTGCCCGTGTTCGTAAGCCCTCCCGCCCCCTCGGACAGCGATTCGGAGTGCCAGCCCTCCTCTGACACACTGGGGTCGCTCAGGAGCGAGTCTAGCCATGACCAGCAGAGGACAGAAGGGAGGTCTACCAATGGCAGGGTGGTCAAGTCCAATAGTGAAGCCCAACTCAACACATCCTCAGGTATGTCGCATACAAACAGTATATGGAGATGGGCTTTGACTAGTACCTTGTACTTAAAACAACTTACATCACTTTGGATTAAAGTGTCAGCTCTATGTAATGTATTGTAATAATGTAATGTAATATATCAATCAAATTAATCAAACAAAATGACTTTTATAGCACATTATCATACATAATTGTCATTCAAGGCAGTTTCAGCTGTCAGCCCATCAGTCCCACCATGCATATGCAGTAGTATACTACACTAAGCACTGTACTCAGCACCCAGCAATAGCAGGGTGGTCAAGTACAATAGTGATGCCCAGCTCAGCACCTTGTCAGGCATGTAAGGCAGTCAGATCATACATCTCATTTTTTAAGGTAGTCTTCTGTCGCTTTTACATCACTAGTTAGACTAGGCCCACACCAGGCAATAAAATACTGTGCACTAATATTCTCAGCTCCATTTCCATAGCTTGCTTGGAGAGAGCAAACATCATTCTTGTAAGGTAAAAGTTTAATCAATTCCACCATTTCACATCATTTTAGGGTCTCAGACGGCTTTCACGTTACTAGATTTTTTTGCCCATACCAGGCAAAAAACATTTTTATATGCATATCTATTTCCCTTTTTGGGGCATGCTACTCTCCTCTTCCCCATGGTCCATTTCCATGTTCTGCGTGGAGCAGTTCAGCAGCTGAGTTCAGTTAATCATCATCATTATCCCTTTTTTGGTCATCCGAGGGCTACTTTGACCACCACTGGTTTGATTATTTTATCCACACTAAGCAGTTAAGGTGTTACTATGCAGCGTGCTAACCTCTCAGTGGTCTGGTGCTCCCATATCAGCAAATGAAGCAAAACGTGTATTTCCTGATCAATATTTATACAAGCTATCCATAATGTATGTTGAATAATTTGGAATCAGCTGGAATCCAACAGACCAAGACTACCTCGTTTGTAAGGTCTCAGTTCACTTAATTTAGTGAATACCAGAGTTCAATTGATGAAAATGACATCAAGTAAGAGACTTTAATCGTCTGGACGTTGGTGAGAAAGCTGCCACACGCTCCTTAACTACAGGGTGCAATTCCATGGCTTACCTGCAGAGGGCACAAAGCGTCCTTATAAATATGCCACTCTCCCATAGTTTACTGCCTTTGAATCACATTACTGTGGTACATCATGAGGGACAAGCCATGAATTTTTGCTGTTTTTCATCATGTCTTCCCAAGTTGATCGGAGTTGAAGTGCACCTCTATACGATCCCATTGAGTGTCATTGATTAACTGTCTATTTTACCGCGTTTGGTCTCGTGTGTCCGGGGCCCTTATCTCCTCCAACTGACAAGAATTACACAGTCAGTTGCGTCTTTATGCCCTCGTTTTATGTTTGGATTGGATGCATTATTCAGCTCGGCCCAGCAAGCTTTTATTTATTTATAATTTTTATTATTTTTTTTTACCGGTGGGCATCAGCTATTTAGACATCCATCTCACGCTTATCAATATCTCAGTCCACTGGAGCTGATGCCCCGCGGTTGCCCTGAAGCCACAAAATTTAAATAGAGGACAGAACAAGTCAGGGCTGAGAAAAGTTTTTTGGTTAATATCACGCCGATAAATCTGAGTTATGACGGTGCTTAAAACATATAGAGGGAGACTGCTCCTCAAGGTCACAAGTTGTAAAAGAAATACCACTGGCTGCTCTTGGGGATGGATTGTGCTCATCTTCGAAATGTGCTGAAGTCATATCTCCCAGTAGTCACCCTGTTTGAACCGCAATATTACATAGACTGTTGCCAAAGTTGATGTAATTTGAGGGATATAATTTGCATACTTTTGCTGCTCTGTTAAACAGGCATCCGCCGCTACACTGAGCACAGTAGCTGGTTGCTACCCTGGGAAAAGCATAACAAGCAAGGAAACATGGCCACTAGCAGCTATTCTGCCTTGTTTTTTAGTCAGCACCCTCACCACCATACCACTCTGCTCCGCTGCTGTTGAATAAATTAGCTCCGATGACAGATCTGAGGTCAGTCCTGTCGCGCCCGCCAGCGTCCCGTACAGCTGTTTTGCGTCCAGCCCACATGCTGGCAGAGGTGACCCAGGACACATGAGCACATGAGCAAATGAGCACATCCCTGTGGCCGTAAGGGGGGTGGGTCGCTGGTGTTGGGCAGCACGGTGGGTGGCACTCTGGGGGGCGTTAGAGTAGCTGATGAATGCATGATTTATCCACCCCTGTTATGGGCCGCGCGCGTTCCCTTAGGCAGAGCCTCTTACTCATAAAGTTTATGTTGGCCATAAAGTGCCACCCAGCCAGGCAACGCTACTGAGCAGAGCAACTTGGCCAGCTCAGGGACGGGCACGGACGCTCACAGGCACCGAGGCACCAAGCACAGTGCAGTGGTGGTGCTCTCTCCTCTCCTCTCCTCACTTCCTCTGTCTCTCCCCACAGGGCTTTGCTAGCAAATTTATTATCTGCAGTATGTGTGTCCGATAGTAGTCTCTAACGGTCCCCTGATCTTCCTGTGTGTGGCTCTGTGTGTGCACTATGCAGTATCATATCATTATCCCACTGTAGTACTGCACTGTCTGTAATGTCTGATCTTTATGTTTCAGTCCCATCATGTACCCGACATCTGCAGTCTCTAGCAGGTGCTTGATCTTTCTGTGTTTTTCTCTGTGTGTGTGTGTGTGTGTGTGTGTGTGTGTGTGTGTGTGTGTGTGTGTGTGTGTGTGTGTGTGTGTGTGTGTGTGTGTGTGTGTGTGTGTGTGTGTGTGTGTGTGTGTGTGTGTGTGTGTGTGTGTGCGTGTGTGTGCACGTGTGCACTTTGCAGTTATAGTACATTATGCAGTATGAGCATAGTATTTAGACACAGTGGCCTGATCATTCACTACCAGTCCCATTATGTAGCCTGCCGTATGTATTGGTCAGTAGTCTCTTTACCATCTCCTGTTCTTACAGTCTTGTGTCTCTGAATCTCCTGTGTTTTTCTGTGTGGACTACAAAGTATCATGTGTGTATCCATCCCATTGTAGTATTTCGCCCCAGTAATCTTTTACAATTTCCTGATTTTCCTTTGAAAGTTAAGCTCTGTGTTGTGTTGACTATGCAATATCATATATGTACATCCATTCCCACCTCTTTAGCATATCAATCCAGTAACCTTTCCAGATCGTTCTGTGTCAGTCCTATCATGTGCACTTCACTGTGTGCCTGCCAGTAGTCTTCTCCAGTCTCCTGATCTCTCTGTGTTGGGCCTGTGTGCACCGTGCAGCATCATATTCCACACACGGTAGCCTTTCAAGTCTCCTGACCTTTTCTGCCTCAGTCCCACATGCACTATGCAGTATATGCCGCTCAACTGCAGTTTCTGAAGTAGTGTCTTATGGGGTTCTCACTCAGTAGTGTCTTACAGATCTTTCTGCATTGGCCCTGCATGCATATAGTGTGTGTTCAACAGACAGCAGACTTCTGCAATGCATTGATAATTTCCTGTTAGGCCCATATGTGTACATGCAGTAGAAGCAAGGATATTTGACATTTCTCTTCTTCTATTCTCTCATAGTAGTGTATTACCCCTGGTGAAACAGTTCTAAATATGACCAGTTTGTTCAGAGACTGAGGGCTGAACAAATATGTGGCCAGACATTTACTTTCAAATCCTGGGATTTTTATCAATGCCTCATATCGCCCCTCTTGTGTGTTCTAGTTCTCTCCCAGCCTACTGAAGCAGCAGTATAGTTAATCTTCCTGGTGCAAGACTTGGAGTAAATTGAACCAGATAGTTCATGTCGCAAGACTTTTTCAAATCCTGGGATTTTTGTCCTTGGTCCTCTCATTTCCCGTTGCAGTAATTCATCTTCTTGGTGCAAGACTGTTGGTAAACTGATAGTGGGTCAGCTAGTTCAGTGTATTTACTGGATACAAGTATGTGGCCGAAGATTCACTTTCAAATCCTGTTACGGCCTTCTCTGTCTGATATTTTCTAGCTCTAGTTTGCTCCATACAGAGGGAGAAGTAGCCTAACCCTAATCTTCCAGTTAGAGTTGTGCAATATTACCAACTAGTCAGCTACTTTTTTGTGTTTTTAATGCCTTTATTCTTAGATACAGTTGGAGGTGAGTAGAAGTGAGTAGTAGAGAGAGATGGGTAAGGATCGGGAAATGACCTCGGGCCGGAATCAAACCGGGGTCCCCGGTGTAGCAGTGCAGTGCCCTACCGTTTGAGCCACGACAGGGCCCTAGTCAGTCACTTTGCTGAACAAGCAAGTGGCAAGATCTCATTGCTCTGGTTCTCCCGTTCCCCTCTGGTCTCGATGTCTCATCTCGTTAACCCCCCCCCCCCCCCCCCGCGTTGCCAGTTCCCTTCAGCCTGTACTGAATCAGTGGTTAATCTTCCTGATGAGAGAGGTGAGCTAGACCTGATAAAGTACTGTAACTCTGTGACTTTACTGAACAAGCTGTCAAACGACTTTTACTTCCTAATCCTGGGATTTACTTCCCTGGTCCTCTCATTATCCTGTGCACAAAAGTTTATCTTTCTGGTGCAAAGCTGTGGGGAAATTAGACCAAGTACTTCACTGATTTCACTGGCTAGAGTTTTACTTTGGAATCCTGGGGTGTTCTCTTCTTCTGTGGTCCTTATCTCCCTCTTTGCCCTCACTGGGTGCAAGTTAAATTTACTTTCTCCAATCCTGTTGCTTCGGGGTTGCCCTGCCTCCGTGGAGAAAACAATAATGTGTCCCCTCTGTCAACCAGCACAGTGTGGCTTTTTGGGGATTTCCCCCCATTCAACATATCGGTTGCAAATGAGAGATTAAACTTTGGAATGTGTTTCTGCAAGATTGAATAAAAACTTAAATCAATGACGCAGAGCCTTGGCCGAAGGTCGCAGGAAAAGACAGGAAGGACGTGGTCTCATCCCCCTCTCCTGTGTCCTCCAGTCTAGCCAGTTCAGTGACAAACCTGGAACAAACCTGTAGCCAGAGTCCTCTGGTTTTGCTGTCTTATATCTTTCCGTGTCCTTCAGTGCGCACTAGCCTGCAGAAGGCAACGGTAAGCCTAGCTAATGAATCTTCCTTGTGGAAAAAACAGCTAAAGGTGCAAAGTACAGTAAGTTTTATAATTCTGGAAATTCAAAATGACAGACATGAGGAAGATCCTGCTTTTCACGTACGAAAAGTGCAATTTTCCAAGTCATTATGAATATTGTACTGAGTATTCGTAAACAAAAGTTAACATTTGTTAAATGGGCAGCATGGATTCTGGAGATAAAACACTAAAATATTACACAGTGCATCTTTTAAGTTAAAGCGGGCTAGCCAGTTCATTGACTTACATGTAGCTTCAACAAATACATATGTGGAGAGCCTTTTCTTAGATCCAAGGATCTTTTCTGTCCTAATGTTCTGCTCTCATTGTCTCAATGTGTTATAGCCCTCTCCTGTGGCCTCATGTCCACTCCAGCCTACAGAATCAGCATTTAGTAATCTTCCTTGGGATAAATTGAACTGGGAGGACAGTTCAGTTACTTTGCTGAACAAACATGTCACAAGACTTTTGCTTTCCAATCCTGGGATTTTCTTCTTGATCTCTTCTTGGTCTAGCGGTCTGATACCCCTCTCCCGTGTCCTCCTCTAGTTTGCCCCAGCCGCCAGAAGCAGCAGGCCCTGTCTCCGGTATAAATAGAGATTATATGACTACAGTATAAATACAGCATGTGGCCAGTTTGGCTTATGAATCTGGAGATTCTCTTTTTATTATCTGTGCCCGTAGTCCTCATTTCCCCCGACGTCTCATTGTCTGAAATCCCTCTTCTGCGTCCTAAAGTCTGTCTCACTGTCTCAAACCCTTCTCCTGTGACCTCCACAGTGCATTCCAGCCTCCAGTCATTGTCGCTATAAAAAAGTGGCCTAGACTTTAGGAGCCCTGGGATGGAATGTTTTTTTTTCGTCTCCCCCTCGGTTTCTCTGTCTCAAACTTCTACTTGTACTTCTTGTGTCCTCCAGTGCGCTCCAGTCTCCAGAAGCAGCAGTCGTTGCCGGTGCGGCCCATAGTCCCGCTGGTGGCGCGCATCTCGGACCAGAACGCCTCGGGGGCGCCGCCCATGACCATACGCGAGAAGACCCGCCTGGACAAGTTCCGACAGCTACTGGCCAGCCCCAACACAGACCTGGGTAAGTTGTGCTGCCTTTACACTTTAGGAGTACTGCACACACACACACGCACGCACGCACGCACGCACGCACGCACGCACGCACGCACGCACGCACGCACGCACGCACGCACGCACACACACACACACACACACACACACACACACACACATTTTCTCTCTCTGTGTGCGTGCGCACACACACACACACACACACACACACACACACACACACACACACACACACACACACACACACACACACACACACACATTTTCTCTCTCTGTGTGCGTGTGCACACACACACACACACACACACACACACACACACACACACACACACACACACACACACACACACACACACACACACACACACACACACACACACACAGGTCCGCATATTGGCAACACTAAGCAACATCTTCAGTGCAGCTTGGATAACTGTTGCCTCTGTTGCCCTACAAAGTGCAATGCAAGTGCAAAATGCAGCATAGAAAACACTGCCCCAGCCAAAACCTTTCAAGCAGTCAAAAGCTTTTAGTGTACTCTTAGTTGGAAAAGGCAATGCATTTAGTCACAAGACAAAGGAGTTGTTCTGTAGTCCATTACAAGTCTAAGTTGAATTTGACAAATGACAACATTACTGCCTTTTAGCTTTGTAGGACAGAGCTTTGAAACGCGTTGGTTATCAGCATAGGCTAATCACATTTCCACATTTTATAATTCACTTTATATCTTCTGCATGATTAATTTAATGTGGGTGTTGAAGGACTGGGCACACCAATATGTTTATATAACTGTGCTGTGCTGTGTTTAACCTAGACAAGAGGAGTTCACGTTGAGGTGCAATGCCATGTACAAACGCCTCTGTCTAGACAGGCGTGACATGTAGAACTCTGTGTGCTGAAAATACCCGTTTGTGTCTGTCTGTCTGTCTGTACATGCGGCTGTCTATCTATAGTGCTGTGTGTTTGTCTCCTGCACTGTCTTCCTCCTACTCTGTCTCTGTCAATCTGTCAGTGTCGCTTTCTTCATTTCCTCTCTCTCTCTCTCTCTCTCTCTCTCTCTCTCTCTCTCTCTCTCTCTCTCTCTCTCTCTCTCTCTCTCTCTCTCTCTCTTGTATCTTTCCTAGTTCCGAAATTGTTTATAGTCTAAAGCCTGTTGTTTGCACCACTTTGGTGCTATCACTCTTTCTTTCTCCCTTTTTTTCTCTCTGAGTCTCTCTTCATTCGTCTGCCTCCTCCACCCCTCTCCCTGTCTAGGCCCCAGTGTTCTAACAGGCCAGCTTTAAGGCAACTCCACAAGATTCATGCTTAGTGATGTTGCCCCCATTCCTTTTTAAATCCTTGTGCCTCCTACTACAACTTTGTCTCTCTCTCTATCTATCCTCGTTGTTTCTCTCTCCATCCCCTCCTTTCTTTCTTTTTCTTCCCTCTTTCCCCTATCCCTCGCTCTCCGATTCTCTTTTTCTCTCCATATCGCCCTCTCCGCCTTGCATCCATCTGTTTCTCTGTCTGCTCTCCGCTCCACTCTTCTCCTCTCTGCTCTTCTCCTCTGCTCCTCTCCTGCTGAAGTGGATCTGGCAGTGTTGTTCCCTTCCCACTACACACTTTGGCTCTCAGAGCTGTGCTCTGCACTCGTCTCTCTCCTCCTCCCCTCTCGTCACTACAGCACTAGGGTACTTGTGGGACTTTGCTGACAGCTCTTTCAGTTGCTCTTCTCTTTTCAGCCCCCATCTTCCCATTCTCTTCACTCTTCCTCCTCTCAGTGTCTCCCTCCATCTCCCACTTTCGCTGTCTGTCTGTTTGTATATTGCGTGAATTCCCCCCTCTGTCTGTTTCTCTCAGTTGTTTTTTTACTCTCTCTCTCTCCCTCCCTCCCTCTCCCCATGTCTCTCTCTCTCTCTTTTCCTTTCTCTCTCTCTTTCTGTCTCTCTCTGTCTCTGTCTGTCTCTCTCTGTCTCTCTCTCTCTCTCTCTCTCTCTCTCTCTCTCTCTCTCTCTCTCTCTCTCTCTCTCTCTCTCTCTCTCCCTCTCTGTTCTCAACACACATCCCCAGTCTCCTGCTGGGGGTACCTTCTGTTCTCTGGACCTCCATCTTTCCGTCTCAATACAGTCAGATGAGATGAGGGTTTTTTTCACACACACCTACAGCTTGTCTGCTGGAAAACGAGTGTGTTGGGGGGCAGAAGGAGGGGGGCAAGCTGTGCATGTGTGATTCTGTGTGTGTGTGTGTGTGTGTGTGCGCAATGTGTGTATGTGTGTGAGAGATATACAGTATGTGGGTGCAAGTGTGAATCTATGCATGTGTGATGCCGATTGTGTGTGTGCGTGCGTGTGCGTGGGACTGTGTTAAAGCGTGTGTTAGCGTGTTCCTCTTTCTCTGTTCGCACGCATGTTCAGCAAAGTGGGGCAGCTGTAATGATCACGGCACACGATGCTCTTCCACCACAGGCGACATTGAAATGGAATTGTAAGAGCCTTTTTAGCTTTTTTTGTCCTCAGGCACCACATTTCCTTTCCTTTCCTTTCTCCCCGAGTGACAGAACAGATGCCCAAGGCAAGACTCGCACAGTCCACTCCAGTGAATCAGCGCCGGGGAATAAGGTGGTCATTTGGCCCACAGTTGAACGTACAAGGAAAAATAGAATTGCCACCTACACACACACCATGCACACACACACACCACACACACACACACACACACACACACACACACACACACACACACACACACACACACACACACACACACACACACACACACACACACACACACACACACACACACACACACACACACACACACACACGCACACAAGTACGGTTTCCTCCCAACAAAGAAACGATATTGAAGGAGGTTATGTTTTCATCCCGGTACACTCATTAAAAAGGGTAGAATTGAAAGAGAGTCTTCCAGGCTTCCTGATCAGCTCACAGCAATGTTACTGCCAGAGATGGTTGATAAAGGTTGACAGGGTCCTACTATACTATACGATCTTTGGTTCTGCAGGCACTGCAGGCCGTTCCAGCCTGCAGCAGTTGCATCTCTCTCTGTCCCCTATCAATGGTTGATAGAAGGCCCTACTATCCTTGATACTGAAGTCAGTTACAGCATACATGCAGTGGTTGCAGCTCCTTGTTCCCTATCAGTGCTACTGCCAAAGATGGTTGATGGAAGTTCCGTCCAATATGGTCTTTAGCCCTGCAGTCAGTTGCATCATGTGGCTGCCCCGTATCAGCACCACTGCCAGAGACGGTTGAAAGAGGGTCCTGCTATATTCGAGTTTCTTAACGGGGGCTATACATTTGGGGGGCCCTAGGGGGCGTTGTTAAGGATACAGCTTGGGGGGCGAGAGGTCGGGGGGTGGGGGGGCGCTCAGTTGCCATTTTGCGGCATTAGTCTATTTTATTTTTTTAAGTGGGGCGTTGGCAGGCTTATGATGAGGTCAAGTGGGCGTGAGGCTTATGATGAGGTCAAGGTGGTGCTTGTTCCAAAAAGGTTGAGAACCACTGTGCTATGATCTTTGGGACTGCAGTCAGTTACAGCAAGCATTGGTTGCAGCTCTCTGTCCCCTACGTAGTGTCTCCCTCCCCATCTCCATTTGGGCAGGGTGAGAGAGAGTAATGAAAGTCGTTAACTATTATTATTATATGGTTGTGACGTCATCGGTCGAATGCTCCATTCATTTCAACGGGGCTCCCCAACGTTCGCACGTCTGTTATTTTTCGATAACGGACGGGTTGGTCTATAACAGACCGCTGTCAATGGCAACAAGACTTTTCACTGCTAAAGCGACTTTTCAACAAGACCCTAATCAGCTGCTGTGATAGACAACACCTGTTGTCCTGGCTACCTAGCTGTTGCCTAGCGGTGTTCCACAACGGCACTGTTTTGTTTTGCGCAGCAACAATCTTAACATTAAATACTCCTAAAGAAATGTCCCCGCCATGTGTGAGTCATTTAAGTATATCCATATAATAAGCGGGTTAACTTTCGGCGAGTCGGTCGCTTTGTGGAATAGCAGCACTTCAGAGAGAACAAGACCCCTCCGCTCCGCGTCGGGGTCTAAAGATTCTCTCTGTTGTGCTGCTATTCCACGGTAGCGACCTTCTCGCCGAACGTTAACCCTTACCACTCACTCTCCATAGCCCCCCCACCACCACCACCATAGCACCAACTTCCCCCAACACTGGCAGTCAGTTTGCATCGTACAGCGGCTGCATCTTCCTGTCCCCAATCTATTTCCCCATCTCCATACATAGGAAGGCCACCCTACCCCCACCTCCGCCCCTGTAGCCTACGTATCCCCGGGCCATGTTGGTAATGGATAATAATCTGTGCAGATATCGCGAGGGGGCCGTGGCAATTACGCGTCCATGCTGGGTGTAATCAAATGCTTTCATTAGCACCCCAACCCCTTTTATGCATCACATACACAGAGCACCAGGCTGCCAGGTCTGGGCCGCATACACACACACACACACACACACACACACACACACACACAGCACACCTTCTGGAAATTAAATGTTCCAAAACGACCCAGCGGTTGGAAATTGAAAACAACACAGATGTGTATCACACACACAGTCATACACACACGTGCACACGCATGCTCACACACGCACACACACTAGACAATCATGCATCCTATGCATATATGCATGCCTATTTACTTAAATATGCCTATTTTTTTAAACGAGTATGCACCCGTATTGTGTGTCATTGAGTTATTTTTATGTAGAATGGTATGGAGTTATGTACATATTATACTAGAATGCCAGAAAAAAAAACTGGGCCATTCTCCCCAGCTAATGGGCATCCTATGAACAGCACACCATTAGACATATGTGTGCAAAATATTACATATGTGTGCAAAGACACATATTAAGTCACGGAAAAATGGATACATGAGCTCAGTCAAACATACTGTACATGTATGCCCAGAGGGCCATGGCACCGCACAGGACATGCTGCATACCAAGAGAAGCGTGGGCTCCCAATATTGCGTAATGCTGCCTGCCGCGCACCCCTTCCACCATGTGGGGGAGCTGGAGAGCCATCACTGTTTGTTTGGGCGGATGAGATGTCGCTCTTTTTTTTAACTAAGGTAATGCTCTCTGTGGCTATAGCTGCACATCATAGACTATGTATGTGTGGAATGGATTTTGCAGTGTGGCGAGAGAGAGAGAGAGAGAGAGAGAGAGAGAGAGAGAGAGAGAGAGAGAGAGAGAGAGAGAGAGAGAGAGAGAGAGAGAGAGAGAGAGAGAGAGAGAGAGAGAGAGAGAGAGAGAGAGAGAGAGAGAGAGAGAGAGGGAATGAACACTGCAATTCCCCTACCTGTGTTTACTTAGTGGAGAGGAGGGAGATTTTGACAATGGTTAGATTGGAACAACTTGATAGATGTTATGTGTGCGTTCATACAGGCCTCATGATTGCATTTCTGAATGGGCATGAGTGGATGTGCTTCAGGGACAGTGTGTGTGTGTGTGTGTGTGTGTGTGTGTGTGTGTGTGTGTGTGTGTGTGTGTGTGTGTGTGTGTGTGTGTGTGTGTGTGTGTGTGTGTGTGCGTCTGTGTGCATGTCTGTGTGCATGTCTGTGTGTGTTCATGTGTGCGTGTGCCTGCGCGTGGGTGTGCCTCCTTGTGCATGTGTGTGTGTTCATGTGTGTGTGTTCATGTGTGTGTGTTCATGTGTGTGTGTGCCTGTGTGTGTGTGTGCGTGTGTGTGTGTGTGTGTGTGTGTTTATGTGTGTATGTGTGTGTGTGTGTGTGTGTGTGTGTGTGTGTGTGTGTGTGTGTGTGTGTGTATGTGCATGTATATGATGAGTGGAGGTGGTGGTGGGAGTGAGGGAGGCCTCGAGGGGCTTGCGTGCTATACGGAGGCGTTGTTTATCTGCACTCTCAATTTCTTTCATTTTTTTTCCTTCCTTCACCATATGTGTGTGTGGGCGTTACTTATATATGCATGGATCCTATGTAGTATGTCTTGGATGTGGGCCTCTGGACTGTGTTTGGGTGTGTGTTTATGTGTGTATGTGTGTGTGTCTGTTCGTGTGTGTGTGTGTGTGTGTGTGTGTGTGTGTGTGTGTGTGTGTGTGTGTGTGTGTGTGTGTGTGTGTGTGTGTGTGTGTGTGTGTGTGTGTGTGTGTGTGTGTGTGTTCATGTGTGAACGGGGTGTGTGTTTATGTGTATATGTATGTGTGTGTGTGTGTTGGGGATGGTTGCATCTGATGTCTGTTCGTGTGTGGTCACGTTATGAGATTTCTCCTGATACTCATGGGTCAAAGCATATATGAAGGCATAGATTTATGTATGGCATATGCTAGATACTGTATGTGTTAGATGTATGATATGCTTCTCTGTGTTGGTTTATTTCTCACCATAATGCTTGTGTGTGTGTGTGTGTGTGTGTGTGTGTGTGTGTGTGTGTGTGTGTGTGTGTGTGTGTGTGTGTGTGTGTGGGTGCTTGTGTGTGTGTGGGTGCTTGTGTGTGTGCGCGCGTACGTGTGTGTGCGTGTGTGCGTGCGTGTGTGTATGTACGGCGTTTCTATCCCCCTCTGCAGAGGAGCTTCGGAAGCACAGCTGGTCGGGCATCCCGCGGGAGGTTCGGCCCATCACCTGGAGGCTGCTATCGGTGAGCACCCCACCGCGTCTGCCCTACTTCCCTTCCTCTCTCTCTCTCACTTCCCTCTCTCCTTCTCTCTCTCTCTCTAGCTCTCTCTCCCTGATCTCACCATTCCTCCATCACTCTCTTCCCATCTCTTTCTCTCTCTCTCTCTCTCTCTCTCTCTCTCTCTCTCTCTCTCTCTCTCTCTCTCTCTCTCTCTCTCTCCCTCCCCCCCTCCCCCCCTCCTCCTCCTCTTTTCTCATCTCCCCCAGCCCCTGTCATCCCTCCATGGTTCTGGAAATAGACCCCTCTCTGCTCAACTCTCTGACATCCACTTTAAAATAAGCCCCGCCGCCGCCGCCGCCACCGTTGGGGGAATAGTCGAGGTGGGGCCCGCCATCTGGAGCACGCCCCATAGCCCATGCACTCTGCTTCCCCCAAAAGCGCCGTTTGTCAGGGTTTATTAGCTCAACGCCCATCAAAAAGCAAGCGGAAAAAAACAGCTAGCTAAACAAAAATATACATGTGGTCACCCAAGAAAAGGGGGACGTCCCACTACCCCTCCCCTTCTCCTTGTCGCCTTTGCTTTCTCCTCCAAAGTTGTGTTGCCCGCTTAAAAGTAGCTGAGGAAAGAAAGAGAGAATGTGCAATGTGTCAGATTTTAATAGCTGAGTGCCCATCAAAAAAAGATGAAAACAGCCAGGCTAAAAAAACCTACACGTGTTCACCCAAAAACAGGGGACATTCCACTATCCCTCGCCTTCCCTCCCTCCTCCATAGTTGTGCTGCGTGCTTAAAAGTAGCTGAAGAACGAAATACAGAATCCGATATTTGTCAGATTGTATTAGCTGGAGGCCCATCGAAAGGAAAAAAAAAACAACAACAAGCTGAACAAGAAATATACACGTGGTCACCCAGAAAATGGGACGTCCCACTGCTCTTCCTCACAATTGCCCTTCCTTGTGTACTTAAAAGAAGCTGAAAAAAAGAGAAAAGAAAGAAAGAAACACAGAAAGAAAGCACCATATTTCAGATTGTATTAGCTTAATGTCCATCAAAAAAGAAAAAAAAGAAAACAGACTACACAAAAATATTGTCACCGAAAAGGGGCCGCACCATAGAGCCATTGCTCTACCCCTCCACTTCCCTGTCTCCTTGTTTTCTCCTCCAAAGTTGCGCTGTGTGCTTAAAAGTACTCTGGCTGCTGGAGCTGACAGCAGAGAGGGTGAGTGAGTGGCAGAGTTGATAGGTGGGTGGCACCAGGGAGGGTTGGTCTGTTATCGAGAGGCACAGCAGCGAGGGCGTGGTGGCAGGCCAGGAAGTGGCAGAGGACGGGACATGAATCAGCAGAGCGGGCATCAAGCTGTAATGCCCATCACCACTGTCTGCCGCCCGCCATCTCTAATGCAAAGTCTGCGCCATGCTGGAGAGACAAACACTCCTCAGGACTCTTCAGAATAAACAGAGAGAGAGAGAGAGAGAGAGAGAGAGAGAGAGAGAGAGAGAGGGAGTCAGAGAGAGAGTCAGAGAGAGAGAGTCAGAGAGAGAGAGAGATGGGCAGGGCAGAAGTGGAAGAGCGAAGAACAGGGCATGATTCAGCAGTGCAG
The DNA here is from genome assembly GCF_034702125.1 of Engraulis encrasicolus. Classification (NCBI taxonomy): domain Eukaryota; kingdom Metazoa; phylum Chordata; class Actinopteri; order Clupeiformes; family Engraulidae; genus Engraulis; species Engraulis encrasicolus. The sequence continues at coordinate 34,502,769 of NC_085866.1, read as the reverse complement.
GAATAAAGTTTTAATGTCCATTGCTACCGCCGCCCGGGCAAAGTCATATAATGCATCACAATGCTGGACTGACCGGCCGGCATGATTCAGTGCAGTGAGAATCAATTGCTGTAATGCCCATTGCTGTTGGCGGTTGAAGGGCAGATGTGCCTCACCATAGCCAGTGCCATGCTGTGTAGAGAGAGGGAGGGATACCTCAGAGTAGTCTTAGGGAGAGATGGGCAGGGCAGAAAGTAGTAAGGAGGACGAGAGGGCATGACGAGAGGGTATCAAGCTGTATTGCCCATTATTGTTGGCCGTTTAAGATCAGACATGCCTTACCATAGCCAGTGCCATGCTGTAGAGAGAGGGACACCTCAAAGTAGCCTTTGGCACAAAGTACAAAGGAGGGGAGGGAGGGGACACAATTCAGAAAAGTGGGCGTCAAGATGTAATGCTCATATACAGCGGCAGTGCAAGGGCAAAGACACCTCACTATGGCCTTTGCCATGTTGGAAAGAGATATATGGCACCTCTAAATAGTCTGGAAAGAGAGATGGGCAGGCCAGGAAGTGGCAGAGGAGGGGACATGACTCAGCAGAGCCGAGCCAGCATCCCACTGTAGCATCCAGCACCACCACCAGGGCAAAGGCTGAGATGCTCTGTGCCATGCTGGAGACAGACAGACTGACAGACAGACTGACTGGCTGACTGACTGACTGACTGACTGACTGACTGACTGACTGACTGACTGACTGACTGACTGACTGACTGACTGACTGACTGACTGACTGGCTGACTGGCTGACTGGGAGAGATGGGAATGGCAAGGCAGGGCAGGAAGTAGCTGAGAAGGGGACATGATTCAGCATTAGCCAGCAACACACAATGCAATTGTCCATCACTATTGGCAGGGCAAAGGCAGAGTTGCCTCACAATACGAGACAAATAAAGAGACACAGCCACAAAGACAGAGACCGACCGACAGACAGACAGACAGACAGACAGAGATGGGACGCCTCAGAATGGTAAGAGGGAGAGATGGATTAGGCAGGGCATGAAGGGGTAGCAGAGGAGGACAGCAAATGATTCAGCAAAGCGGCAACCACTTTAGCACTCCAATCACCACCACCAGTGAAAAGGTTTGGATAGCTTGTGGCAAAGATACCTTTTTTCATTACTGGAGAGCGAAACAGACAGAGAAACAGAAAAGAGAGAGAGATGGGACTCCTCACAACAGTTTGTGCCATACTGAAGAAAGACAGAAAGTGAGAGAGGGAAAGAAAAAAAGAAACACACCAATGGAAAGAAATGTTGTTGGAAATGGCAAGGGAAAATAAAGGAAGCAAAGCTTGGAAGAGTTTTGGTGGTAGTGGAAAATGTCCTATAGAAGTAGAGGTGAATGATGGATGATGTGAAGATGAAAGTGTGTGCGTGCGTGCGTGCGTGCGTGCGTGCGTATGCGCGCGCGCGCGCGCGCGTGTGTGTGTGTGTGTGTGTGTGTGTGTGTGTGTGTGTGTGTGTGTGTGTGTGTGTGTGTGAGAGAGAGTTTGTGGGAGTGAGAGACTTGAGTGAGAGTGAGAGACTACTAACTTTAGACTGCCATACCTGTTCAACCCGTCTGCCTCGGGGCCAATTCCTCACTTCCACACCCATCTAGAGACTGCACCCCTCGCACGCCCACCACACTTCTCACCTGTTCCCAGGTGAGGGCGGGGTCAACTGAAAACTAACACACCCAACGCACGCAGCACACCAGAGTTCAGGCCCAAATATTTAACCTATCCGAGCGCAGATCAGACAGGGAATTAGGTTGAAGTCTTTATTTCTGCATCTTTATATATTTCTTTATTTTCTGGATGTTCTGGTACGGATAGATAAAGAGCCACACAGGTACTGCACTCAGATAGATCAGTTAACCTCAACGCCCACTCAGAGGATTTGGTAATTACCTTTCTGTACTGCAGATAGCGTAGCCTACGAGGCAGAGTTTAAATGAAACAAGACCTTGCAATTTTGTGTCTACAATCACCCCACACACTCTGTTAACAAGTGCACATATGCACTTGAGTGAGTGTGTGCATGATCACGCGTGCTCATGCACACACACACACACACACACACACACACACACACACACACACACACACACACACACACACACACACACACACACACACACACACACACACACACACACACACACACACACACACACACACACACACACACACGTGATTCTGTGCATATACTGTATGTGTGTGCAGCACATAGGTACATGTACAAACAGCAATTACATATTAATAGAAATCATGAAATGTGCAGTCAGATGTACAGAACCCCATCACTGTTAAAAGCAGGGAATGCGGAAAGTTTCTTTTTATTTCAACTTAATATTTCCCTAAGAACCTATCTGCATGCAGCAGGGCATTGGTAATGATTTTCGCCGTCATCATTCACCTCCCGACTTAAACATTATCAGGCCCAGACGAGAAACGTGTGGCTGTGAATTCATGGGACTTTATGGATCGAGTGCCCAGGATGGAAGACATCTTTACATTCATGGAAGGCCTTACTTGGCCGTGATTTAATGTCGGATGGTGAGGCAATTGGTGAGATGAGGGGGGAAATAAGGAAAAAGAGAAAAGGAAGAAATGGAAAGATAAAGATGAAATAAATGATAGAATGTAGGGGGTTAGTGGAAGGGGAAAGGGGGGAGTGTGAATAAAGAAAAATACAAATGGAAATATATTAAATACATTAGTGAATTTAGGGATTAGAAGAATGAGAGAGGGGGAAATAGGAATGAAAAAAAAAAGATTCAATAAGTTAATGAAAGGAAGTATGGGTTAGAAGCATGGGAGCCCGATGGGGTGATGACGAGAAATAAGAGATTTAAAAAAAGAGAGAAAGTAGGGGTTATGAAAATGGGGTGATATACGCAATAAGTATGCAATGCCAAGGTGGGGGGAAAGGGGCGAGGGGGGGTGGGGGGTGTTGTTGGGGAGCATTGCACACCATGTGGCAGTGATATTGGGCAGACTACACTACCACAGACTCCTGGCTGGCACAGGCTGCCCTGATTTGCATGGGTTAGTGGGTGCAAGTCCTAACACACACGCACACGCACACGCACACACACACTTGAGCGAGACAGAGGCCTGCATTTCCATTGATTTGTTTTGCAGTGTCGTGTTTGCGTTTGATATAATTAAAAATTTGGAGGCGGTTGAGGGAGCAATTAATGGCATAAGGATGAGAGGAGGAGAGAAGGTTGCAGCTTTGTGCACATTTTTTGTGCAATGGCGGAAGGAAAGATGCTCTGTGTGTGTGTGTGTGTGTGTGTGTGTGTGTGTGTGTGTGTGTGTGTGTGTGTGTGTGTGTGTGTGTGTGTGTGTGTGTGTGTGTGTGTGTGTGTGTGTGTGTGTGTGTGTGTGTGTGTGTGCGTGTGTGTGCGTGCGTGTTTATGTTTATGTTTATGTTTATGTTTATCTGTGGTTTAATGGGTGTGTCAATGTGCATTAAGTTGCATGACATTTGTGGTGTCATTGCATATCTTTTTAAAGTGTGTATGTGGGTGTGAAATGAGTTTCATGGTGCTTGTTTGTGTGTTTGTGTTGGTTTTTAGTGTGAATTTCATGGTGTCTGCAGTGCCATTTTATACGTCATTGTGTTTGTCATGCCAATCAGTGTGTCTGCAAATGTTGCTGTGTTTGTATCTGTGTCTGTCTCTGTGAGTGTATATTGCTGGTTCTCAAACTGTGGTGTGTGTACCGAGAGCTCTCTGGTGGTATGCAGGAGAATCATTTTTTTTACATTGAATTGAAGGCTGGTCAAAGATTGCAGCCGATAACGTCTCTTTGGTCCTACATTTTCTACTGTTAACCTGAATGAAGTATAATACATAATGCATAATCGTACTAGCCCTGCAAGACATTTAAATACAAATCTGCACCGAATGTGATTGTAATGGTCAATGCCGTGCTGGTTACCACTTTCATTGTGTTCACTGCGGGCGCCATGGGTCACTTACCTGACTAATCAACAAGGTGGTGTGTGAAGTAGAATGATAAAAAGTAAAGAAGTGCACTAGGTAGAGCCAGAATAGGAGTCAAAAAAAGGCCTAACGGTAGGGCACTGGGTTACTATGCTGGCTACCCGGAGTTGATTCCGGCCCGAGTCATTGGCCGATCCTTCCCCATCTCTCTCCCCACTCTTTTCCTGTCTGTCCTCCACTGTCCTGTCAGAAATAACGGTAAAAATATACATATAAATAATAAAATTAATTAATTAAATTAAATTAATTAAATTAATAAAAAAATACATATACATAAACAAATTAAAATGACTTGAAATATAGACAGAAACAGGTATGAACTATAGAACTATGAAAACTGTCACTTCTCTGCAAACATGGCCAGTGACAGGGTGTAGATCCAGGCAATTAGCCAAAAAATACCGTAATGATGCTCCGAAGTTGCTACGCTGCTAGCTTACCTGGTTGAGGAAGCCAAAATAAATTGGTAATTTCTGACTGCATAGCCTATTATGTAATTAGAAATTCTTGGTCTTGTTGCTCGTGAATGAAAAGCAACATCAGTCAGAACAGCATCTGATCATAACCACTATTTATGAGAAGCTGAAAATGATATGACTAGTCAACGAATTAACGCTAATTGGAGTCCCACCCCGGTTGCATTTACTAAATTTATCGAGGTAGCTGGCTACCGGGGACGTTCATGCTACGTAATCTACTGTACATTTTGGTCACGCTGTTGTGGTTTATGGATGAAGCTTTCTGTCTGAAATGGCTAAATGGCATGCTTACTGATATAGATATCCTGTGTGTTTTCTGTGGGTGTATGAGAAAGCAAGTGTGACAATTGTTTGGTGTTTAAACGCTAAACTGGTGTAGGTGGGGAAATGTTACATTATGCAGCACAGTACAGTTAAGTGCTTTAATAGCATACTGCAGTTGTGATACTGCAGCAAGATATATTTCATAAATAAGGGATGTCTGATCCTCAGTGTCTGTCAGGAGAACGCAGCCATCACATTAGGAATACATGAATCATTCCTTTGTTGACTGTCAAAAGCGAATAGGGAAGGCCTTTGCTGCGATATTCTGATGTTGGTTGTCAAGGTGGTACTCGGAGAGCTCAACATTTTCTCAGGTGCTACAGAGCACAAAAAAACGTAGTAAAACCTAGAGCCACTAGTAGTGTGTGTGTGTGTGTGTGTGTGTGTGTGTGTGTGTGTGTGTGTGTGTGTGTGTGTGTGTGTGTGTGTGTGTGTGTGTGTGTGTGTGTGTGTGTGTGTTTGTGTGTGTGTGTGCTGCTTGTCTGTCTGTGTGTGTGCCTGTATTGGCCCTTGCGTGGCCCTTCCTGACTCTGTGTCCTCTGTGTGGCCGTCTCCAGGGCTACCTGCCTGCCAACATGGAGCGGCGGGAGCAGGTGCTGCAGAGGAAGAGGGAGGAATACTTTGGCTTCATCGAGCAGTACTACCACTCACGCACCGACGAGCACCACAGAGACACCTACAGACAGGTAACAGCACTGCACCAGCATATACGCTTGCACGCAAGCGCAGACAGACAGACAGACACACACAGATTTGAATTCCTTTATTCCAACTCTCTAATGCAAATATAAAGTGAAAGCCCACCTGGGAAACTCCAACTCCCATTGTCATTTTGACACAGCACTCCACAACACACAAGTGCACACTGCCACACAGTGAAATTGCATATGCCTCCCCCGTGCAAGGGGGCAGCCCCCAGTGGCGCCCCAACGGAGCAGTGTGGTGGGAGGGGAGCATGCTCAGGGTACCAGGGTACTGGTTAATTTAATTACCTTGCGGGTCGGGAGTCGAACCGCTAACCTTTGGCCTACAAGTCCACTTACCATGACTGTCTAAATGTACTGCCCAAATGTACAAGATGTATTTCTGTAAAGATTCTTTTCATCCAGGTCATGTTGTTTCACACACACACACACACACACACGCACACGCACACGCACACGCACACGCACACACACACGACACACTCATACACCACTCAAACACCTTCATAATGTCTTACAGACACCCACGCACAAAGACAGGTGACAGTCAGCGTGTGTGTGTATGTGTCTGTGTCTATATGCCTGTTTGTGTGTGTGAGAAATAGAGTGTGTGTGATATACCACTCTCTCTTGAGTCCCTGGACAACTGGCAGCTCTGCTATGTTAGCTTGGGCTAACACCCACCCATAGGTGATGATCCCTGCGGCGGCCGAGGAATAATTGCACAACAGATTAGAGCCGACAGTTTGTTCAGCGCTGTCGCGAGGATGAGTTATGGCAACCGGACAGACCTGTCTGCTTGAATAATTATGTAAGAGCAATTAATAAAGATTATACCTCTCCCTCGTCTCTGTGCAGAAAGAGCCAAAAAAAAAAAAAGAGTGTGAAGGAAAAGTCCGAACAGGAGTGTCATGTGCCAAGGTCCGGTCACTGACATACCTGCATCAGCACTGGAAGCATCTATTGCCCTTTTGATCTCTCTCTCTCTCTCTCTCTCTCTCTCTCTCTCTCTCTCTCTCTCTCTCTCTCTCTCTCTCTCTCTCTCTCTCTCTCTCTCTCTCTCTCTCTCTCTCTCTCTCTCTCGCTCTCTCTTCCTGGTCTCACCCCTCATCTCTCTATCACTCCCTCATCTGCCTCCCTTTCCCCTCTCTTCCCCCTTATCTTTATCATCTCTTTCTTCTCTCCTTCATTTTCTATGAACCTTGTTCTGTTTGTCTGTCCCTATCTGTTTTTCTCATTAAGTGCCCTGTCTTTTTTCTATCTCCCTAAATCCCTATTTTTCATCATCTATTCTCCTCTCATCCTCGTTGTCCCTAGTTCCCTCTCTGTTTCACTTCTGTCCCTCCCCCCTCTTCCTCGGCGCTTCTCTAACTGTGACACTCATGCTCCGTTACATCTCTCTCCTTTCCTCTCCTTTCCTCTCTACTTCCCCTCCCTCCACCCCTTTTTTTTACCAGCACTCTCACTCATCTGTATCACTTATCCGTTGCTACTCCTCTCTCTTTCTCCCCCTCCCTCTTTCGCTTCCATCTTCCTCTTCTTTTAACTCTCTTTCACTCTATTCTTCTCTGTCTCTCTGTTCCTCTCTGGCCAGCCCTCTTTTTTTTACCAGGACACTTACTCATCTGTATCACTTATCCTGTGGTACCCACCTATCTTCCGTTCCCTCTTCCTTTCCCTTTGACTCTCTCACACTCTTTCTTTTCCCCCTCTCTCTATCCCTTCTGTTTTTACTAGTGTTGCCAGTCATCTGTTTCACTTATCCTGTGGGGCCTCTCGCTCTTTCTCTCTCTTTCACTCCCCCCTGTGCTTCTCATTCTTCTCCATTGCCCACCCTCTGCCGCTTCCACCTAGCCTGGTTCTCACCGACGGTGCGTGTGTGTACACAAACTACCGTCTGGTAACACTGCCGCTAACATGCTCTTCTCGAGTCAGAAAGCAAATGGTGCATTTATTGCAACTTACCACCAACAAATTCCTCCAAAAACGTTTTCTGTTCATCTCTAAAGAGTCAATATAGTCTATAATCTGTCCTGTGACTCATCAATTTGAGCTGCCGTTGATATTTAAGCAATAAATACTCTGTTTATTTTCTACTCGAGAAGAGCATGTTAAAGGAGAAGTCCAGTTTTTTGAATATTAAGGCCATTTTCTGAGTGGTTTGCAATGTTTTAGAGTCCCCCTCGCCGTTTATTTCATGTTTGCTGCAGTCTCTGTTATTTGGCTGATTTGGATTTTATCTCAACCAGCTTTAGAATGGCCGTCTATGAGCACCTGCAACTCTGTTCTTAAAATCACCTTAAACATTTGTTTTCGAAAATCTACAGCTCACAAAGTGGTTAGGGGTGTTCACTAGCAGTCCCTAACAACAGTGTTTCCCACAGAAATTTTGGAAACTATGGGGGCAGCCGGGGTTTTTTTTGTCCGGGGGGGGGGTCTTCTCACACGGGCCTTTTTTTTTTGGGGGGGGGGGGTATTCTTGCAGCGTAAATGCAAAACGGCAAAACAATGACTACAGTATGACATTGGCGCATGGAGAAACTGTAGGCCTGGGCCTATATTTCAACCATTTATATTTTGAGAAATAAGGCTACATAAGATTTTACCCATGACTTGTATAATAGTAGTACATTGTCATTGTCAAAAAATGCAGTACAGTGAATAATTTCTGTTTACAACACAGTTTCATTCGTCCCTCATGCAGGGGTCTGGGAAACAATAATAAAACAAAATAGGAGCAGAGATAAGAATTTAAGAGCACTGTGAAATTGTTAACGCATAGACAAAAAGGGTCTTAGAGGGTAGGCTATGCCTTTTCCCCCACACATATCTGTAGGCGTACACATTCTACATGAGGGGTGCTGGTCACAGGGCCAGTTTTTTCCAAATTCCTCCCATTAAAAGGGCTGAACAACATATTACACATTTATGTCTATATTCACATTCATTACACATTAATTTCTATATGCAGCCTGATGTCTCCTCTGCTGTGTCAATGAAGGTCTGTCACCAAACTCATTACAACTGTAAAACAAAGCCTAGGGAGTGTTAGTAAACTCATCCCAACTGTCCCTTCTCTGAAGGTTTTTATATTGCTCCCAAACCCAAGTAAACTACAACAACTTGACTAGGCTTTTGATCCCTGTCTTTCAAGCACTTGTGGTTCTCTCTATAGCAGGGGTGCCCAACCTTTTTTTAACCAAGATCTACTTTTGAAGTTGATGGTCTGCCGTGATCTACCAAGTCAAATTCAAGGATGTCAGTATGAAAATTTAAGACCACCATTTATTAATCACCATTATTATGAACAAAATGTTTTCAGTAGGCTACTATGGCTGTATCTTTTCAGTGTGTTTTTAAAGTGTGTTGAATAGCCTATCTTTACAAAGCAATGCAGCACTGATAGTATGCAGAGATAATTTCAGTCATACACAAGTCATAAACAACTGAAACAATTTCAAAATGATAAACATTTGGTATATAAAAGGCACATAGGCCCTATTTCTAAAATATGATGAAGCATTATCATGCCTTCAGTGGTATAGGCTACAAATTAAAAAGGGCTCAGAAATTCACCATTTGTTGTGGGTAAATAGTAGGCTACTATGAGAGAGAGAGAGAGAGAGAGAGAGAGAGAGAGAGAGAGAGAGAGAGAGAGAGCAATGAGAGAACTCATTGGATTGGTTAACACCCCTGTTAAGTGTGACTTCTATGAAGGTTTTTTTTTTCAGCTCTCTGGGACAGTAGCACAGCAAAGGCTTTCTATTGTGAGTTTGGCCAATCGTTTTGTCCACAACTGAAGCAAGAAACAGCACAAATTGAAGTGAATTCCATAGTCAACAACTAACATTTCCCTTATACGCGGCACGCGATGTAAACGCAGTTAGCGATGATGCATGCGACTAGCGATTTGGACGAAGATCCTCGCATATCGGCGTGTCATAACGCATCGTTGCGCACATGTTCTGTTACTCACCCGATGTTACACGTGTGCACACATGAATCAACTGTAATACCCTTACGGTCACTTCCTAATGCTTTCCCCTCATTCTGTATACCGTGGGACTACTTATCTAACCAATACAGAGTCTATAGGATGTATTTACTCCAGGAGGAAAATGCGAAGGAAATTCAAAATCGTAATTCAAATCGTTTTTAACAAAAACGGATATCGTTTTTTTTTTTTTTTTTTTAAGTTTTTTTTTTTTTTTTTTACATTTTCGTAAACTATGGCGGCCAAATTTAAACTATGGCGGGCCGCCATAGTTTCCTCAATGTATGGGAAACACTGCTAACAAGTTTCGAGGCGAAATATGGCTTCTGTCATTTTTTATTTGCCATTTTGTGAAAGAAAGTGAAAGTGAAAGTGAAACTTAACTAACAAATTGCTACATAAAACACACATAAAACACGACAGATGCCATATTTCGCTACAAAAATTGTTAAGGAACACCAGTCAATACTGCTGAACACTTGGTCAGTTGCATATTCTTGAAAACAAATGTTAAAGGTGAATTTAAGAACAGAGTTGCAGGTGCCCATAGACGGCCATTCTAAAGCTGGTTGAGATCAAATCCAAATAAGCCAAATAACAGAGACTGCAGCAAACATGAAATAAACGGTGAGGGGGACTCTAAAACATTACAGACCACTCAGAAAATGGCCTTAATATTCAAAAAAGTGGACTTCTCCTTTAATGGCAGCGCTACCAGAGGGCAGTGTGTGTAGCTCCGCTCCACCAGGGGGCTCCAGAGCTGCAC
>NC_085866.1:34479967-34487467 GCF_034702125.1 Engraulis encrasicolus | reverse complement strand
TACCTGTAAGCGTAAAAGTTCATAACTCAATTCTATGCTCATGGTTTTTCTATTGATCCACAATGCAACCCCCCCATCCACCCGCCCCTTTAATTTTCACCAGGAAACATATCTGTTTGGGATTCTTGTTTGTTTGGGCTGAATGGTAATGGTGTTGTGTTGTGTTGTTTGTGTTTGTGTGTGTGTGTGTGTGTGTGTGTGTGTGTGTGTGTGTGTGTGTGTGTGTGTTTGTGTGTGTGTGTGTGTGTGTGTGTGTGTGTGTGTGTGTGTGTGTGTGTGTGTGTGTGTGTGTGTGTGTGTGTGTGTGTGTGTGTGTGTGTGTGTGTGTGTGTGTGTGTGTGTGTTTTCCAGATCCACATCGACATCCCAAGGACGAACCCTCTAATCCCGCTCTTTCAGCAGCCACTGGTGCAGGAGGTGAGTTTCCGACTGGCTGCGCTCTCCTTTCCTCTCTCTACTTCTCTCTCTCTTTTCTCTCCATCCTTCTCTCTCTCCTCTCTCTCTTTCTCTCTCCTTCCCCCTCTCTCTCTTTCAATCTCTCTTATTACCTCTTTCTCAGTCTCTCTCTCCCTTTTCCCACCGTTCCCTTCTCTCTTTCTCCTCTCCTTCCCTCTCTTTCCTTCTCTCTCCCACCCTCCCCTTCTCTCCCTCACCTTATCCCTCTTTCTCCTTCTCTCTCTCCTTCTCTCTCTCCTTCTCTCTCCTCTCTCCTTCTCCTTCCTTCTTCTTCTCTTGATCCTTCTCTCCAACCCTCCTCTTCTCTCTCCTTCCCTTCTCCTCCCCTTTTCTCTCCTTCTCTCGTCTTCTCTTATTCTCATTCCCTCTCCTCCTCTGTTTCCTTCTCTCTTCTTCTTCTCTTTCACTCACTCACTGTCTTGCTAGCTTTCTTTCTCTCTCAGTCTTTCTTTTCTCTACTTCTCATTTTCTCTCGCTCACTCCCTCTCTTTCTCCCTCACTCACTGCATCTCCCTCTCTCTCTTTCTCTGCCTCTCACCCTCTCCTCCTCTCTTCCACCCTTCTTTCTCTCTGCTCCCTCTCTCCCACTCCTTCTCTCCATCGCTGCTCTTTTGCTTAGTCTGTCCTTTCAGTGTAATCTGTCCTTCTGTCCTCTGTGCTTCTCCACCTCTTTTCCCCCTCCATCCTCCTCTCCTCCTCTCTCTCTCAGCCTGCCTCTTTTGTCCTCCCCTCCCCTTGCAGCGTCTCCTTTTCTCCAGTCACACCTGTCTCCTTTCCTTTTTCTTTTTGTCCTCTCCTCCCCCCTCCATCTGTCTTTTCCCTCTTCTCTCCACCTCTGAGCTCCACGTATACATACTTCCTCAGCCTGTACCATCTTCTCCTCCTTCTCTACCTACTCTCCTTCCTCCTCATCCTCATCGTCTCCTTCCTCCTCCTCCTCTTCTTCACACACTAGTCCTGCACCTGTCCTCTTTTTCTCCCCCTCTGTTCTTTCCCCTCCCTCCCTCCCTTCCTCCTCCTCCTCCTCCTCCTCCTCCTGTGTTTCTGTTCTCCCTTCTCTCCTCTCTCGCACCACATCTGCATGCTAACCTTCATCCTGGCTCTCTCCGACACGTCCCCTCAGGCAGGGCCCGGTGTGGTGTAGCGCTGCCGTGCCTCATCACACTTCCTGCTTTTTTTCTTTTTTTTTCCTCGGTCGGTTCCTTTTATTTCTCCTTTTGAAGGTCACCTGAAGGTCAGGGCGTCAGCATCACCAGAGGCAGGGCCAGAGACAGCTCAAGGTCACGGGGTCACACCACCCCCACACAGCCCAGGTACCCCCCCTGGTCAGACATTTTGTCTCAGTTTGTGCTGTATCATTCATTGGATTAAATTACTTGTCAGTCCAGTGACGGTGGGTGTGCTGTACCCGCACTATTGGCAATGGAGGAATATCAAGGCAAGGGATTGTAGTGGGTGTGAATTTTTTGATACAGGCAGAGGAAAACTTGGTAAAATAAGTCACTTATAGTTTAGTTTTTTTATATCCATGTAAATAATTTGTCCACAGTTGCCAGAACAGATATGGTAACTCTGTTTCTGTTCTTTTCACATTTTAATGGGTCTGTTGGGTATTTTAGCAACAAGTCTTGACTAGTTGCAGTGTTAATTGACCTAAGGTCATTGTATGGCGAGTGTACATTTTCTTCTCAATGCGGTATGGATTGACTTAGTATTCATGTGTGTATGGCTATGAGATGGTGGAAACAAACAGGGCTATTTTGCATACTTTTGCATTTGCTGCAATTTTATTTATGTTCTTTCTGTTACCCTGACAACCTCGTAATTTGAAGCCACATCTGTTTGCAACTCCTCCTGTCATTGGGCCAGAGTTCTTAGTTTTAATTTGCATAACACAACAGATGGACGCGCGCACAAACCTGCCTTTTCCTTCAGGTGAATTTCCATGAATCCACTCAACATATGCAAATGGGCCTGAGCACAATCAGTGACCTGCATGTATACACGATCTGCTGGGTCTTACAAGGTTCTGACAGTTATACATTAATTTTGATGATATCTACATAAACACATCATAGCAAAGCAAACGTGACGTCAATGCACGATTGAACGAGCACGTTGTTACAACAGGGTCTGCTACGTACGTACGTGGTCTGCTGTGTTGTCTTTGAATAGCTTTTAACATGAAGGCCACATCGACCTGGCCTACATACAGTACCGGGTACATATTTCCATTTGCTTACCTTGAAATATGGAAAAATCACTTTTGATCAGGGAAAAATAAGTGTCTTTCAGTGTTGTAGAGTATGCGTAACTTAATTACCTTGTACAGTGAGGGCCTACTTTGTTCTAGTCCAGAGAACAATTTAATTTTTATAGAAGTTGTATTTACAACTCTGCGCCTGGCAAAAAAATGTTTAGACATAGGAAGTCCACTGGGAAATATTCATTGAAAAATTAGACAAACTGCTTGTTATAGGAGACACCCATTAAATAGAAAAATTACCCTGAGCGCTTGTATTTATTAATTTTAAACAGCACGCACACGGTCAAACGAAAAGTATGTCGTGATGCGTGGAGAATTGTTTTGTAATCGAGTTGTTACCCCTGGAAACGTAATCGAATCAGGAGGCCACTGAAGTGTCACGCATCTAATTCTGAGTGAATCTCCTTGCATGTATGTTGTATGTGTGCTTGTGTGCGGTTGTGTGTCCTGTATACGAGGTGTCCTTGAGCTTCTTGTATAGACTGAGAGATAGAGAGAGTGAGGAGAGAGAGAGAGAGAAGGCATGAGAGAAATAGAGAGCAAGAGCGAGAAAGAGTGAAAGAGAGTATGAGTGAAAGAGAGTAAGAGTAAGCACCTGGGGCGTTGAGTGGTGCAGCCCTCCTAAATGAAGCATGGCATTTTATGCACAGCCCCGAGCCATGATGTGCACTTGCCAGTAGCCCGAGCAGCGCTGCGCGCCGCATAGCAAATGGAATCATATCACCATCGTCGACCCGGCCGCCTCTGGATGCTGAATGCACGAACGGAGCATTCCTCCAACCAACCACTCGAGTGAAGAAGGAGAAATGATCTTGTGCCATTTAGCACCACTGGGTCGGCTGGCATTTTGCAGTCTCTCTCTCTCTCTCTCTCTCTCTCTCTCTCTCTCTCTCTCTCTCTCTCTCTCTCTCTCTCTCTCTCTCTCTCTCTCTCTCTCTCTACCTCTCTCTATCTCTCTACCTCTCTCTCTCTCTTTCTCTCTCTCTCTCTCTCTCTACCTCTCTCTATCTCTCTACCCCTCTCTCTTTCTCTCTTTCTCTCTCTCCCCTCTCTCTCTCTCTGTCAGTGTGGCTCTCTCATACAGATTGAGTCATTACAGTGGCTATCATTCAGGTAGTTTAGTTACACAGTAAAAAAAAAGTCTGTTAATTCAACATTTAACACTCTGAGGTCTACGGGGTCACCTGTGACGTTTATGTAGCAAACACTTTTGCTTTCAAGGTACAAACTTCAAAGTTTTTGGCCAGATATATTTAGAGTGTGTTTTCTTGCACTGATTGAATACCTCTAAAATGTTTTTTTTTTGTACAGTCGTGTTTACACTCAATTTAAATAAAACTTCTTTGCATTACATTCACTTTACTGTCATATTATTTTTGTCAGACTTTTCAGAATACAACCCTATGTGCCACTTTTGCATAGATGTTTACAGTTAGTTGAAATACTTGGAAAAACGTCAAGGTGTTGCAAACTACCTCAAAGCCTCTGAGAGACCTTAGACTCCAGAGCACTCTGGGTCCAACTACTCTCTGATGTTAAAGAAGAAATGAAACGAATATTCATCTATTATTCACATTAAATATTGTGCCTATTTCTAAAACATCAATCCAACTTTAAATATTTTTTCCGGGCATAACTTGTTGAAACGGCAACTTAAAACCGTGCCTTTGGTGCGACAATATTTACAGGGCCGTGACATCATAAGGTTGACACCCTCTTTTTGCGAGTATGGCTGGCTGCAGAAATATCATACATTTGAAGGACCCATATCTCATAAAGGAACCAACATTAAGATACAAACATCGACATGTCGAAAGAACACACCCCTAACATTATGTGGAAAAAAACTCACGTTGAATATAAGCCTCACAAATAAGCCTAGTAGACTTTTCTGTGATGATGCACCTATGCCATATGGGTTGGAAAGATATGCCATATTCGGCACAGGATCGACGGGCACAAAACAGCACCGCGCTCCTACTAGGCTAACACGTAGGCTACACGCTGATTATTATTAAGATATTATCAATCATATGACGCAATATTGTAGGCTGTATGTGCTGTGGTAAGCTGGAAAATATGGGAGCATGTTAGGGTGCCAGCTGCCGGTTTCTCAGATGGATGTGACATTCCGCGCTGTCTTTGACAGGTTGAAACCGAATTGGCACTTTGAAAGCCAGCTTTAAAAATCTTATTAAACAATGGCGTTGTCTCAATTATTATGCCGACAACTTACCGATCAACCAGCGCGGCATCTAACTTATTTTTTTGTTTTTTGGCAACGTGACAAGGCGGGGACGATGCTTTGGCTGCTGCGAAGCGAAATTGCACCATCAGCTACTTTAAAAACGTATGACGAGGTAGCCCAATAGCATGGTTTTAATGTAATCTTCATAAACAATGGCGTTATACCCATCATTATGCGACAATTTGGAAGTCGGTGTAGGTATATTTTAGATGTTCGTGCTCAGGAGCTGTTGTTGTATAACACAATAACTGCACGACCGCCGGCCATGGATAGTCATTACTACACAACACAGATGTTCGTGCTCGGATGCAGGGGTTCAGGGGATTTTGTTGCATATAAAGCAATAACTCCACGACCGACGGCCACTGAGTCGTAACGAAACACAGCCTCGACCCGCAGCGCATTGACCGAGGACCCTTGTTAGTAGCCTACTAGGGTGCTACAATGGCAGAGAGGAATAGCATCTTTAGCATGCTGCTATAATGCTAAGTGGCTGTCGGCCAGACTCACCCGTCGTCGCACTCGAGCTAGAGATATCCGTCGGCACACCTGCTATCCATAGACACTGCTTGTGGTAGTCTAGTAGTCTATTTCCAACCATGTCCACGGTCTCCAGATTTTTTAAGGTAAACAACAGGAGGGGTGGAACACGCCCGGAGCACAACATTGATCTAGGTCACTTCAAAAGCCGATGCCTCCTACACGATCAGCGTTGTTTTGCCTTTTCCTTGTCAGCAACAGTTCCAGTAATTTTGACTTAAAGAAACTTGTGCAGAGAGATGCCTTCAGTGAAGCTTGTACTTGTTGCAACCTGTACCATTTGGACCGCCACGAACACAATATTTTCCACTGTGCTTTGATTTACTAGCCATATACGCCGCCATTGACTACTATAACTTTGTGGGTTCGGAGTTGGACTGTGTCAACCTTATGACGTCACGCATAAGACAATAAATTCGCACTACTGGGCAAAATATTGCTCATTTTGAGCACGTTTTAAGATGACTTCCTGGATAAATTGTTACACACACAATATCTTGTTTTAATCACAAAGCTTGGAACTTTTGTAATATGCAGCACAAACTGTAAAATTCCAACAATTAATATTCGTTTCATTTCTTCTTTAAATCGGCTCTCTAAGCTCTACTGTGGCCTAACAGTTGGGCACTGGGCCACTATGCCTCTGCCCCCACTCATTTCCTGTCCCTCTCGCACTGTCCTATCAATAATTAAGGCACAAAAGGCAAAAAATCCCCAAGTGTTGAATTAACACTGCAAAATGTACTGTGTAGAGATTGACTGACCACAGTGACTGTCGGCCAGACTGTCAGGGTGAAGGGGTGGAGTGGTGTGAGGAATAGTGGGCATGACCTCGGTGGAGGCCGATTATCCGTCCTGTTCTTCAGCTTCACTACCTATGAGTTTTACCTTCCCTGTGAATTTTGTAGAGTTCATTCAACACTCAAAGAAGAGTGAAAATAAGAAAAGTATTAGATTCAACTGTGTAAGTACATCACTACCTCTGCTTTTTGGTCTCCACGTCTTTTCCCTCACAAATCACAGCAACAACAGCTACAGTAATGCTTGTTATTATTTGTTATTATTGTGGAGCTCTCTCTCTCTCTCTCTCTCTCTCTCTCTCTCTCTCTCTCTCTCTCTCTCTCTCTCTCTCTCTCTCTCTCTCTCTCTCTCTCTCTCTCTCCCTCCCGTATGCCTTGTCTTCTTTTGTGTTGTATTTTCTTTCTCAGGTTCGTAATTGGTTTACCAAGTATATGATTCCCTCTGGTACTCCATTCCTACAACTCTTTCTTTGCCCTGCCCTTTATTGTCTCACTCGTTTTCTCTCCTCATCTCTGTCTCTTTCTCTATCCCTCTCTCCCCTTAGTCTTCCTCCCCACCTCCCTCTCTGTGCTATACCATACCACTCCCGCTGGGCTGTTTTAACCTGACACGCAGCAGTCGGAGGAGTTCAGGTCTGCCGTCAAAGTGTGGCTCCCAGTGTTAGCTTTGACTGCTGGTTAGCAGGGGCTGTTTCCTGTTGTTATTGCTGCTGATGTATTCCCCCCGCAGCAATCAGCCGGTGCAGTGCAGTGGGAGAGAGATGCACAGATGTGCATGCACATATCAGCATACAGTGGGCACACGCATTATTTTCACATGCACACATATGAGTTTCTCACATGCGCTCACGCATGTACGCACTAACGCAGACTGACAAGCACGCGCACACACAGAGGAACACCTACACCTATACATGCACACTCTCTCTCTCTCTCTCTCTCTCTCTCTCTCTCTCTCTCTCTCTCTCTCTCTCTCTCTCTCTCTCTCTCTGTTTTTTTCCTCTCTCTCAACATAAGGTATGCACACATACGGTATTCACATGCACACAGATGAATGCACACACACACACACTACACACACACACACACACACAGATGTGTGTCCCTGAGGAGTGGGTTCTTTGTCGCTCTTGTTTCTGACTCGTGTATCAACTCCTCAGCTCTATTCGTCTTGTTTGTTTGTTTGTTTT
>NC_085866.1:34467467-34474967 GCF_034702125.1 Engraulis encrasicolus | reverse complement strand
ATCTACACATGTGCAGAGTACACACACCCACATACACACACACACACACAAGCATCCATAAATGTATTCACATATGCAGTGCATTTTCTGCCTTGACCTTTTTGTGCGTCGTGTGGTGCATCCTGTAGGGCCCTTGGACATGTGCGGGTCTATACAGTACAATGCTAATTGTGTGTATGTGTGTGTCTGAGAGAGAGAGAGAGAGAGAGAGAGAGAGAGAGAGAGAGAGAGAGAGAGAGAGAGAGAGAGAGAGAGAGAGAGAGAGAGAGAGAGAGAGAGAGAGAAATGGTAAACAGGTCAGCAGTGCTGATGTAGTGGGAGGGAGAGGGAGAGAGTGGGAGAGGGACAGTTGGAGAAAGAGAGCGAGTGAAGTGAGGCAGTGAGTGAGAGAAGGAGGGGGGAGTATAGAAAAAGAGAGAGAAGGAATAGAAAAGAAATAAGAAAAGGAAAAGAATGGAAGGGAAGGGAAGGACGGCCACTGGACGTTGCTATGACGAGACGCCCCAGCCCTCCCTCCATCCCATCCCCTCATTGCTATTCCCGTGCAGTCTGTGCTTATTTAGTCTGAAGGTTAATTACTTAGAGATAGTTAAGGATTACAGGCGAACAAAGGGAGACAATTGATCCCTTCCCCCGGGTGCCACTCCCGCAATGTCACCAGTTTACACGCGGGGACACAACCCTCAGATTACCTGCGAGCCACGATCGATCCAGACTCCATTCTCTCTCTCATTCTCCTTCTCCCTCTCTTCCCTTTTTTGTCTTTTCTTGTCTTTCATTTTCTCTCTCCTTTCTTTCTCTCTCTGTTTGATTTTTTTCTGTCTCCTCTCCTCCATTTGCCATTCTGTTTTTTTCTTTTTTTTTACTTTTAATTCCCTTTTAGCCCCCCCCCCTCTCTCTCTCTCACTCTCCTCTTTGATGTTTGTGTACTAACTGAACCCTCCATTTCCCCCTCTCTCCCCCTCTTTCTCTCTATCCCTCTCTCTTTCTCATTCCATCTTATTCTCTATCTCATCTCTCTCTCTTCTCTTCTCTCTCTCTCTCTTTCCTTCTTGTTCTCTGTCTCTCTGTTCCTCTCTTTCCCCTTCCATTTTTTTTCTCATCCCGTTCCTTTTTCCACTCTTCCACTCTCAAGTTCATTATTGAAAAGCAGATTTTTCTGTTACCCATCTCTCTGTTCTGCTGTGGTCTGTACTTTCCTACTTTCATTTATGTGTGTCTGTGTGTCTGTGTGTCTGTGAATGTCTGTGTGTGTGCGTGTGTGCATTTATACAATAGTGCTGGCATTTATACAATAGTATGTATTTTATTAAAACATGAATACTGTATGTGGACCCTTCTTCACAGGTTTGCTTTTAAAGTTCAGCTATTGATAACATGAACGTGCATGTAGTCAGTCATGTGAACTCCTGCTGAGTGCAGGGCAAATGTCTCTGTGTGTTCTATGAATGCAAATGTTTACTTGCACATGCTGCACACCCATGGACAGTAGAAGAAGATGTGGAAAGTGTGTTCCCTTGTTTGTGCGTGTGTGTGTGTTGTGTGTGTGTGTGTGTTGTGTGTGTGTGTGTGTGTGTGTGTGTGTGTGTGTGTGTGTGTGTGTGTGTGTGTGTGTGTGTGTGTGTGTGTGTGTGTGTGTGTGTGTGTGTGTGTGTGTGTGTGTGTGTGTGTGTGTGTGTGTGTGTGTGTGTGTGTTTGTATTCACATGTACTGAATGAGTGCATTTGTTTGTGCATGTGTATTTTTTGTGCCATTATGCCTCTGTATAGTTCTATGCATTTGCTTGTTCATGTTTGTGTGCATTCACGTGTCGGTGAGATTACAGCCCGCGTCTCTGTGTATGTATGTATGTGCCTATGTGTGTGTTAGTGTTTGTGTTTGTGAGTGAATGTGTGAGGATGTAGAAGAGGCAATCACTCAGTTTGAATGGGCTGCATTGATCGGTGGGATTTAACTGTTTATGGAAGGCCGTGATGGCGCTGCAGAGGAGAGCTCGGCCCACCTGATCGATGGGGTGTAACGGGCATGCTCACGACCAAGCACATGGACACTTCAACACACACAGGCACAAACACGCATGCATGTGCACACAAATGCACACACAGGTACACACAAACCTGCCCGCGCATACACACACACACACACACCCACAGACTACATACATCACACACAGACACATATGCTGTACACACACACAGATACACGCTTATTGACTACACGCATCCCACATCAGCACCACCCCTGCATCAGTACCACCCCTGCGGTGTAATGTCCAGAGAGACAAGCAGAGAGCCCTCCCAGTCAAGCCTGCTCAACACCCCATTACTTAGGCTGCATTAAAGACCCTTTCAACACTAAAAAAATCAATTTATTTTCTATTTTATCTGTTTTTTTTCCTTCTTCTCTTCACATCATTTGGAATACTAAAATGGAAGTCTCTGGAGCTTGTTCATACATTTTTACACTTAACTTTCCTAGGTTATTTTCTTTGAAAATTTGCAGTGTATTTTACAAGAGAGAATAAACTCTACAATACATTATAGTCATTGTATCATGGATTCATATACTGTATTTGACTTGCCAGTTGCGATGAAGCACCTACTGTATAGCTATACTGCACTGTGCACTGTGATGCACTGTGCCCCCTAGCATTGTCAGCACAGTCATCCCAACACACATCAAATCCACAGAGCTTTTAAAGCCCCCACTGCTCATGCACAGTGCGCTTCCACTGTGAAAGATCAATAATCATGTGAATGAATAGTAGTTCATTTTCAAAATATGAAAAATGATATATACTTAGTTCTAAAACTGTATATACAGTGCCCTCCATAATTATTGGCACCCCTGGTTGAGATGTGTTAAAAGCCTTAAAATAAATTCAGTGTTTATTGCAGAAGAATACTGACACACTGAAAATTGTAGGAAAATGTAGCCTTCAACTCAAATGAATTGTAAGAAAATAAAAAAATCCCTGACTAAAAAATAATTATTTTTCATTAAATCACCTGTTCCACAATTATTGGCACCCTTAACAATTCCAAGGAAATAAATATAATTGAAGCATTTCTGTCATTTCTACAGTAGTTTACAAAGTTTACCAGAGTATGTAGGAACATTTAATTAGTAATTCATCACTTCCTGTTTCCCTGGGGTATAAATATGACGTGACACCGAGACCATTTCTCTTATCCACTCTTAAACATGGGAAAGACAAAGGAACACAGCATACAAGTGAGGCAGATGTGCGTCGACCTTCACAGGTCAGGCAGAGGCTACAAGAAGATTGCCACTCAACTGCAGCTGCCCATATCCACTGTGAGAGGAATAATTAAGAAGTTCCAAACAACTGGAACAGTGGTAAACAAGCCTGGACGAGGACCCAAGTTTATTTTGCCACCACGCACAGTGAGGAGGATGGTAAGAGAAATCAAAAGATCTCCAAAGCTCACTGTTACAGAATTACAACAAATGGTAAATGCTCCAAATCAACCATCAGGCGCTGTCTACACGCCAACAAGCTGTTTGGGAGGCATGCACGGAGAAAACCTTTCCTCACTCACAATCATAAACGCAAGCGTCTGGAGTTCGCCAAGCGGTATTGGGGCTTCAACTGGGACCGTGTGCTTTGGTCAGATGAGACCAAGATTGAGCTTTTTGGCAACAAACACTCTAAGTGGGTCTGGCGTACCACGAAAGATGCGCATGCTGTAAAGCACCTCATACCCACTGTGAAGTATGGGGGTGGGTCAGTGATGCTGTGGGGCTGTTTCGCTTCCAAAGGCCCTGGGAACCTTGTTAGGGTGCATGGCATCATGAATGCTTTGAAATACCAGGACATTTTAAATCAAAATCTGTTGCCCTCTGCCCGAAAGCTGAAGCTGGGTCGTCACTGGGTATTTCAGCAAGACAATGACCCTAAACATATGGCCAAATCTACACAGAAATGGTTCACCAGACACAAAATCAAGCTCCTCCCATGGCCATCTCAGTCCGCTGACGTCAACCCCATTGAAAACCTGTGGGGTGAGCTGAAGAGGAGAGTACAGAGGAGAGGACCCAGGTCTCTGGATGATTTAGAGAGATTCTGCAAAGAGGAATGGCTGAAGATCCCTCTTTCTGTCTTTTCCCATCTTGTTAAACATTATAGGAGAAGATTAGGTGCTGTTTTGTTGGCAAAAGGGGGTTGTACAAAATATTAACACCAGGGGTGCTAATAATTGTGACACACATTATTTGATGTCAAATAATTATTTCTTTATGTGGGATTTTTTCCCCACTGAATAAATGCACTTGTATTGAAGGTTGGATTTTTCTCTTTTTTTCCATTAAGGTCCCATATTATTTAGAAAAAAATTAAAATAATTGGAAGCTAAAAAACACATCTCAACCAGGGGTGCCAATAATTATGGAGGGCACTGTATACTATCTTGAGTCACTTATGGTGTAAGGTACAGTGTAAATGGTACAGTAGGGTACAATAACATTGAAAAAATCTAAGTGTTTGTCTAACTACATTGCTTCAAATAACATTATAGGAAACTAGCTGATGAGGATGAAAAACCATTATGAAAAGATGCATACTTTGGAAGGCATATAAATTCAGCAGCCACACACAGAATGAAATCACGAGCTGCATTGATGTGTAAAAGAGCTGGCCATTAACCAACAACATGAGCAAATGTTTTTAATCACGCTTGGCCACTATGCAAAGCTTCCACTATGCCTCTAATCACTGCCTACCTGGAAGCTGTAGCTTGATATTCCAGTTTCAAACGCGGTACAGTGTGTTAATACATATTTACACACTTAGTCCAGGAAATTCATCCGGCTGTGTCACAGAAATACCAAAGGATGTTAATTTGGGTGTCGCGGAAGTGTTAATGAGACTTTTTTTTTTTTCGGCAAAGGCTGAGGATACTCCATAGTATGTATTGTGTCAGAAGATGATGAGGAAAAAAGCCATCTTTTTTTTACTTTGTGGAATATTTAGTTGTTTTTCTTTGTTCCAGACCAACCATCGCATCAAAATTCTCCAACACCTTCTGCTATCAACACAATCCCTTTATCTAGCCAATCTCCTGTACTCTATAGTGGAGTGCGCTTAATCAGCTTCATTTGTTATTTGCAGAAAGCCGGGTTAAAATCAATAGAACTTGTTTCAAAGGTCTTTTGTGTTGAGTTGGGAAGGACTGATGACTGTAATAGACTTGGACAAGGAATTTAAGAAAGAACAAGACCAGTAAATCATCCAATAAATATAAAAAAGCATAAAATAAAACTAGTATATATGGAAGTATCAAATAAAACGAATGCACATTAACGAAGACATAAATACATCAACACATAAAATGGCCACCATCAACACTTTCCAATAGACCAATCCAATACCTCTCCCCAGTAGCCAGCCCCATCCACAACCCCATGTATTCACCATTGCCAGTCAGCCACACTCATACACCACCGCTCGACACAGTCAAACCCAGGGGCCTTTAAAGCTTCACCAATCATTTACAATTCAATTGTACTCTCACGGATTAATAAAACGTGATCATCACCATGTGACTGCGACCATAAATAAATAATCAACTCAATCCATCTATTATTAATTGCATTAAAATGTGTCATGAAAGCCTGTCAAGGAAGCTAATAGGAGTCAATACTTTAGAGTGTTGACGCTAGTGGTTGGACAAATCATGGCGTTTGTCTTAAAGGTTGTATTATCCTAATTAATTAGTCAGGAGATGAGACATGCTACTGTACACTGGTGGGTTTCAGAATGAAGAGGTTGCGAGCTCAGCACTTTGATTAATCCGAGTGCCCTTTCATCTTAGCTAGTCAGTGTATCACTTACCGCCCAAACGGACAAACGAACGAATTATGGAGTTCATCACACTCACAATCTCCAGCAGCCGTCTGCCGCCCCAATCTCCTTGCCGCGATAACTCAACAAGTGACTTCAGCGAAACGGAATCTAATTAGGTCCCTTATGTAATCTGATTGAGATTGCAGTCACAGAATTGGGCTAGGAGATTAAAAAAAATAACAACAAGTAGGCCTCCTCTGCCAGGCCACTGGATAATACAGCACCAGCGGTACTTTGTTTATCCTTGACTGCAAAGCAGGCTAACGTCTCGAAGGAGTGCTATAGCTAGAGCTGTAGCTCAGTCAGAAAGATTGCTGGCGTCGGTATATTCCGTCTGTGGCTACAAGAGATCATCAGATATGTGGAGGCGCCTTGTTGTCTGGATCTCGATTAAGACCTGTGCTGCAGTTAGGCATATTTATCATATAAGCATAAATAAATGGCAATCGTTTCTAGAGGTTCAAGATCATTACCCCTGAAGATCATCGTTCAAAGGTCATGGCATTGCATGAGTGAGTGCGATACCTATGCATTACCCTCTGTGTGCGGCACATGAGCGGGGCTGTGTGTGTGTGTGCGTGTGCGTGTGTACATATACGTATGTGTGTGTGCATCTGTGTGTGTGTACGTGCCTATGTGAGTATAAGTCCCATTGGTAAATGTTTGTCTAGCAGAGCTATCTGTGTGCAAAGGTCACCTCTGTGGACGTTGAAAGGTCACTGCTCCGGATGTTTATAGATCCTATCTGCACAGGGCAGGTTGGGCACGTGGATGTTTACTAATGTGGCGTGGCATGGTGTGTGGGGGTGGGGGTGTGTGTGTTTGTGTGTGTGTGTGTGTGTGTGTGTGTGTGTGTACCCCACTATGTACGGTACATGAGCAAGGACTGTGTGTGCGGGCACGCACCCACACGTGTGTGTGTGTGTGTGTGTGTGTGTGTGTGTGTGTGTGTGTGTGTGTGTGTGTGTGTGTGTGTGTGTGTGTGTGTGTGTGTGTGTGTGTGTGTGTGTGTGTGTGTGTGTGTGTGTGTGTGTGTGTGTGTGGATGTTGGTTGACTGAGCTTGTCTGCGGATGTTTGTAGGTCACGTCTGTGGTTGTTTATTTATAGGTGGCAGTTTTGTGGTTGTTAGCTGTCCCAAAACATGAGCCGAAAGCAGGAGCTTCTGCAAAGGTTGCTGAAAGTATGATAAATCCAGAAAAACACTTTTTAGGTGCATACACTAGAAGCTACTACACTACATTGTACAGGTATATGGATGTAGTTTATGTACAGTAGATATGTGGATGTAGTTTCTGTAGATACTGTGTGCTGTATATGGGTGTAGTTTATCGACTTTTTCCCTCTCCGTATACCTCAGCCAGAGATGCCGTACAAAAATGTTTGCACATATTGTTTGTCGATACCGGCATAGACCTCCCACGCTACCCAGTGGTGTTTGTAGACAGCATCTGGTTGTTGGTGAAAGGGAATAAGTCCTTTTTTTAAATGTTGATTCTGTTAGCCGTTGGTCATGCCTGGAGGTTTGTTCAAATCAGGTTGTATTATCGTGCGCGTTGGCTACCACCACCAACAGGATATAGACAGAGGCTGTTTTGGTTTTGAGGAACTATTCCAGCTGAGGTCTGTGTGTGCG
>NC_085866.1:34429967-34452467 GCF_034702125.1 Engraulis encrasicolus | reverse complement strand
ATTTCCATGACATTCTGCCCACAAAAAAGAAAATCGAACTTCAAGAAATTCAAACCCCAGAATATTATAACAGTGTAACAAGAAGAAGAAAAAAATGTTATAGCCAAATAATAGCCTTATGCATTGATGTTCTAAATGCACCGAAGTGTAATCATTCAGCGTGTGGGTGGCAAATCATTTCTCAAAAGCTTTCGCAGAAGGTGTGAGGCTGTAGCGAGAGGGGCGTATAATTTCTAATTCCTATCTTTAAGCTGCCCAGCAGTAAGCGAAACAGTGACAAAGTGACAAAAGGGGACATTGCTCATCGTGCGCCGCCTTGACCTAATTGGTTGAAAAGCCATCGTAAGCCACACAGCTCACCCAGGGCCGCTGACAGCTAAGAGCAGGCCCGAGAGGAATTCATCTGAAAGGGCCCCCCTCTCAACACGCTACATACATTGTAATGAGGATCCAATGCTGGGCCTTGGGCCCGGGTTCACTGACCCATTCTTTCCGCCCAGGATGTGCCATAAGGGGCAGTCTAGGGAGGGATGAAGCCACATCACAGGACTCATAGTGCTAATAAAATAATAGATTTTTGGAATCATACGCTGCATTACAGGTACGGAAGGGCCCGGAAACAAATCTAGCCCAGGGGCCTCAGGTGGTGTTAAAGCTCCTGCTTCCCTGTAGCGTGCATTTGAATGTTCATAGAGGGATTAGATACGGCCGCAGCAGCTGATTGGATAAAAGCATTCCACTATTATTGTATCTCAAGGATGGTGGTGAGGGCACGGCTTTTTCGCTGACTCGGTCGACATCTTTAATTTATAGCGTAACAGTGAACCACTTGAACCAACTTGCTCTGCCATGGAAGAGGTGGGGCTGAGTGGTTTAAGGAGCACCAGATGGGGGTGGTGTGTTTATAGTGTGTTATAGTGTTTTGTACTAAGAGTATAGTAAAGAAGAGATACTTTATTGTTCCCAAAGGAAATTAAGATGTCCAGCAGCATATCCACATAACACACAGTGCACACATCCCCACATCACACATTTACACACATTTGCATAAGTACATTCACTGAACTGTCAACAGAGGGAGGAGGAACAAAAAGTGGGAGAGCTAAACAAAATAAAGTGATGTTATATTGTAATAGTATAATACAGTGTTGTAATGGTATGTGTCTTTGCAATGCCCTTTCTCTCTTGTACTCTCTGAAGCAGCAGTCTGAGAGCTATCACTTGAATTCTAATTGATGGCGTAACATTAAACCACTCAAACTAACTTGCTCAGCATGGAAGAGGTGGAGTTGGATCAGCGAAGTGGTTTAAGAAAAGCTGTTACATTTCTTTACATTTCCCTTTGTCTTTTTACTTTCTGGATTTAAGAGCTTAAACTTGAATTCTTTAGTGTAATAGGTGGAGGCGGATTTGAGTGGTTTAAAATGCGGTTTTGTTGTTAGGTTTCTTCGCGGGGCCCTCTGTCTTTTTTACCCTCCAAAAACTGCAATTTGAAATCTTGCGCTGGAAGTGTTTAATATTTTAGGAGGTGGAGCTGAGTAGTCTAAGGAGTAGTGTTATTAGGTTTCTCTTGCAATGCCCTCTCTGTCTTTTTCAACTTTCCAAAAGCTGCAGTGCGAGAAGGGCTTGGTCTTGAAGGGTTGGCAGTGAGGGGATCGTTATAACAGCTACTTCCTCACATCCAGTGCTGCAACTCTCTCCCCACCCCACTACTACTCTGCACAGGGAAGCCAACACGGGGGGACAAAGGGTTTGGTTGTCCCAGGCCCAGGGACAGGAGAGGCCCAGATCTGGGTCCTCATTACATTGCATGCATTGGGTGGGCATCAAATGACTTTCTCCCGGACCCGGCCAAAGCTATCAACGGCCCAGATTCTGCTCTACTCTCTTCTAAAGCCTCTCTCTCTTTCTACTGAAGGTTCAGCTTTATTCCCCTCCAACAACCATCTCCACTCTTCCATCTTTTTTTTATCCATCACATCTTTTTTTCTCTGTCTCTGTCTCTTTCTGTCTTTTCTTGGTGTCTTTGTCTCCCTCTCTCTTTTTCTGTTTCTATCTCCCACTCACTCATATAGTCACATCTTCTTGTTCAAGTGCAGCTTTCCTACATTTTTACAACTCTCTTCATCTCTCTCTCTCACACCCTTTCGTTCTCCCCTTCATTCAATTCCATCCTCTCCAGCTGGAGGTGCTGTTTAGTGGCTGCACTTTCAACTCCCTCCTTCTCTCCCTCTCTCATTCTCTCTTTCTTTACCTCTCCATCTCTCTCTCTCTCTCTCTCTCTCTCTCTCTCTCTCTCTCTCTCTCTCTCTCTCTCTCTCTCTATCTCTCCATCTCTCCCTCTCGTTCTCTCCCTCTCGTTCTCTCTCCCTCTCCATCTCTCCCTCTCTTCTCCAGTCTCCAATCCAGCTGTCCATCGCAGCTAACCCCCATGGCCCCGGTGTGATTTAGCACCTGGCCATTACCACTGCTGTTTATGGAGTTTGGCGTAATCATTTGCTGAGGGGCCACGGACGGCGTGGCCATAAAGCTGGCCCGTGGTGTGAGGCTCCGTTGACGGCACATCAATCAGGTGCCACCACCTCGAAACAAACGCGTGCACACTCAGCCCTCCCTCGTTCCCCGCTCCCTCCGCGCTTCGCTGGGGCTGCTGGGCCGGCCGCGTTGATGTAGGTGGAGGTGGAGGTGGAGGGGAGTGTGCTAGTGGGGGGCGGGTTGGCCATTGATTTTTCTATAACTCTCAACGATTAGGGTGTGAACGAGAGGGAGAAAGTGAGAAACTGAGTGAGAGAGGGGGGGGGGTGTTTCTGTGTTTGTTTCTGGGAGAGAGAGAGAGAGAGAGAGAGAGAGAGAGAGAGAGAGAGAGAGAGAGAGAGAGAGAGAGAGACTGTGCATGTGTCTGTGTGTAAAAGAGAGATGGTTGTTAAGAGCATCAGTGGATGGTGGTTTAAGAGATTTGGGGAAAGGAGGTAGCAGGAGGAGACACCACAGAGTCTCGAGTGATTTTGTGAAAAGTGATAGTGTGAAGCAGCAGGTGTTGCTCAAGCCCCCAGAACACACACGCACGCACGCACGCACGCGCGCGCACGCACGCAGAGTACACACACACACACGCACACGCACGCAGAGTACACACACACACACGCACGCAGAGTACACACAGAGTACACACAAATGCACTCATTCCTGAGTGTCACAGTTCACCTTCAGCATAACTGCCACTTGCCTTAAACAGAGGTGATCTTGAGGAGGAGGAAATCTGTGAAGCAAGCAGGAGCAATGTGCCGCAAGCGATGTAAAAAAAAAAAGATATTTTGCTACACTAGCTCCTTGAGGCACTCCCCTGTGGTGTAGTAGCTAGCGGCTCATAGAAGCACCGGATCAGACTGTCCTGGGACAGGTCGAGCCGGGTCGGGCGCACAACTCCCTGGCAAAAAAAAAAAAGCCCTTATCGTCCCATCAGGCCTGACTGCAGTTGCTCTGTTCGGCCTCGGAGGCTTTTCGTCTGGAACACTCAAAAGGCTTTTATCAATACCCATCAAGAGGCCGGTCAATAGGCAAGCATTCTAAAAAGCCATCTTATTTGTGCCGCCAACAAAAGGCACGAAATAAAAAAAGAGATTTCAAAGATTTCTCTCTCTCTCTCTCTCTCTCTCTCTCTCTCTCTCTCTCCACACCCCTACTCCACCTCCACCCATCCACCTCCCCACTCTGTAAAAAAAAATCTATTCAGGCAGCCTAAACAGCCCAGCGATGCTTGGCTCATTTTCTCTTGTCTGCGTCCTTATCCATTTAGCTCAATTCGACTTGATTATTGACCTGCCCTAAGCACCCTGTAAGCAGAATTAAACAGGTGATACAAACGAACAGCAGGCCTTTCCTCTGCCATGCTAATGCAGTCTGCAGTGTGTGCAGAGGTTAGAGACGGTCACGCTTTCATGTTTTGTTTTGTTTTGTTTTTTTGTTTTCTTGCCTGACTGCGTGGCAGGGCATTTGAGAGACATACTGTGTTCTCCCTCATTTACAGCCCAAAGACGTGAGATAGACAAAGGGTTTGCTTTCGGCAAGGCTACTAGTTCAGAAAACAAACTAGTACTGTATATGGAAATAAAATGAATAAAAAAGGAGAAATGGACTCTTATGAACATGCTGTCATGCTGCCTTCTTGGCCAGTGGCAGGGCTTGTGAGACTGTCTGCATTCTCATTTGCAGCCCAAAGACATGAGATGGACAAAAGGTATATGGTTTGCTGTATGGGCCTATAGGAGGCACTTTCCCCACTCCTCATGCCATATGTCTACTATAGTAATCATGGTGCCATTTAAGAAAACATGGTACATGCTACTATAGTACTAGATGAGAAAAATAAACAAATGCCAGTACTTAATATAAATACCGAAATGGTAGAGTTTCATGAACATGCTGTCTTGACCCCATTCATAGGTTTTTTTATTTAATTTTTTTAACAACAACCATTACCATCATATATTTTATATTTACAACTAAGTTGAAATATCGATATTTATAATGGTATTTATTCTCAAATAAACTTTACCTTAAAACACCACTTCTTTGAGGCTTGTTCTTAGTTATTAAACAATGAATAGGGGAAACTGCATTACCACCTTCAACATTTTTTTGTGCAAAGTAGTTTAAAATGTGGTCTTAAATCATCTAAACAGGATTTAAAAAATACTGTATGAAGCAACAAACTGATTTTGGTTATTGTTACAGGCAGGCATTCTTGTAGCAGTCAGAAAGTATTCATCTAAAAGCTAAAATGATTTTTTTGTTTGAGTTGCTCAAGAAAGCTTTCTCTCTCTCGTCCCTGTTCACTGTACTCTGTGACTGCTACAGTAGGTGATGATTTTGGATTATACAGTACGAAATTGCACAAATATATAGGATTGGTTGGACATCAAATCAGCCACTTTGACTATCTGCCAATTCTCTCAGTGGGCGATAGGGTTAATAGTTTTTAAAACTTTTAAAGCACAGACAAAAATAGAACTAATTGTCCCTAAGGAAAATGAGATTCACATTCTCACACTCTCTGAAACTTAAACCAGCATATAAAAATAAGGTAAAAAAAAAATAATAATCTTGAGTGTGATTCTAAACTTTGACTTTTGCTTTAAACTTCACATTATCCATTATCCTAATAGCCAAGACCATTTCCTTTCATCTGAGAAACATCTAAAGTACACCCTCTTTTTTGACTCAGCAAGATGTTGAAAAGCTTATTCTTGCCTTCATGTCGAGCATGCTGGATTACTGTAGAGTTCATATTAACAGGCCTTTTTGAAAATAAAAATTGGCTGAGAAACTAACACTAATTCACAATTCAACTGCTTGAATTGTAACTAAAACTAGAGGGAGGGAGAGAGAGCCTATTTAGCCCATACTTGCTGAGCTGCATTCACTACCTGTGTCCTTTTAGAATTGATTTTTTAAAGCTCTTCTGCTGGTTAAAGCTCTGTACGTGGAACTGTGGCTCATTCTTACTTAGTTGAGAGGTTTGACCTTTTGCATCTCTGCGGGAGACTTCAGGTCATCTACAGTTCCCTCATACGCAAGACTGCGAAAAAGGAGAAAAGCATCTTTTATAGTGTTCAAACACACTATTCTCTGAAACTAAAAAAAAACTAAAAACTTCCGCCACAGCACATCATCACATGAGACACAGACTCTGTGGACATTTTTAAGTGGCAGCTCAAGATTCACCTTTTCCAACCAAGCCTTTAATTAGAACCGTTTCTCCCACACAGACGCCCCTGTATGACTACACATTCACCCCCTCCCCAAACGATGCCCCCTTGAGAAGTTTGGAAAAGCTGCTGCTACAAAACTTGGCCCCAAAACTGTAGCTTCTGCATTTGCCAGCTTTAGACTCTCTGAATCCTCTCATTCTTCCGCACTTTCTTTATCCCCCTCAGCTCCTCTTTTTTTCTCTCTCTCATTCATCCTCATTTTCTGTTTCTTTGGCAATTTCTCCTCTAACTTTTTAAAACTTTAAAAAATTCAGGTATTTATTTATTTATTAACCACCACAGTAGTGAAAGAACTGTGCCTTTTAGGAGGTCTGTAAAAGCACAATGTGCTGTCTATAATCAGTGGCTGGAATAAAAGGTGATGTTTTAATGAGATAATAGGTCTCTTCTAGTGTCTCTCCAGAGTGTGATCTTTGGGTCAGAAATGCTACTCCACTTACCATTATTTTCCTTCAGCACTGAAAAGCGTGACTTGCTGAGCATGTATATGCACCAGCTGACCTTATGAATCCCACCAGCCTTCTTGGTGAAGTGCGCTGTTTTGTAACTGTCTAAACTGTATAAATTAAAGACGTGAGATTGTGAAAAGTCTGCAAAAGAAACTAAAATCGATTTCATTCCCATTTTCAGGTTTGGATACCTATCTTTCTGACTGTACATTATATATTAAAGAAGCAAGATAGTGATTTTTAAAAAATTGAAAAAGAAATTAAAACCAAATTCATTCCCATTCTCAGGTTCGGATTATTTCTACAGCACCGTCCTGATCCAATAGATAGAACCATCACTCTTAATGTGCTCCTCCAGTCTCTCCTTTATTTATACCCGTCAATAACACCAGTGGGGTGCAGTGCAGTGCAGTAACTGTGCTCAGCTGCTGCCTGTAGGAGTCATGGGTTCAAGTCCCAGGGAGCCCAAACACTGGGAAGGCTGTCTGGCTCGCGAGTCAATGCAGACAAATGTTTGTTTGAGCTGGGTGCTTTGAGTGCCACACAGTCGAGCGAGGTGGGGTTGCGGGTGTCAGATCCAGGATTGGCGTGCGGAATAATTAGGTCTAGTGTCTAGCGAGGCGCCCAGGAGTTCAGGGGGAAGAAAACACACGCGGGGCACCTTTGGCCCTCAAACCATCTCAAACTGGAGAGGTTGTTCCAGGTTGCCGAATTGGATTGTCTTTCTTTTCTGCTCATCTTATTTCACTCCCTTTCTCGTTATATTGCTCTCTCTCTATCTGCCTCTCTCTCCCTCGCTCCTGTTTTCATTTATTTTATTTTCATTTTATTTCCTTTCCTTTATGTACAGTATTTATCTTCTTTATTTTCTCTCTCTCTCTCTCTCTCTCTCTCTCTCTCTCTCTCTTTCTCTCTCTCTCTCTCTCTCTCTCTCTCTCTCTCTCTCTCTCTCTCTCTCTCTCTCTCTCTCTCTCTCTCTCTCTCTCTCTCTCTCTCTCTCTCCTTTTCCAAACAACCACTACCAGAGAGTATAGCTGGTAGTTGTTTTGAAAGCCAACCCCACCAAATGAATTGTATTTCTTCTCTTCCCTTGTTTTGGGCCCTTCACGCACAGAGGACGTCCACGGCCACTTCCAGAAGTGTGAGGTGGAGTACCTGCAGTTTGCCTTCCGCTGGATGAACAACCTGCTGATGAGAGAGCTGCCTCTACGCTGCACCATCCGCCTCTGGGACACGTACCAGGTAATGGGGGTGGAGGGTGGAGAGTGGGGATGTTATGGGTTGGAGTGTGTGTATGTGTGTGAGGGTGGGGATGAGGGTCGAGAGAGGGGCAGGTTGTGTGTTTGAGTGTGTGTGCTTGCGCGTACACGCAAGTATATGTGTTTGTGTGTAGTTGTGCACATATGTGTGTGTACTGTGTGTGTGTGTGCAGCATGTGTGTGTGTTTTTGTCGCTGATTGGGACAATAAGGCTGCTTACTGCTGGTGTGTAGTGCTAGCCCACTCCAGGGGCTCTGCCCTGCAGCAGAACTGAGTAGCTGCAGTAATTGAGCGCACCTGTGCCTGATGCACACAGCCCTGACTCCGGCAAAGCAGCGCGAGGAGCAGAGGAACTAAATCAGGTGTGTGCTCGATGGCGGGTTCACCGCAGCAGAGGAAGGCTCAGTTAGGCCAGCCGAGCGCACGCTGATTGATTTGAACCTTATTCTGGCACGCCTCCGTGCGCGACTTGCACAGATCCATTTTAGGATCTGGGGCTGTTTTCCCAGGCTCGCTGTGATTCAGTGGTCATGCTGTGTGGGTGCACCTGAGGTGGGGAATCATGAGGAACCGTCAACTGGTGGTTGCCAACCAAGGCCTTTGTATGTTCGGATGGCTTTCTGGCATGTTTCTGACGTGTGGGGAAGTTTTTGGCTGCAGTGAGAGCTCCTGCCATGTTTGTTTGGCAGTTGAAACCCAGCCCGAGCCAGCCTGTGCCCCTTTTCCCTCACTCTTCCTCACTGTGCCTGCCTGCTAGATCCGGCAGGCAGGGGAGGGAGAGGCATGGCGACAGACAGGGACAACGGGAGAGGAAATGTACTGCTGCATAACAACTGCAATGGAGGAAAAAAAGAGGCAAAAACCGGGGAGGGAGAGAAAATAGGCTGATTCGGTTCAGTGACCGAGCTTCTAACCAGCCATCAAATAAATGCACTATTTACTCAGGAGCGCACACAGCTAGCTCCAGTTATTCTCTTGCAAAATGAACACACCGTACCAGCAGCCAGCTCTTTCCACCTCCATCTGGCCCATTTCTTTTGTTGTTAATGTAACGTTTCGATGCAACGGAATGGCTTACATTGCCAGAGGAGGAGGCTGGTGATGGTATCATTCAATCTCCATTCTACAGGTAAAGTGTACATGCATACAGTGACAAATAAAAGGCACGTTCTGTTCTATTCATTGTTTATCCTTCCAGCCTTCTTTTGTGAATTTGAGGCTTTCTACAGGGGAGGGCTGGTGGGCCTTTCATTGCCACTGGGTCAACACTGAGAAGAGCTTGTCCATTGTAGCGCGTAGTATTCGCCTTGTCTTCGTACTGAAGACAATTTTCTTGTAATGCTTGAACTTGATTTCAACAACAGCCTTTTCCGTAGCATCTCTGAAATCCCACGGTGTATCCATCTTCATGAGGCCTTTTACATTTGTGTAACACATACTGTATGAGTGTTATGCAATGCCATGGCATGTTTTAAATATAAGCCTTTTGGTTTTTAGCGCTCGTTGAAAGCGTGTGTCGTGAAGCATGACTTCAGGAAGCTATTACCAGGTGTCAATCAAACGGCTTATATAATGTCTTGTATGCTGCTGCTGTTTCACCGTTGTGATTTATTGTTTTCCTGACAGCACTGCGATGTTGCCCACCTGATCACTCAGGTGTCACTCACGTTTGTTTTTC
Source organism: Engraulis encrasicolus (assembly GCF_034702125.1). Classification (NCBI taxonomy): domain Eukaryota; kingdom Metazoa; phylum Chordata; class Actinopteri; order Clupeiformes; family Engraulidae; genus Engraulis; species Engraulis encrasicolus. The sequence goes on along the minus strand of NC_085866.1, from coordinate 34,443,310 downwards.
CCTCCTCGTGCTTTGCGTCGCTCGGCTCGTTGGCTTGTTTGGTGTTTACCATTGTTGTTTGTCTTACTGGAAATGAGGCTTTTTGATGTGTTAACTAAATCTTGGAAGTTTGTGTGCATGTGAATTTGCACCAATTTTGTAATCTGAGTGGTTTTATAGTTTCAAGGATATTGTCTGATCTTGTTTTGTGGAGATCCTTGAAGCCTGTAGCGAGCGGGCATTTTTTAATTGGAAGACTCTTTGTCGGTGAAACAAGCCAGATGAATCCAACTGGTGTTGGACTGCTGTATTACAGGTCCTGTTCACTCATAGTAACACCAGTAAGTTTTATCAGGGCTTTGTCAGTGATATTGCACTGGGAGTACCCTATCAGAATCAGCCAAATCTTCAGACTAAAAGGTGTACTCTGCTCCGGGGGGAAACACTTCGACTGCATCAAGGCTTGCCAGCAACCAAATAACACTGCCCATAAAGAACTGGAGAACTTGGTTTCATTATGTAATTTAAAACAGCAGGATCGATAGGGCAGTCAATGGGTTCAATTCTGTTGTGCGAATCCTGGGGAAAATGGACTGGTTGTTTTACTTTTTATGTGTGTGTGTGTGTGTGTGTGTGTGTGTTTTTCTATATCCCTCCTCATGTTTTTGTATTCTTGGCTTTGTTCACACAGGGTAGATGAGTTTATGGAGAAGGGCCAAGGCAGTATGCTTAGTTTCTTTTATCTTCTGCTTGTTTGTATTCTTTTTCATTAATACCAAACTGGGCAAAGAAATATCTCAAGGGTTTTTTTCTGCTGTTTTCTGGAGTGTCTGGTGTGAAAGATTCTTTTCAGAGTCAAGTCGTGGTACTTGTATCAGTATACACATGCATACAGTAGTGCATACCGTATATATTTGTGTGTGTATGTGACTGTGTGTGTGTGTGTGTGTGTGTGTGTGTGTGTGTGTGTGTGTGTGTGTGTGTGTGTGTGTGTGTGTGTGTGCGTGCGTGCCTGTAATCATTTTGTACATCAATCATGCAATGGATATCAAGTAGCCCCACACCACTCAACAGGAGATGTGGGGGCTGAGGCTGGATCCACAGTCATTGTTATTTTATTGGTACACCATCACAGATGCAGGTACATTTGCCACAGGACATGTAATATCATTGTCATAATTATATCCCCGAAACGCGGAGCGTCGGGGATGTAATGGTTTTGCGTGCGCCGCCGCCGCCGCCGCCGCCGCCGCCGCGTAAGGTCTTTCGTGTTAACGCGATAACTTTTGAACGGATGTTTGGATTTGTCCCAGATTTTTTGGGTGAATGCTCTAGGGCAGGTTCATGAACTGATTCGAGTTTGGAGGTCAACACTTTCAAGATGGCCGAATTCAAGATGGCCGAATTTTTGTTTGGTCCATAACTTCTGACCGGGTGGATGGATTTGTCCCAGATTTGGTGTGTGAATGCTCTAGGGTAGGTTCATGAACTGCTTCGAGTTGGGAGGTCAACACTTTCAAGATGGCCGAATTCAAGATGGCCGAATTTTTGTTTGGTCCATAACTTCTGACCGGGTAGATGGATTTGTCCCAGATTTGGTGTGTGAATGCTCTAGGGTAGGTCCATGAACTGATTCGAGTTTGGAGGTCAACACTGTCAAGATGGCTGAATTCAAGATGGCCGAATTATTGTTTTGCCCATAACTACTGACCGGGTGGATGGATTTGTCCCAGATTTGGTGTGTGAATGCTCTAGGGTAGGTTCATGAATTGATTCGAGTTTGGAGGTCAACACTTTCAAGATGGCTGAATTCAAGATGGCCGAATTATTGTTTGGCCCATAACTACTGACCGGGTGGATGGATTTGTCCCAGATTTTGTGTGTGAATGCTCTAGGGTAGGTTCATGAACTGATTCGAGTTTGGAAGACAACACTTTCAAAATGGCGGAATTTTCTTTTGGCCCATAACTTCTGACTGGGTGGATTGATTTGCCCGGTAACACCTTATTTTAATGGTTCACCATTTCAGTGAATCTACCATATTAGGTACAGTGTAATAACCAATGTAACAATATTTAATACCATGTAATACTAGTGTAATACCAGTGTAACAATATGCAATATCAGGTACAGTGTAATAACGAGTGTAACAGTATGCAATACCATGTAATATTGTGTAATAACAGTGTAACAATATGCAATACCATGTAATACCACTTACGCACAAACACATGATGTAAGTAAAACAATTACATTGTATTAAATATTGTTACACTGGTTATTACACTGTACCTAATGTGGTATATCCACTGAACCATTAAAACAGTATTACCATTTGCCCCATTTTTTGCTTCATTTTCACAATAGTCGTTTGGTTTTAAGCCTATGCACGTCATGTCACGTCTGTATGTATCATATACGTTTACGAAATGGTGGACGGGAGTGGTAGGAATGATGGGGGACTGGAAGCGTCGCGTTTTGGGGATATACCTTAAGCAGTCGAAGGCGACTGCACAGGCAGTCTAGTTTGTTTTTGTCTTTATCTGCTCCTCATCATTTCCTCATTTTGGATGGTCAAAAACAAACTTTCAAATGCACTATGCTGAAAACATACCAAATACTTTGTATTTAATTTATTTGATTTGTTACAGACTGTATACATCGTTTGATGTGTCGTACCCAGAGATAATTTCTGGGTAATTTACATCAGAGGTCCTCTGGCTGGGCATAATTAACATTTAAAAAAAAACCACACACACACACACTCACATATACAAACCAACTCTCTAAGCACCAGCACACTGGCATCCAACTGACCAATGTAGCAGCGCCCCACATGACTACAACAGTATTTAATGACATTAAATAGTCAGTGTTAATTAGAAACAGCCAAGAAACTGTGAGTATTCACATTCACCAAATTCTAGTTATCCAAAGAAGTTGACGTTATAAACAACTGAACTCCAAAAAGAGATGTCCTGACTAAAATGTCCCTCCATAAGATATACTTATGTTTAACAGTGAAAGCTGCACTGCTCTCCGTGTCACCGCAGAGCTCAGCTGCACCATCCAACTGTGTTGTGTGCAGAGCTACTGTAGAGCCTTCAAAGAGGAAAATGGCGGCCCTTTTTTAGCAGTGGCATGAAGCGAAACGAAACTGAAACTGCCACACATAATGACATTACTACTGACATCCCTAACATTGAGATTAATGGAACACAACCGACATTCTGTGCAGAAATGTCATTGAAACCCTCCATAACTCCATGAAGGCAGGAGTTTTTACGGTCGTTGTACAAATAATGATTTTCGTTTTTCTTCTTAGCGATGCTGAAGCGTGTAATATTAAAGGTTTTTAGATTATTGGAGCAGCTATAGTTTTATGTTATGTTCATTACTGTGTATGCCTTATGTGACTTCACAAGACTGAATATGCCTTTCAGATGAACACAGGAGTGAATTCCAACCCTGCTGAAGATTTTGCCATATTGTGCCATATCTTACAGAGTCTCCAAAAATAGCACCACAAGAGTTGCTTTCAAGTCTTAAATTACCCTGCAGTTAAAAAAAACCCATACAGTTTCACTCTCATTTTGTTCCAGCCTTGTTTTGTTTTAGGTACTGAGTTAGGAATTATTCTCATATCCCCCCTCAGACTACTGGCTGGTGCCTCCCACTCCCAGTATATCCATTATTGGTTTGTGTGGAAGGACGCAGTGATGCGCTGCCTGCACGAGGCATTTCTCTCCCGGTGTGTGGCTACCAGAGATTAGGTGCTGTGAAACAAAAAGGAGAGAAAGAAAGCCCATCTCAAAAAGCCGATGTGCCATGGAGCCCAAGCCAAGCTACTAACTAGCCTCCCTCTAGGCTTATCAGCACGGCTGTCAAATCTCAACTATTTTTCTGCGAGATTTTCTGCAAAATGGTTTTTTTTTCCCCTTCTCTTTTCTATTTCTCTGTTTGCAATATTGGTGGCGCTGCTCCTGCTGTTTCATTCCAGCCAACATTCCATCTTTGCCAATAAAGAAATACAGTAATCCTGCCCATATTGGAAAATTTAAATCTGAATGCTGCTTGATCCAGCACAACAGGTGCAAGTCATTTTATTTAGTTAACACAATTAAAAACGCATGTTAATGTGAGCAAAGCTCTGCCTAATGAATTTCCTGTAAGTTTATTGAAAAAGTAGGCGAAGAAGGAAGGTCACAGTACTGCCAATTCAACAATATGTCAAGAACAAAAGCCTGGATGAAATGTCAGGGGCCTTTGACTGTGCCAAAATGATGAGCCTAGTTTTGTTTCATCTACTGTGGCTTAGAGTGGATGGAAGTACAGAGGCACTACTATAAAAGTAAGACCATCAGCTCATGTAGTAGGACTGTCATCCTTTGATCATGTTGTCTGCTGAGAAGTATCTCTCAGAGTTATGGTGGGCAGTACATAGAGGATCTGATATTGTGACGATAGCGAAAGGGATTCTTCCTGAAGCTAAAACGCTTTATCAGTCCACGCAAACATTGTAGCCTTGGCACACCCATACTACCTGTAACATTGCACTTAAATCCCTCATAGATAGTCTGCTACAATTGTTCTTGAACTCATACATTTTTGTTTTCATGTATTTCACTTTAATAGAACAACTGATTTTTTAATTTGCACTCTATTTTGTGATGTGTGTATATCTGTATGTTCCTAAACTGAAATGATTTTTTTAAATTAGGACCCAGGAAACACTAGCGAACTGCTATGGCGTAAGCTAATGGGGATCCTTTAATAAAAAATATAATAAAAATAGTCCTGCAAAAGGGAGAAACAAAAATATCTGCAGTTTCCATGGCTACTGATGTGACAAATGGGTATATCAAATATCTGTTTACATTTTCTCACTTTACATCTCATCACACCGAGACAGTAAACACAGCCCCGTCGTGACCACAGCAATGCTCCAGAGCACAGAACTTTTGAGTGGCGAGGCGAGGAAGATTAGTAAGAGCAAAAGAGAGAGACTGAGAGATTTCAAAATGATGAACGCTCCAGCAGTTTTTAAATCTGATACGGGGAGGCATTTTTGTGGTCTGAGTTTCCAAATGCTGAAAAAGTGAAAAACGACATTTCCTTGAAATGAAAATTAAAAAGAAGTGCGATAAGTCTGATAAGTATTATAATATCGCAATATAGTAGTGATGTGAAATGAATAATGATATCAGAGTATCAGCAATCAATATATACATCACCTGATATGCAGTACAGTATAAGTGAAATATGTTGCTGTTATACTCCTGATTATTCACACATTGTGGGTCAGTGGCAGACAGGTGTTAGAGCAGGGTGTTTAATTCGTTTGCATCCCCCCCTCCTCTAAAATTGTCTAGCAGCAGCAGCAGTGCTGGCTGGCTGTCAGCCTCACCTGTGCTAGCCTCATCCACAACAGTGTAATTGCAGCCGACAGCGCGTGAAGTGAGCGGACGTGCGCTGGCTGCCTGGCTCACTGGCTCCTCTTCTCCTCTGCTTTCCTCCCATACTGCTTTGCTGTACCAGACGTGGTCGGTCCCCATCCCGCCCTCATCCCTCACCTTCTTACACATTTTTGCAGTGCTGTAATGGCTGCTTGACTACTTAGCTTCTCCAGCTTCCTTATTCCCTCCCCTCTTCTCTTCTCCCACTTCTCTCATATCTCTCTCTCTCACACACACCAATCTTCTCCTCCCCTTTTTTGTTTTATCATTCATCTGGCCCATCCCTCTTCATCTCTCTCTCTCTCTCTCTCTCTCTCTCTCTCTCTCTCTCTCTCTCTCTCTCTCTCTCTCTCTTTCTCTCTCTCACCACCCATTACACTTTACAGTAAGAGTTCTCTGCTTCTCTAGTTTCCTCCCTCCCTATATCCTGTCTCTCTCTTCTTTCTCTCCCCTCTCTCTATCCTTTCTCACCCTCCTCTCCTACCCTCCCTCTTCTCCTCCCCTCCGCTCCTGCCTCCCTCACTGCTTGTTTTATCCTCAGGCACTCTTTGTGTCCTCTCCTCTCTCTCCCTTCACCCACACTTCCCACCTCCTTGCCTGCATCGCCTCCATCACCACCACCACCATCCTCCCCTCCGCCGCCACCACCACCATCCTCCCCTCCACTACCACCAGCACCACCAACAGCAGCAGCCTCTGCCTCCATCTTCCCTGGCTGCTTTGAGGTCAGGCTGAGGCCAGCCAGGCAGCCCAGCAATGGCCCACCTTGTTCAGCTGAAAGGGGGCCGCATGAATGAAGTGCCTGAGAGCGGGAGGGAGGGATGGAGAGAGGGAGAGAGGGATGGTATCGTGGGGAAGAGGACAGCAACTGTGAGAGGGAGGGAGGGAGGGAGGGAGGGATGCTGTTGTGGGGTAGAGGAGAGCAACTGAGAGCAGGAGAGGGAGGGAGGGATGCAGAGAGGCATGATAGGGGTGATGTTGTGGATTAGAAAAGAGCAACTGGGAGTTGGTGGAAGGATGCTGGGTTTTGGAGCTGGGAAAGAAAGCAACTAAGAGAGTGAAAAAGAAAGAGAAAAGCAAGAATGGTTGCGAGCTACAGAGAGAAAGACAGTGACCCTAAACAGATAGAGAGAGAAAGAGAGAGGTTGAAGGTAGGGGTGATGAGGAAGGGATGGTGCATGAAGGAGGAGGAAGAGGAGGAGGAGGGTGCTGTAGAAAAGAGCAAGTGTTCCTCAGAGCTTAATAGGCATCCTGCCGCCACTGCTGACCTCGGCCCCCACGCCGGCCTTTTGTGGCCAGGCAGACCATCACCTTAATTATGTCACTTCCTGAGCTTAATATCAAGGCACCCAGGAGAGAGAGAGAGAGAGAGAGAGAGAACGCGAGAGAGTGTATAACAGTGCTGATGCAGTGAGAGGGAAAGGTTGGGAGAGAAGGACAGTAGGAGGGAGAGAGGGAGGGGGGTTAGAGAAGTGTGAGAGAGAGAGAGAGAGAGAGAGAGAGGTGAGTAAGGGACATACTGTAGTAATAGAAAGGAAGCCACAGAGTGATAGGGAGAGGAAGGAGGAGTGCAGCGATAACTTTTCCTGCTGTAACTGTTTGTTCTTGGGGAAAGGTAGCCTCTGTTTATCATTTTCAGGTCCCATATTCATTTTTTCTCAGCAACACACGCCCACCACACCACACCACCACACCACCCCAACCTCATCACCCACCACCCTCAATTTGGTCTCGCGCTTATGCATGAATTTGGCACACAATGCTAATCCATCTGAAATATTTAAATTGGGGAGTCATACCTCTTTATGTCATTAAGGAATTGATCGTTTATTATTCATGGAAGAGCTGGAATTTATTATTTCTCTCTCTCTCTCTCTCTCTCTCTCTCTCTCTCTCTCTCTCTCTCTCTCTCTCTCTCTCTCTCTCCCCATCTCTTTCTCTCCCTCTCTCTTTCTCCCTCTCTCTCCTCGTCTTTCTCACCCTGTCTCTTTCTCTATGTCTGTCTCTTTCTTTTTCTCTCCCCCTTTCTCTCTCTCCTCCCATCTCTCTCTCTCGCTCTCCCCCCTCTCTCTCTCTTTCCATCCCCTCCTGCCCCTCTCTCTCTCTCTCTCTTTCTCTCATTCTCTCTCTGCCCGGCCAGGCCTTGCATTCATTAAAGGCGGATCAAAATCTAGTCCAGACTTCCGTTCTGCCAGGCCGTCCATCTTCTCCTTTTCAAGGTGCATTAAGCCCAAAGCACAAAAGCCTGCCCCCCTGAAGATCAATTAGTCTCTCCCACAAAGCAGCCCGCAGACACCAGAGGCAGATGAGAGTGGAGCACGAGACAAAGAGGAAAGTCATGTTAATGTCTAGCAGGAGTGATAAAACGGCCACGTCTTACTTCCAGTCCATTAGTGCAAGGCAGGCAGGCAGGCAGGCAGCCTTCACCACCCCTTACACTACACGACACTCTCCTTCCAAACTCAACACACGCGTACACACCCACACACACACATACACGCACACATACACACGCACGTACACGTACATGCTCGCGCTTTTCTTCTCAAGGCTTCTTCACACTCCTCAATTACCCACCCACGCGCATGTGCACACCCACACACACACACACACACACCACATACCACATACAACATACTGCATGCCTTTATCTGCTGTCCTCACATCAAACCCCCTCTCACTCCCTTCATCATACTCCTTCCTTACTGCACTGCCCCCCTCCCCCCCAAACACACACACACACACACACACACACACACACACACACACACACACACACACACACACACACACACACACACACACACACACACACACACACACACACACACACACACACACACTCCTCATCAATCTGTCTTTACTACATCCCTCCCAACCTATACCACTTCAACAGCATCCCCACCCCACCCCTCCCCACACACACACACACACACAGTCTGTGGATGAGTGAAACAAACGTACAAGCCAATGAGCAGTCACATGCGCTGACTCGCCTCAGCGGAACATAAAAAAGAAGGGATGGTACAGAGAGGGAGAGAAAAAAAGCCCGTTTCACACAGGAGACCTATCTCTTTCAGTAACTCACCTCCTCTTTCTCATGTTCCCTATCCTCCTCCTCCTCCTCCTCCTCCTCCTCCCCCTCCTCTATCTTCTTCCTCCTCTTCCAGTACCACCACCTCTTCCACAATCTCCTCTCTCCTCCCATGGTCCTTCTCTCCCTCCCACTCACTCTCGCTCTCTCTCTCTCTTTTCCTCTCCCCTTACTCTATGTATCCCTCTATTTTTGGTCTTCTTTCTCCCTTCCTCTGTCCCACCTTGGGCTTGTCTTCCTCGCTCCCTCGTGCAAGGGCTGTGTTCGACATAGATTTCACACATAGCTTTAAGAGGGACAAACAACGCAAAAACACTTGAGGAAAGGCAAAAAAACAAGCCTATTTATAGCATGCTTCTGCTTCTGATGAAATTCTGCTCATAAGTGGTACGAGGAAAAGCACTACAGGGATGACTAAATCGTAAAGAGCAAGCCCTGTTTCAAAGAGAAGGACTTTCAATGTATGGTGCCCATGGTACTGTATAGTACATAATACAAAGGGTACATGGAAGACCTTGCACTGGGGTCTTTGTGTTGCCATGCAAAACAAGTGCAAGTGTTGAAGAGGAGTGGACGGTGGACATTTGGTTCAGCTGTAATTTTTTTTTTTTAAAGGGACACTGTGATTTTTAGTTGTTTATTTCCAGTATTCATGCTGCCCATTCACTAATGTTACCTTTTTCATGAATACTTACCACCATCATCAAATTCAAAGTATTCATTATGACTGGAAAAATTGCACTTTTCATACATGAAAAGGGGGATCTTCCCCATGGTCCGCCATTTTGAATTTCCAAAAAAAGCCATTTTTAGCTGCAAAAAAAAACCTTGGACCATATTAGAAAATATTTGTTTATTACTGTTTATAAACTTTCATGTAAAGATCAAATTTGGCAATAGGCAGCCCAGTTTCAATGAGCAGCATAGTTGCCGTACCTTTTTTGACCATTTCCTGCACAGTGTCCCTTTAAAGTTAAAGTTAAAGAACAGATTCACTTGGCATGACATCATCTAGCAATTTTTGTCAAAAACTTACCAACCTCTTTTGGCTATGGATGAAACACATCTGTCAATCTTCATTTTACTGTAAGAACACCACAGACTTTCACAGAAATTGGTACTCTACAGTACATACCGTATTGGCCCGAATATAAGACGTGTTTTTTGTTCTAAAAATAGTACTCTAAAAAGGGGGGTCGTCTTATTTCCGCGCGCTAGAGAAAAAAGTTTTAAAAAATAATAATAATAATAATAAAATAAACTTAACCTAAATTCGGCCATTAGCCTATGCTTCACAACAATGCCACAAAACTCAATAATGGATGGGTTAAGAGATTGTTTTGTCCATATCAAATTTGCAGATGCTTGTTTCGTTATGACAGTTGCACCGCACGTCTATCAACTGTCAATGTCAACGCGATGCGGACGACAGTGCAAGGGGAAAAACACAAGTCAATCGCGGCTTGTTGCTCTGCTTTTATTTGTGTTTGGTTTTACAGTCTCATCAGGAAAGCTTTGGTCGTTCTCTCTGGTCAGCCGATAACGCCACTAGAACTAACGAAATGAAGGGTGATTTGACGAACAACCTGTAGGCTAAGTTTTGGATGCTGTCATAAGGCCATCAATGGTCATCTGTGTGTGCGCGACACACCTTTGACAAGCGGTGCCTTTTGACGATATGCCTCACAACAACAACACAGAATAATGGTTAAGGCAAGAGATTGTCTTGTTCATATAAAATCACTAGGAGTTTTACCCTTGGTACGAAATGAATATCAATCAGACTTTTAATGTCAACGTGGTCCTGATAGGCAGCGCATGGGTTTCAAGTAATGCGTCAATCTGCCTTTGGTCACGTTCGGTTTCTACAGTCCAACGGAAAACTTTGGATGCATAAAATGAACGGCGATTTGGCGAGACGGCTGCTGGTTAGATATTGCTGTAAACGAAGCAATTCGCAAAATCTGTGCATCGCACAATAGATTGCCTATCTCTAGGCTACTGGACTAGAGCGTGGCTCGGGCCGGTTTTTTCTGTCCTAGCCCGGCCCTCAGCCGACAGAAAAGTGATCAACCCCGACCCGAGCCCGAGACTAATTAAAATGTTTGTGTCCGAACCCGTCCGAAGCCCGAGACCACTGTAATAACAACAGAACCTGTGCGCAAGCAATATTTTCTATGTGGCCTCCTTCATACTCAAAATAGCACGTGATAAATAGCCAGGATAGGCAACTAGGATGAGGCAATTTGCTGTAGCCTAATTTAGTTACGCACGCATAGTAAGTATAAACACATACATGTGACAGCGCACCTTATGTTTCTTTCGGTTAGACCAGAGATGTTGGGTGCTGTGATCAAATGCATGGGAGGGGCGTGAGAGGATGAGAAAGGCGAAAACTAACGAATACGGTTTGGATGCAGTCAGCGCGGCTATGGACGCATTTGTTACGTTACTGTTAGTGCAAATAAATCCCCGCGAGCCGGTGAAGATGCCACTCCTTGTCGTTAAGAAGGATGGGCTATAAGTTCACCCACCCGAAGAAACAGTAGCCTGTTCGGCCCTCCCAAGAGAATGTCATTTCCCCTGATTCCATGCGGTCATATAAAATCAGGAAAGGTTGCACGCGCATAGTTACAACTGTAGGCTACAGTAAAAGTGACAAGAATTAAGAACCTACGTGAAGGACATGAAATGTCACAGCGGACAAAGTAGTTACAGGAAACCTCTTCGCCTCTACCTGACAACTCCACGTAGCGTGTGCGTCTTCTTTAATCCATATTATGCTCCTCGCTACCCCTTGCTGGAAATGTAATCCTTGGCGAGCAATGCAGTGACAAACTTCGTCATTTTATGTTCAACATTTAAGACAGCACCGAAGGCATGCTAAAACATGGCCTACACTAGGCCTACAACAAAAGACCACGCGTTCACTGACAACTGTATTTGGCGCTTATTAAGAAAGCAAGTTGACTCGGCATCCCTACTCGCCTGACTGGGAGTGAGCGTCCATGTTGCCACTGGTAACTGACGCGTGCATACAGCCAATAATAATCACTCGCACGAGTATAGCCTACCAACATTTTTCATTTCATTTATGCATATTCAATTACTTATTTTTTAATCACAAAACTGCCGTTTGCATGAACTGAAACGTTTCCTCTGATTGCTTACAATTTTCACAATGTCTGTTTGGTTCAAGCCCGAGCCCGACCCGAGTCCGACAGATATTCTATTTTTTTTTTCCGAGTCCGGCCCGGCCCGTCGGGTTCCGACCCGGCCCGTCGGGCTTCGGTCGGGTTGCCATGCTCTGTACTGGACTGGTTTCCTGGCTGGCGCGGACTCTGAGTGTAGGCTATGTTGCGTCGCACTTTAAACAGGCGGGCCCAGACGGCTGTAGCCTGTTACGGTGCCTATTGGCGCTTGACAGGTGAAGTGAGTAAAGAAAGGAAAAGGATATAGCCATCTGTGGTCTTATATCATGGAAATTCCATGAAAATTATATTGTGAAATTTGTTCTTTGTAAAAAGCCTCAGATTTTCCAACAAATTAAAAACTGCATTTTGAGAAAAGTTTCAAATGTGAAACAAAATTAAGTCTTCAAAAAACTTTTTTCCCCAAAACATGAGCCTGAAAATGGAGGGTCGTCTTATAATCAGGATCGTCTTATATTCGGGCTAATACGGTAATAGAAATAGTACACAAGAGGCCTTGCCACAGTGCAAAACAAGTAAGAGTTCTGTCGCAGAATAGCTGGTGGAAGAAGATGGTGGAGAATTCCAGGAAGCACCAGCGAGACGGCGAGAGAGTGAAAGAGAAATAAACAACGGACATGAGAGAATTCCTAGAAGGCAAACCCATGAAGTAGAGAGTACACTTCATTCATACCGTGAAATGTGTGTAGAAACAGGAAAATGAGAAATGAAAACAAAGTTTGGCTCTGACGTTAAAAAAAAATAAAGAACAAATTGTCATCAAAAACTTAGAGCAACTAAACTCTTTTGGCTATGATGACATGGATGAAACACATGTCTATCAATCTTCATTTAGAACAACACAATGTTTCACAGAAAATGGTCGCCGAAAACGACTTCAAATTCACAAGTCATTGACACATTACTGAACACTGCAGTCATGCTGTTACTCGCTATCATGTCTCAAGTCTTTGTGATGTGTGGGGGCGTGTGTTTCGCTATGTGTGAGTATTTTGTGTAACTTCCAAAAGAAACATTTAGAGAACATAGTTTGGCTGTTTCTCATTCTATGTGAACTAATAGGGAACAGCAACAGGGAAATGACAGAAAACAAAACGAAAAAACTGAGTTTGAAGGAGTGCTTGGAGCATCATCATTCCCTCACCAGCTTGTGTGAACTGAACTTTTCTGGCACGTTGGACACAGGCCAACAAATCAATCCATTGCCAGCAAAAATTACTGTCGGATCTTGGGAAAAAAATAGATTTTTACCTTAGATGAGAACTAAAGATAGACATTTTTACCAACCAATGCTACAGTTCAGTAGTAGACTGTGTAGAAAAAGATAAGAGGCTATTGAAAGAAATTCATGGAAAATGGGAAGTACTGTAGCTGGTACGGTGATGTTCCCAATACTTCCTGTGCACTTTCATGCAGATCTGCTCTATTACAAATCTGCCCTACTGCAGTTCCCTGCAAACTAAGTAGACACATCTACCTGTAACAGTACTATGTATTGCTTTGTCTTTTTGTTTTTGTTTTTTTGATGCTGTACAGTACTTGTTGAATCTTGCATCAGGTTTAGAGTTGGCCTTCAGGCCAGCGAACATTAAGCCACTTATT
>NC_085866.1:34407467-34424967 GCF_034702125.1 Engraulis encrasicolus | reverse complement strand
GCTTGTTGGTTTGGAGTGCCTTGAAATTTTTCTTGAATTGAAAGGGTGCATAGCCTTAAAAAAGGTTGAGAAACACTGGCATAAGGGACCCCCATGTCATGTCACCCCCATGTGACCTGGGGACTTATTAGTGGACTGGCAGAGAGAGGTACGACTGCAGCAGCAGCAGCGGGGAGTGAAACTGGGCCCTGGGTGGCAGCAGCTGCATCCCATTTGGTCGTCACCTTATTACGACCCACCGCAAACCTGCAGGACCAGCGCCCTGAAATGCTCCCCACCCAAAATGTGAGCCCATGCACCCTCTGCTCACCCCCCCACCCCTGTAAGTGTGTGCGTGTGTTTGTGTGTGTGTGTGTGTCCGAGCATGTATGTGAGTGTGTGTGTGTGTGTGTGAACGTGTATGTGAGTGTGTGTGTGTGCACGCGCTTGTGAGTGTGCATGCGTGCGTGTGTCCGCACCGGTACGTGTGTGAGTGTGTGTGTGTGCATGCGTGTGTGTGTGTGTTTTTCCCGAGCGCTGTGGGCCACGGCGGTGCCTCTTGGGGCCTTTCACATTGTGATGATGAATGCTCTGGCCTGTGGTGCTATAGCCCCAATCTCAGCACATGGGACTCGTGATCCTGCACGCCGGTCAGCAGGGGAGGTGACTGTTGCTACTACTGAGAGACTGAGAGGGCTCACCGCGAAAATAGAAACAGGGGACTCTACTGGGCTCTACTGAAACTGACTTCAATAGTTGGACCTGTTAGAAAAGGGCTCAAAGGGTGCCCTCTTTTGTTTGTTTTTAGTTTTTTTTTTCTTGTTTGTTTGTTTGTTTTCTCCAAAAAAGAAAAACAAAAATCCTTTTGTTTTTCTTGGTTTTTAAAAACAATCAGACTGTGAAACATGTGAAACAATCAATCAGTCACTGTTTTTATAAAGTCACACGGCATTCATGCATAAGGGATAATATGCAGGGAAATGCACAAAAAAATGTATATGACAAAAAAATCTCAAGTGTGTTAGCTGTAAAAAAAAAAAAGTGTGTGGCACTTTTTTTGTATCTCTTCCTCTGCAGCTCTGTTGTCTGTGCATATCTGTGGTACCGACCAATTGAAGGAGAAAAAAGGGCCTTGGTGTGAAGTGAGCTGAAGTGTGTGGTTTGCTACTGATGACCGTGACCGGCTTTAAACTGGCTTGTGAATGAATTCCAGTAGGCCTTGGGTGGTACGAGGCGTATTTTGTCACCCCACCGTCTCTTTTAGATGAATACGCCGACAGTATGACACCTACTCGTGTATTAGGGTACTGAAAAACAGTAGGGAGCTAGTACAACATAGGCCATTTTAAAGAGAGACCTCACTTTAACAATAGTGTTTGTATTGAACAGTCTAGAAAGCCTACTTGTTGACTTTTTTGGAGGGGGGGGTTGTTAAATGAAGGAGTTCTAGGTAGCTTTCCTACTGGAAATGACAGTGTGCTCTGCACCTGCCCGAGGCAGTAAAGTGGGAAACAAGAGATGGCTTCTCGTTCATCTTACTCTCACTGCCTTTTTTTTGGTTGCCTTAGCAGTTTGCTTTTGTTAGTAGTCCGTCACTTTACTGTATTAGGGGGTGGACAGGATGGAGCCCTATCTAGACACCCACTCACCCAAACCCCCCCACCAGTCCTGAAGCAAGTCAGTATGAGGAAAGACAACCACGGGTACATTTTGATTGCTTCAAGGGGCATTATGAATGTGTTGTTCATTTATTCACTCTTCATTGTTTATTTTGCTCATCCTCTTCTTTTTTTCCCCCCCTCATCTCAATTGTTGAAAACTAACGGTGTATGGTGATTATTTTGAGAAAAGGGCTGAATGTAATGTGAATGGGGTAGAGTAGAGTGAATAGAGACGAGCCCCATTTCTTTCTTGAAGTGTTTGATGACTGGAATGCAGACTGCCTTTGCTTTATCATTTTAATCAATCTGGAGGCAATGAAAGGTGTATGGATTTAGAGTTTGGGGGGGTGGGGTGGGGTGGGGCGGGGACGGCTTTAGATTCATTACACGTGATTGTGTTGGATTCCCCAAAGCATTCCCAGAGTTAATCTATAGGAGCCAGTGGCTATCGAAAGCAACAATAACGCACACACACACGCACACGCACACACACACACAAACTCCATCTGAGCATTTGAGCCGCTGCATCAACACTGTTCTATATTACCCCTCCGTGATGTTTTTATCACCGAGTCTGTCCCATGAAAATAGCAAACGGAACCTGGAGCGTTGCCCTCAAACTATATTTAATTCTGTGTGTGTCGGTGTGGAAGAGGGAGTGAATAAGAGGAGTGTTGGAGACAGAGAGTGTGTGTGTGTGTGTGTGTGTGTGTGTGTGTGTGTGTGTGTGTGTGTGTGTGTGTGTGTGTGTGTGTGTGTGTGTGTGTGTGTGTGTGTGTGTGTGTGTGTGTGTGTGTGTGTGTGTGTGTGTGTGTGTGTGTGCATACAGCACGTTTATGTGGGTGTCTAGATGGCAGTTACAATAAATGTGGCAGTAGCAATTCCCTCCACCCACCTACATATACACACACACACACACACGCAGTCACATACACACTCCAAAACCCCTGCACCTAGAAACGTCACTACCCCCCATACCCCCCCACCCAGCCCAGCCCCCACGGTGCTTTCTCCTTGCTCGTCCATTCCGCCTGCTTTAATCGACTCCCATTTTATTTCCTGCGACCTGCCAGAGGATTTAAATTAAGACCACCTTCCCTTCCCCACTCTGCTAGACACAGCCTGGCCCCCGGCCCATCTCAGCTCAGCTCAGCCCGAGCCCATCCCAACCCAGTCCAAACCAGCCAACGCCGGCTGTCCTCTGGCTCCAGCATTGGTACAGTGTGTGCTGAAGCTGGCGTTTCTGGGATGCCGTGTGCCAAGAGAGAAACTGTGTGTCTGTTATGGTGTGACTGTGTGTCCAGTCCAGTATGGTGTCCTGTACATGACTTGGGCAAGCCGTTCCCTATTTAGCCCTTTGGTTTGGCCCTCATGTTTGATGGCCAGTTCCAGATTCAGTGGGGGAACCAGCAGCTCGGCAGTTCTGCTGGAGTGAAAATGGCGACCCTCACACAGCCCAGTACCTCCTCCAGCCTCCTCTCTCCACTCCTCTACGTTCCTCTCTTCACTTCTCTCTCCATCCCTCTCTCCATTCCTCTACCCTCCTCTCCTCTCTCACCTCCCCTCCTCTCCTTTACCCTCCTCTCTCCACTCCTCTACCCTCCTCTCCTCTCTCATCTCCTCTACCCTCCTCTCTCCACTCCTCTACCTTCCTCTCTTCACTTCTCTCTCCATCCCTCTCTCCACTCCTCTAACCTCCTCTCCACTCCTCTACCCTCCTCTCCTCTCTCACCTCCTCTCCTCTCCTTTACCCTCCTCTCTCCACTCCTCTACCCTCCTCTCCTCTCTCATCTCCTCTACCCTCCTCTCTCCACTCCTCTACCTCCCTCTCTTCACTTATCTCTCCATCCCTCTCTCCACTCCTCTACCCTCCTCTCCTCTCTCATCTCCTCTCCTCTCCTTTACCCTCCTCTCTCCAGTCCTCTACCCTCCTCTCTTCTCCTCTAACCTCCTCTTTCCACTCCTCTCCACCCCTCTCCACTTCGCTTTTGTCTCCTCCACTTCTCTCCTCTCCTCTCCTCTTCACTCCTCTACCCTGAACTCTCTGCACTCCATTCACTCCTCCGTCCTCCGCCCTCCACTTTCTTCTTTTTGTACCCTACACTCCATCCACTGCTACTCTCCTTCATTCTCCTCTCCACCCTCAAGCCTCCACCCATCTACTCTCCACTCCATCCTCTACTCCACCTCTCCACTCCTCTACCTCACACTCCATCCATTCCTCCTCCTCCTCCTCCTCCTCCTCCTCCTCCTCTCCGTCCTCCATCCACACACCTCTACTCTCCACTCTCCACCACCCTACACTCCTCCACTGTGCCCTATATTCCTCCACTCTTCTAACCTCCACCCTACACCCCTACCCTCCCATCTATTTCTCCACTCCTCTACCACCCCACCCTCCAGTCCATCCGCTAGCGGGCCGCTAATAGGATAATGTCCGACACTGTTGAGGAAGTGACTCATCTGCGACTCCGTGGGTCTAAAAACCTGTGGCCCCTAATGAAGTGCCGTGCTCTCTGCCTGCCCCTCTACATCAGTTAAAACGGCTTTAAAAACCAATGGGGGGTGCGGGGAGGAGGGAGATTTTTTTAGCTAAATATAATTACATAATGGGGAGATTAATCTAGTGGGTTTGTCGAGGGGGTGATGATGGTGGTTGGGTGGTTGAGAGGGGGAGAATATAGCACATCTTTTTAATCAGTCCTTTTTAATTTTATTTCCTCCCCATTTCCCCCCTCCAAAAATTGATTTCCTCACATAACCCCTTTCCCTTTTTCATAATCGCATAATCAGGGATGTTGTTGGCTTTAATCTGCTTGCACGGAGTCTGTAGCCCGTAGTGTGTAGAGTCTACTACCATATGTGGCGCTCCTGGCCCAGTTCTTCGCCTTGTTTCATTAACCTAAATTTGGCCTGTGCTTGCAACAGGGATGCGAATTTTTTTCGGCTTTTATAATTCCCAGGCATCGCAGACATGGCGGCTAAGCGTGCCGGAGATCTCGCCTAAGCACTCCGCAGAGACGGCCTGCCTTCCTGCGCGGATGAAAAATCGGCGAGCCTCAACACTTTTCCCTCCGTTCTCTTTTGGGAAATGGGGGCGCTCTGCCCACACCACACTCCCCGTCAACATAACTCCTCCAGCAACACGCACGGGCTACCGCCTGAGCTTAGGCACACACACACACACATGCACACATACTCTCTCTTTGTCACACGCACGCCTACACACATGCACGTACATGCATACTCACACTCTCTCTGTGACACGCACACACACTCCCTCTCTCTCTCCCTCCGCCTTTCTCTCGCTCTCACACACACACACACACACACACACACACACACACACACACACACACACACACACACACACACACACACAAATGCATCCGCACACACACACACATACACACTCCCATTCTCTCTCTCCCTCTCTCTCTCTCTCTCCCTGTCTCTCTCTCTCTCTTTACACACACACACAATGGGCCCATGCCCCTGGCAGGCAGCAATGTAATGTATGTGATATGATGCATATTCCACTAGCTGAATAGAGGATTAGGATGCAAGCCAGTAGTGGCGACTGTAGCCTGGTCGGCTTTCACAAATCCAATATTATACTTTGTGTGTTGCCTTTGGTTATATACAGCTCGCGAGGGGGGCTTTTTTCCTGTCCTCCTGTGTTTGGGCTAACACTGACCACCGCGCTTTGTCACATCAACGCCATGACATTTAGCCGGCTAGTCGAACTGTTGATAGGTCAGCGTGTCCCCTGTCTCCACAGGTGTCGTAAGGTGTTCGTCACTCTCTTCTTCCTCCTTCCTCCGGATCTCTTCCTTGTCCTAGGTTGCACCTCCAACACACACACACACACACACACACACACACCTCCTCCTCAGCCCCTCATGCATTGCATACTATTTTAATCCTTATTTTCTTGCTCTTAGACATGTTCTCATTTTTTTTCACCTTGTTCTCATTACATCTGGAGTGCAATCAATTCATCCTAGACCCACCCCCCACCAACCCTCCCCTCGCCCCAGGCCCGCCCCCTCCCCCACTCCTGTTCTTTTCGCTAATTACGCTCTCGTTATTTGTCACCATTTCCAGATTTGCCCCGTTCGTTCGTACATACACTGATTTTTTTACATTTTCAACTTTTCTGCCTTTTTGCCAGTTGGCCGGGTTGCTTTATGCTCTGCATTATTCATCGACATGTGTGTGTGTTTGTGTGTTTGTGTGTGTGTGTGTGTGTTTGCGGTTTGTGTGTGTGTGTGCTTGCGGTTTGTGTGCGTGCGCGCGCGCGCGTGTGTGTGTGTGTGTGTTTCATCCCGACACTCCTCTGTGTTGTTAGTGTGTGTGTGTGTGTGTGCGTGTGCGTGTGCGTGCGTGCGTGCGTGCGTGCGTGCGTGCGTGCGCGAGCGTGTGTGTGTGTGTGTGACTGCGTTCATAATGGTGTTGCCGCTCTCCTGGGGGATTGCACAAGACCTTGAAATGCAGATGAAACTCGTGAAATTTCATTCACTGCACAGTCATCTTTGGACCTCCCGAGCTCCTCTCTTTGTTTTCCCTCAAACACACACACTTTCTTTTCAGGTTCTGAGTGCTGGCTTTTCCTTTCTAGCTGTCATTTATTTCAAAGGTGTATTTGTTCTATTCTGCAGTCTTCTATTTGTTTGTTTTTTGTGTGATCTGTTGAATATGCCAAAATGCTCCAGTCATTGCTATGGGTTCTTCTGCTTAATCAATTGCTTCTGTAGTACATGCTGGTTTTAGCCTTAAAAAAGAGAAAGATTACAGTTACCTGCTGTATATTTAACTGTTGGTTTATATTAAACAATTGAGACTCGTAATGCCTTGAGTCTGTCTGCCTCTGTTCTTGTCAGTGTGAGAGAGAGAGAGAGGGAGAGAGAGAGAGAGAGAGAGAGAGAGAGAGAGTGGATGGGTTGGTGGGGATGTTGAGTGTGCCTGCGTGTGTGCCTGCCTGCGTGTTTGTGTGGGCGTGTGCATGTGTGTGTGCGCGTGCGTGCGTGCGTGCGTGTGTGTGTGTGTGTGTGTGTGTGTGTGTGTGTGTGTGTGTGTGTGTGTGTGTGTGTGTGTGTGTGTGTGTGTGTGTGTGTGTGTGTTGTATCCTGCCCAACTGGAAGGCTGGAGCCACAAAGTTGAGTATGAATTACTGCCATCGCTGGCAGGACCAGAGTGTGAGAGTCTCAAGCCAATTACAACTGAATAACTGCTCTACCCCGCCCGCCCTCTCTCTCTCTCTCTCTCTCTCTCTCTCTCTCTCTCTCTCTCTCTCAGCCCCTCTTCCTCCCTCCCTCTCCCCTCCTCTCTCTCTACCCCCGCCCCTCTCTCTCTCTCTCTCTCTCCCTCCCTCCCTCCTCCCTCTCTCTCCCCTGTCCACTGGCACCGCATCAGAAGCTGCAAGGTACATGTGACACGTGTGGCTGTACAGTGACCCCCCTCAAGACAAGGGCAGCTGCTTAGCCGCAAGTGGCACTCAGCCTGTAATGACCACATGTCTCAGTGCAATTATGGAGTTAGTGAGTGCTGCTTACTGCTGCTGGTATGGCTACATCAGTAGGAGTGGGGTGTTGATGGAAAGAGAGAGGATGCAACAGTCGGCGTTAAGGGGAGAGGGGTGGGAGTATGGCATGATGTGTATGTGTGTGTGCACCAGTACTCTATTTAACCTTGTGCTAATGTACTTTCAAAAACGAACCCTAGCATCTGCACTTGTTGTTCTGTATATTTCCTGTGCACTTATCTGCTTGTGATGTTGGCTATGATTATGTCCTCGATTGTAAGTCGCTTTGGTTCCAAATGCAGTGTAATGTAACAATGTAGTGAGAGTGCTGGTGATGATGAAGGAAGAAATGCAGACTGGCAGTTGTTGTGATGGAGCATTAGTTTTACTATTAGGAGTGATCAAGAGGGATGTGAGAGAAAACTGTGAAAATGCCATTGTTGTCTATGCCATTAAAAATCAGAGGAAGTGAATGGTATAGGATTTAGCCTTTCTCGCCCTAAAATTGATTAGAATGCAAGACATTGCATCCAAAAAAATAAAACATTCTGGGGGAGGGCCCCCAGTAGCCTGATTGCCATCGACTTCCAAATCTCTGTGAGGTTGGCGGTTGGAGTGGGGGGAGTAGGGGCAGAGGCAGTAGCAGCAAAGATTCTCTTGGTTCTGTTCACCATCTCTGGTAGTAGTTGTGGGGGAGAGACCTACCTAAGTGGTTGTTGCTGTGACAGCAGGAGTGGTGGCGGAGGTTGGAAGTTGGAGGTTGGAGGGAGTGAAGTAGCAGCAGAGGAAGTAGTAGTTGGTTGCTGCAACAGTCAGGGCTGGACTGGTTATCTGGCAGGGCATCTTCCCAGAGGACCGACAGTTACGTATCAGGGACCCCAATGTTAACTGCCCTATAGAGACCGGCCCACGGTTTAGATGGGGCAGCCCATCAGCCCGGCAGTGGACTGAGCCCATCGTAACTGTATTGGTATGTAGGTGGGGGGTGAGACTGGTCTATGCCAAGAAACATACCCAGGCTGGTTTGTGGTCCCAGCCCTGGGGTGAGTTTCTCAAAAGGGAAGTTGTTAGCCTGTTAGCAACTTCGGTAGTTGCCAATGGGAAAATGCATTGAAAGCAACGAAGTAGCTAATGTAGTAAGCAACTTTGGTTTTGAGAAATTCACCCCAGCCCTGGCAGTGGTGGTGCAGCGGTGGGGATGCTGGTGAGGGGGAGCCGCAGGGGTAGAACTGATGTTGCTGCTGATGATGGTGGAGGTAGACAAGCAGCAGCTGTGGCAGAACTGGAGGATGAGGTGAAGGTGGAGGCAGAAAAAAATGCAGCTGAGGCAGTTGTTGTCATGCTGTAGGATGGAGAGCAGAGTAGCAGTGACAGCAGTAATATAATAATAGAGGTTTTTGTGCCGGTGTGGTGAATAAGCAACCGTGGTGGCAACGGTGGTTATGAAGGTGGGAGTGGAAATGGTAGGAGAATTATTGCAGCAGGGGCAACAGTTATGATGTAGTGTGGTGGTGGGGGGAGGGGTGGTAATGGAGGTAGCAGCAGGAGTGGTTGTGGTGGTGTTGAAAGAGGGCTGCAAGAGTACTGGAGGAAGAGGAGGAGGAGGCAGCGGCGGGTGGGGGAGAGACGTCTAGGGAGAGGGAGAGAGTAGAGAGAAATGAGAGAGTTGAGAGATTTTTGTTGTATTATATAATTGTTCTTGTAAGCTTTGACAACACAGAACCGGCAAAAAAATGCAAATTTGACTTGACTTGTCTTGACTTGAAAGAGAGGCAGCAGTGGTGGAAGTAGGAGAAGTGGAGAGAGAGAGAGAGAGAGAGAGAGAGAGAGAGAGAAAGAGAGAGAGCGCAGATGAGATATTCAGCAGTGGTGTAGAGAAGCTCTCTGTCGTATGTCAAGAGACCACCGTAATACGGCAGCCCCGGTTGCTGCTGCTGCTGCTGAGGCCCCTAAATGACGTGCGCCGTCTGCTGACCGCCCACCGGTCCAGTGGAAATGTCATCAGTAATTAGAACTCGTTAAGCGAATGGTGGGTTAACGACCTGCCACCGCGAACGCAGTACAGTCCTGAACTCACCCTGCGCCACAATACAGCGACTGCTGCTGCCGCTTCCTGCCTGTGCCACCATGTCCAGTGAAGCCGACGTGTGTGGAGGCAAACAGGTCAGTTGTCTCAGGCCCAGGGACAGAGGGGGGGGCAGAATTAGTTCCACATCATTAAATTGTGTGCATTGGGTGAGGGCCCTTGCAGATGATTTTGTCCCGGGCCTAGCCAAAGCTGTCAACTGCCATGACCATGTCTGTTGACGGGCAAGCAAGCAGGCAGGCTGGCAGGCAGATTCTTGGATAATTTCTACTGTTCACACCAACAAGATGTTAATAATGACGTGTCGTTGTGGTGTTGCATCCGCGCGTGATCCCCCTTCCACTGTCTTGTGTGCCGAGCGAGGCAGCAAATGAAGATGGGAGGTTAACAGCGGGACGTCGCTAATCTGAAATGTTAATTTGCCCCCCAAAAAACAAATCTGTGTACAGTTCTGCTTAATGAACCAATAGCCAATGGCTAAAACACAAGGGGGGATCTTTCTTGTCGGCTGGTGAAACGAAAAAAAGAAAAAAAAGAATGCAATTCAAAATTGAAGGTGCTTTTTTTGTTCCTGAGGTAAAAGTGAGGTATCCGCTTGACATAAGATGTGAGGTGTTTGAAATGTGTGAGTTGTCTTTAATGTGTTTCCCTGGGAATCGGCAAGGAGTTTCTGCTGGTGAGAGATTGTTTTTGAAAAGCCCCCTCGAGACGCTGTCAGAAGCCCAAATGTGCATTGAGTGAATTTGCCTCATTAAAAAAAGAGGAAGAGAGAGAGAGAGGAGGAGAAAATGTGACCATCCTGCACAAACTAAAAATATTTCCACAGCCCTGGCTCTTTCATGAGCATGTCCTCCGGCTACGTTTGCTCTTCGCAACAACACAAGCTTGCACACACACACACACACACACACACACACACACACACACACACACACACACACACACACACACACACACACACACACACACACACACACACACACACACACACACATTCACGCACACACATCCACACACTGACAAATACACACAGAGACACACGCATTGACATTCACGCACACACATCCACACAGTCATAAACACAGAGGGAGAGAGAGGGAGAGTCCTATCTGCAGGTGGTCGGCTATGATTTTTATAATTGTTGCTTCAAAGTGCCCCCTGATTTTTACAATTCCCTGAGCAGTGCCTCTGCTGTCAGCCGTTACACAGTCTCCACTGCACAGATGCGTATGATGTATGCCACACACACACACACACACACACACACACACACACACACACACACACACACACACACACACACACACACACACACACACACACACACACACACACACACACACACACACACACACACACGCACGCACGCACGCACACACACAGAGTTTCCACTTTATTAAATATCATGCTTTTAAAAAATGGAGTCACTTTTAAAAGAGAGAGAGAGGAAGGGAGTGAAAGAGAGAGTGAGACAAAGCAAGAGAGAGAGAGAGAACGCTATTGATTGCTGCTTTCAGAAGAGGGCACTTTCAAAGCATTTACATGCAAGGAAGTGGCAAACGAAAAACAAAAATCTAGAAAGAAAAAAAACAACAGGAAAAAAACAAATAGCTTCTGCCTGCAGGCCTCGAGTGAACTGAAACAGCACTAGGGGAGGAAGAAGGGTGTGTATAGGGTATTGGGGAGTGTTCTCTCAAACTGAGCCGGATGCCAACTTTGCCAAGTCAGTCAGAGCTCTGAGTGAAAGAAAGAAACAAAAAAAGAAAAAAACAACCTGACAACAGAAGCAGGAAAAAGAGAATGACAGAAAAGAAGGACAAGATTTTTCCTACTGCACTGTTCATCAACTTTTCTTTTTCTTTGCCATCCTCACTGACTGCTAAGAGAGAGAGGGAGTTCTGTCTGTTTGCTCTGTATGTCTTATCATTCTGTTGCCAGTGAAGGAAGAATGGATAGGACACCTACGGAGAGGAGAGGAGACAGAAGAGACAGAGAGGGAGCCAAAGTAATTGGTGAAGAGAGTTCTCCCTCTTCGCTTTTTTTAAAACCCATTCCTAGTGCACCATCCTGTCTTTGACCACTCCACTAGTGATAGATAGATAGATAGATAGATAGATAGATAGATAGATAGATAGATAGATAGATAGATAGATAGATAGATAGATAGATAGACAGACAGACAGACAGACAGACAGACAGACAGACAGACAGATAGATAGATAGATAGATAGATAGATAGATAGATAGATAGATAGATAGATAGATAGATAGATAGATAGATAGATAGATAGATAGATAGATGAAAGATGAGGGTCTTAGCGTTTAAATGCAACTTAGTGCATATTTGTATGTGCTTCAGAAGCTGAGATATTTAGGTTTTTATAGGCTGAGGGCAGCTTTTCCTAAAAAGGGCTCAGGCATTCAGCACCCTTTTTTGCAGGTGTCTTAGGCGTCAATGGGTTAACCAATGCCTGGAGATGCAAAGACAGCAGCAAAGCTTCTTGACGAGCTGAGTGAAAAAGAGAAGGTTAGCTAATGTTATGACAGTGAACCATGGACTGATATTTTGGAAAACAGGGTATTTCCCGAAAGGCTGATAGTCCTCAGTCCTGTGTTATTGCTGGGTTTTTTTTGTTTGCTTCCTACAGACTGGACCACAATTTAGAGGGGGTCATGAAAAAATGGCCAAGCATTTTTTTTTGTCCCAGTCCATGCAGTCTATAATGCAGTCTGCCGTGTGCCGATTGTACCTGTTACATGAAGAGATGTCGATCTCGTTGGACATACTGAAGCTTCTTGGGTGACCAACTCACTGCCTCAGCATGGTGCAGTAATGGCGCATCATCACACACTACCTCAAAGGCAATGGTCTCTTTTGATGTGTCATATGCATCATCAGAAGAGGCACGTGATGCACAGCTGACACCATGACACCCTGCTGTCTGTCATGCCCCAGCAAAAAAACATTGTCGTTGAAATTCAGGGTAACACTTTATAATAAGTACCCCTTTTTAGGCATTACTTAAGGGTTAGTTAAGCCTTATTTTACCATTAGTTAACCCTTAGTGAATCACGAGTTAATCATTATGTAAGCATTATTTCTCATTTCCTAACTATTATCTACTACCGTTAGTAAATGGTTAGTGTGTGCTGATATAACAGTTCGCTAAGCTAAGTTAAACCTTAGTCAAGCCTTATTTTTAACATTAATTAACCCTTAGTGAATCACGAGTAAGTCGTTATGTATGTGTTATTTCTCATTTCTTAACCATTAACTAATACCGTTAGTAAATGGTTAGTGTGTGCTGATGTAACTACTCGCTAAACAAAATTAAGCATTAGTTAACCCTTAGTGAATCACGAGTCAGTCATTATGTATTTCTGTGAAATTATTAAGTACTGTTAATTAATCATTCGTCTATGGTGATTTAACTTTCTGATAAGCATTAGTAAACCATCATTAAAATGTCTGATAACCCACCTTTATTTATGAAAAAAACATTATCTCTTTGTTGTCTCCTACCACCTAACCATTAACAAGTACTATTAGGCATGTATGGTAATGGTTTGTAAACTCTTGCTTTAGCATCAGTGAAGTCTTATTTAACCCTTTTGTAATGGTTAGTGTGTGATGACTGGTAGCATGGCAAACAGTAGGCCTAGGCCTAAGTTGAGGCTTATGTGACTGCCCCTCATGGATGTTTCTGGACATTAACAAATGACTTGTTAAGCGTTGCTTATGCATTATCAAGGAATAACGAACCATTACTTAAGTATATCTGGGGAACTGATCTAAAGTGAAAACCTGTTATGGCTTTACAACACATTAACGAATGACTTGATAAGCATTGCTTATGCATTACCAAGAAGTTTCAAACGCAATAATAACGCATATCTGGGAAGTTTTTAAGTGAAAACCTATCCATACTTTCCAAAACATTAACAAATGACTTGATAAGCATTCGCTTGTGCACTATCAAGGATGTATAACCCATTATTTAAGTATATCTGGGGAACTGATCTAAAGTGAAAACCTTTCCATGCTTTCCATAACGTTAACAAATGACTTGATAAGCATTGCTTATGCATTACCAAGAAGTCACAACTCATTACTAACGCATATCTGGGGAACTTTTTAAGTGAAAATCTCACCATGCTTTCCAAAACAAATGACTTGATAAGCATTGCTTATGCATTATCAATGATTTATAACCAGTTACTTAAGTATATCTGGATAACTTATCTAAAGTGAAAACCTGTTATGGCTTTACAACACATTAACGAATGACTTGATAAGCATTGCTTATGCATTACCAAGAAGTTTCAACGCATTAGTAACGCATATCTGGGGAACTTTTTAAGTGAAAACCTTTCCATGCTTTCCAAAACATTAACAAATGACTTGTTAAGCATTGCTTATGCATTATCAAGGAGTTACAACTCATTAATTGAGGTTGTCTGGGGAACTGATCTAAAGTGAAAACCTTTCCATGCTTTACAAAACGTTAACAAGTGACTTGATAAGCATTGCGTAAGCATTATCAAGAAGTTTAAACGCATTAATAACTCATATCTGGGGAACTTTTTCTGTGAAAATCTTTCCATGCTTTCCAAAACATTAACAAATGACTTGATAAACGTTGCTTATGCATTATCAAGGAGTTACAACTCATTACTTAAGTATATCTGGGGAACTGATATAAAGTGAACACATTTCCATGCTTTCCAAAACGTTAACAAATTACTTGATAAGCATTGCTTATGCATTATCGAGAAGTTTCAACGCATTACTAACGCATATCTGGGGAACTTTTTCAGTGAAAATCTTTCCATGCTATCCAAAACATTAACAAATGACTTCATAAGCATTGCTTATGCTTTTATCAAGGATTTTAACCCATTAGGCCTACTTAAGTAGGCCTATATCTGGGGAACTTCTCTGAAGTGAAAACCTTTTCCATGCTTTCCAAAAACATTAACAAATGACTCGATAAGCATTGCTTATGCATTATCAAGGAGTTACAACTCATTACTTAAGTATATCTGGGAACTGATCTGAAGTGAAAACCTTTCCATGGTTTTACAAAACGTTAACAAATGATTTTGTTAGGCATTTCTTATGCATTATCAAGAAGTTACAACTCACTACTTGCACATATCTGGGGAACTTTTAAATTGAAAAACCTTTCCATGCTTTTTCAAAACGTTAACAAATGACTTGTTAAGCATTGCTTACGCATTATCCAAGGAGTTACAACTCATTACTTAAGTAATATCTGGGAACTGATCTAAAGTGAAAACCTTTCCATGCTTTACAAAACGTTAAAACAAATGATTTGTTAGGCATTTCTTATGCATTATCAAGAAGTTACAACTCACTACTTGCGCATATCTGGGGAACTTTGAAGTGAAAACCTTTCCATGCTTTCCAAAACGTTAACGAATGACTTGTTAAGCATTGCTATATAGCATTATCAAGGAGTTACAACTCATTACTTAAGTATATCTGGGGAACTGATCTAAAGTGAAAACCTTTCCAAGCTTTACAAAACGTTAACAAATGATTTGTTAGGCATTGCTTATGCATTAACAAGAAGTTACAACTCACTACTTGCGCATATCTGGGGAACTTTTAAAGTGAAAACCTTTCCATGCTTTCCAAAACGTTAACAAATGACTTGATAAGCATTGCTTATGATTAAATAACACATACATAACGACTTACTCGTGATTCACTAAGGGTTAATTAATGTTAAAAATAAGGCTTAACTAAGGTTTAACTTTGCTTAGCGAACCGTTACATCAGCACACACTAACCATTTACTAATGGTAGTAGATAATAGTTAAGAACTGAGGAATAACACATACATAACGACTAACTCGTTATTTACTAAGGGTTAACTATTGTTAAAATAAGGCTTATTTAAGGCTTAACTTTGCTTAGCGAACTGTTATATCAGCACACACTAACCATTTACTAACGGTAGTAGATAATAGTTAGGAAATGAGAAATGATGCTTACATAATGATTAACTCGTGATTCACTAAGGGTTAACTAATGGTAAAATAAGGCTTGACTAACCCTTAAGTAATGCCTAAAAAGGGGTACTTATTATAAAGTGTTACCAAATTCAGTTAACGTTAAAGTAAAGCTGTTGAATGTTTTGTTGTGATTATAATTATGATTATGGTTATGCTTCCGCTTATGCTGATTCAAAGTAAATTTGGCCATGTTATTTCAACAGTAGGCTATGAGTGTTAAAATTAACTCTCTTGAATGCAGACTGCAGACTTTGCTGTGTGGTAATGGTACCACTGTTAGGTTAACACATGTCTATGCCCGGAACTCTGCATTTGTCTTAAGGCGCGTTGAGGCTGACAGAGAACTGTGCCGGTGCAAATAATCTTGAACCGGCCGGTGTGTTCATGCCGCAGGTCTGAGTGTCCGAGACCAGAAATTTGGTTTGCGAACGTGGACGTCAGGAAGTTTATCCGGGTTACACACAGTCATGTGCGGAAAAGTTCTGGGATGAACATGGGTGGTTTGCAGGTAGGCTAAGCACTTTAGTTCCGACTGTGATGGGTGAGGGAGGGAACAGACACAGGCACCATTCTGGTTGGCCTGAAAACCATATTAGAGGTGGCTGTGATGTGTGATAATGTCCTGTGGTGGGTTGGTTAAAAAGTCACTTGTAGAGAGCTACTTGTGCACAATCCCTGGTGCTGAACAAAAAGATTACGTATTTTTTGAAAAAAGGTTTGCACACTCCTTTGGATTTTTTCTTCTTTAGGTTATTTTTTCTTCTTTTTATTCATTCATTCATTGGCAATGACGTTTCGACCTTTCGGTCTTCCTCAGATTCCATGAATGGCCTGGCTACATCAGCTCTAGCCTGACTCTCACCTGGCCCTCAGCTGCTGCTGTGCTTCATTAGCGAGCCCTATCTCACGCCTTTCGTAAGTCTTCATGAAAAAAATAGAGAAATTTTCTGAATAGGCAGTGTGAAAATTAATCTATTATTTTCGTGAAGACTTTACGAAAGGCGGGCAATAACGTGAATGCACCACGAAAATGACTCTATTTTTTTCGTGAAGACTTTACGAAAGGCGTGAGATACGGTTGCATGAGCTTACACAAAGTTCTGGAGGATGTTAAGATTCGCCCTGCTCCCAAACCGCCAAGCAGCTACAGCAAACGGAATCGGAGGATTTCCAAAGTAGCACCTCATGTCAGAGATGTGGTTTTTTTTTACAAAACCATTCCTTCACAGACCTACGCATATGGCTTAGTTCCCGATGAATGTTTGTGGACCATGGCAGAACCTATTCATCTAACAACAGCCAGGTGACATCAGCACTGCCCTAAACTTTACAGTGTGGATTCAATGAATGGAACACATGTCTAGTTGATCATATTTTCTACTGAATTAATATTTTATAATGTACTGTGTTCATCCATAGCCCGCCTATGATGGCTGCTAAATCAGAGGTGTATCTTGTCACCAGGCTCAGCAGGCAGCCGCTTGGGGACCCCAAGCCCCTTCATGGTGAATAACATCTCGTTCTTTTACAACAATGGTGGCAAATTTGTTTCAAATGTTCATTCCTTTGAATTTTTGCTTGGGGCCCCAGATGAGCCTACCTGTATGACTCAGTATGAGTCACCGTGCTGTGCATGATGTACTGTGCTCATCCATAGCCCGTCTATGATGGCTGCTAAAATTTCTCTGCTGTCATCAGGAGCCCCTTCGCATTCAATATTTGCAGTGTTAGTTCAACACTTCTCAAAAGTAGCACTCTTCTAGTTGGTTCTGGGCTCTAATAGGGTTTTCACAGCTGGTCCCCTTTATGTGAACCAAACTCAGTCCTTTCTAAGTGGAACAAAAAGCGAATCAACAGCAAAAGGACTGTTTTTGTTCATATTGTGAGTGTATTACAAAAAGAACTGGCTGATCTTTCTGGTCCTGGTAGGCTTTTATGGAGTGTCGCTTTTATGTTTTTTTTTTCATCACACCCGGTCCTCTAGAGCCCTCCTTAAGTGATTACACCTAGTCACAAGTGTAACTTGTCAGAACTCATATGCGAACCAAACTGAGACCACGTCAACCAAGGTCTCAGTACGGTTCACTTCCAAGGGGTCTGGGAACGCTTTGGAGCGTTCATATATGTGGCAAAAATGCTGTGTCACTACTCTGAGTTCGCTTAGGCGCCTGAAGGGGACCAGGTGTGAAAACGCTGTAAATGTCTAAT
>NC_085866.1:34399967-34404967 GCF_034702125.1 Engraulis encrasicolus | reverse complement strand
CTAATAAATATTCAACAATCAATAAATAAATAACTTGGGGTCCGTTTCTCGGAGGGAACCCCATAAACAAGAAAAGCCCTGAATTTCTGAATAGCTAGTTGCTGAATTCTGAACAGCTGCGAGCGTGACTATGCACTTCAGCCCGACTCCCGGCATAACGCTTTGTACCATCATCATGTTGTGTTATGAGGTGCTTTTTCGCACGGCCTAACAAGACTGAAGTCAGTTCAGCTGGTGTCAAGTGCCATTAGCTCTGATTTGAGTGCTCTGTGTTGTGTGCTTTACGTTTCCCTGCCATCACTGAAGGCATGACGGGAAACAGATAGTCTACTTGTGTTGTGAAAACACTTCACTTAGTACAAGTGCCGCTCGTCTATCCCAGGCTATTGCAACAAAAAGGTTTGACCCTGCACAGTCATGTTGCACCACACAGACAGCCTACAGTGTTTCGGCCATTTTCAAGGTGTTTTTTCACTGTTTGTTTTTCTATAGCTCGCTGAAGCACTCCGAGTTTTTAGTCTCTAAATTCCACAAGCACAGCTACAATGTGTGTGGGTTTTTTCATATATATATTCCGAAGTTCACTCTCTTCTGATTTCTCTCTCGCTCTTTCTGTCTCTGGCTGGTTCACTAACTCCATTCAAACAGCACTTGATTTGTTATTAAGATATGTATTAAAGTTGTGTAAGCAGTGTGGGATTGTTGGAAGGGATCCAACCACCTCCTCTCTGCCTCTCAGCACTGAGAGTGCTTTTGAAGAACAATCTCTCAATTCTCAGACCTAAAAATTCAATATTGCATTCAAATTGTAAAACCAGGAAAGCCAAACATTGTTAAGATGGGGAGGAAAGCCAAACATTGTGAAGATGGGGAAGAAAACACATCCAAATGCTTGGTTCACATTGACGTGTGCGTGTTTGCATGTCTTATATGTTGACAGACGCTGATGATGCAGCTGGTTGGCAGAATGTTTGAACTGATCTGTGGTTTGCTCGATCTCAGTGAACCAAATCTCCGTGGAGCATCACTTGTTCACCAGCAGGGAGTTAAATGTACCATGGTGTGTGTGTTTGTGTGTGCGTGTGTGCGTGTGTACTGCACCAATTTACCTTTGTGAGACCATTGCTATTGGACCACACCAACAAGTTGGGGCCCTCACTCCATGTGGGGCCCAAATCCTGGACCTCACATCTTTTGACCCCTTTTGCTGGGGTAGTTTCGTTGTTACTGGTAAGGTTAGGGATTGTTTTGGTTTGGGCAGTTTAGCATTCTTTAGCTATTGTTAAGGTTAATATAAATGGAAATCAAAATCACAAAGACATTAAGGTGGGGCTGTGTGTGTGTGCATGCGTGCATGCAGTGGCAATCCTACAATTACTGGCTCCCCGAGCAGAAATGTGCAAAAAAAAAATGCTTGTATATGTTGTTAAAAACCCTAATGCATGCTATCATTGTGATAGTGGTAATAGCATGTTAATAACATGCTAATAGCACTCACTGACGATTTTTACTGGGTTTCACGGTGGTGCCACCCCAGGCTATTGCCCAGTCAGCCCGCCTCTAGGACCGCTCCTGCATGTTATTGAGTGGAGAAACAGGCCTTGAAGAAGGGGAGGTAATTGTCAGCGGAAATACAGTATAACAGGGCCACACGTGTGTTTACATGGGCCAGGGCAAGTGTGTATGTATGTTTGCCTACCGCGTGCGTGCGTGCGTGCGTGCGTGCGTGCGTGCGTGCGTGCGTGCGTGTGTGCGTGCGTGCGTGCGTGCGTGTACATGTGCATATGCGTGTGCTGTGTATGTTCGCCTATCCATTTGTGTGAATGAAAGTGTGTAAGTGTGTGTTTGCGCACGTGTGCGTATTTGTGTGTGGCCACCGTCAAGTGTCAGTGGCCAAATGATATGCCACTCATAAGCAAGCCAGAGTATATGGAAGGTGAGCGGAGCTGTCATACTGATTGATTTTCCTTCCGCATACAGCGGGGGCGTCAGGAGGGGAGGGGAGAAGTGTGCTTGTGTGTGTGTGTGCGTGCGTGCGTGCGTGCGTGCGTGCGTGCGTGCGTGCGTGCGTGCGTGTGTGTGTCTGTATGTGTCTGTATGTGTCTGTATGTGTATATTTGTGCGTCAGATGTGTCAAGAGGGGGAAGAGAAGATTGCAAATAAATGGAGAGCATCTCCTCCTTTCTCGTTCACGATCACAGTCTCTCCCTCCCTCTCTCTTTCTTTTACGCTCCTTCCCTCCCTCTCGGCCTCTCTCTTTTCCTCACTCCCTTACTCTGTCTCCCCTCTGTTTTTCTTTCAAGCTCACTCTTACTTATACATAACACCATTTACCTCTATCTCTCTCTCTCTTTGTCTCTCTCTCTCTCTCTCTCTCTCCTGCTCCATCTCTTTCTCTCTCTCTCTCTCTATCCCTCTCTTGTGCTTTTTCCTGCACGAGATGTCCTTTCTCTCCATCTCTCTCTCTCTCTCTCCTGCTCCATCTCTTTCTCTCTCTCTCTCTCTCTATCCCTCTCTTGTGCTTTTTCCTGCACGAGATGTCCTTTCTCTCCATCTCTCTCTCTCTCTCCCCCTCTCTTCCAGTTGTTCTTTTCTTCTCAGCGTTTCTGCTTTCCTCGCCTCAGCTTTACACTAAGCTCCCAGACGCGCTGCGTACTCCACCTCAGCTGGCGTTCTCCAAAAGAAGAGAAGGACAGCAAAAAAAGAGCCAAACAGAGTCAATTGAAATCATGGATTGAAGTATACGGAGCCCTTTATGTTGTCCTGTCTCTGCCCTCTCTCCCTGTTTGACTTCTGCAGGGAGGTGGGGGTGGCATACAGTAGGGTGGGGTGAGGGGAGGTGAGGTGGGTGTTGGGCACAGCTTTGCTTTGGCTGTCTGTGCCCATTTTAATATGGTCCCCCTGCATGAACATGAGCAAAGTAATAATACTGCAAAGGGGAGCCCGGGCCGGGACCGTGTAAATATACAGTCGAGGTTTTTCTTTTTTTTTTTTTTGGTCGGTGGCAGGCATGCAGGCAGGCAGGCAGGCAGGCGTCTTGAAGGCAATTAATTATTTGCCAGGGTGTGTAATCTTGCTGATACAGCTGTTGGCGGGTGCTGGGGCTGGGGCTGGTGCTGGGCTGGGGCTGGGCTCTCCCAACGCTAGTGTCCTGCTGTGATTTATCTCAGCAACAAGAACGCGGACAAATCGGCAACACAGGACGCGAGGAGTGGAGCGGAGAGGAGAAGTGGAGGCAGTGGAGGCAGCGGAGGGGGAAAAAAACTAATAATATCTGCGGTAGTGGTGGGTAAAACGGTGGGATTGAAAGGCTTTTGATTTCCTGTGATCAGAATAGCATCGCAGAGGTGGCAGGCCACACATGATGGAGTGACCCACCTGCTCTCCTGCAGTGGTAGCAGTGGTGGGAAAGAGGTTAAAGGAAAGGGGTAGTGTGCGTGCGTGCGTTTGTGTGTGTGTGTGTGTGCGCGTGCGCGTGTGCGTGTGCATGTGCGTGTACTGACTAGAAGGAGCCACTGAAGGCAAAAAACCCCACCGTTGAGCATCCATAACAGAACATTTTTTTTTTACTTTTAGTTTTGTCATTATCTACAAACAAGAAAATCACAAATACAAACATTGACCAAAACTGGCATGCTACTTATATGCCATATCATAGTGCCATGTTGCATGAGCTGTATCTCAGACCTCGTGGCTCTGGAAGCGTCTTTCTCATCCAGTTTCCGTACCATTGACAGCCTATTACCAAAGTTTCCACCGTGAAACCTACGACGGACCAGACTTGAACAAACCTTTGATTTGCCCGTAGAATATACAACCTTTGGTCCCTCCATTTGAAGGAATTATGAGCGATGTTTGCTATAATCTCACTTCAGCCTCTCTCTGACACTATCCCACGCCTCGCCCCTTATCGGGCTTTGCTTGGAGTGATGAGGTGTCAGTTTGATGGTGATAAAAGAGAAGGCTCTGTGATTGGATGTATAAAATATATAAAATAGTGTGTCCAGGCCAGACAATGGCTTTTAGCTGATAGGAGTAGGAGCTATTTGGAAGAGGTTAAGGACACTGCCACTAAAAAAAAAGTCTCTCTCTCTCTCTCTCTCTCGCTCTCTCTCTCTCTCTCTCTCTCTCTCGCTCTCTCTCTCTCTCTCTCTCTCTCTCTCTCGCGCTCTCTCTCAAGACAGATGATGTACACACACACACTCACACACACACACACACACACACACACACACGCGCCCGCACAAATGGACGCATGCATACACACAAATTCGTTCCTCTTCCCTTCTGTGCCTCATAGTAGACCAGCTGGCTGGCTGTGTGTGTGTGTGTGTGTGTGTGTGTGTGTGTGTGTGTGTGTGTGTGTGTGTGTGTGTGTGTGTGTGTGTGTGTGTGTGTGTGTGTGTGTGTGTGTGTGTGTGTGTGTGTGTGTGTGTGTGTGTGTGTGTGTGTGTGTGTGTGTGTGTGTGTGTGTGTGTGTGTGTGTGCGTGCGTGTGTGTGTCTGCTGCTGTCAGTCTGAATCTCTCCAGCTCTGTCTGCTCTGCAAAGCTGATTCAGTCATTTCCTAATTTAACAAAGATTGACAGTCATTAACCACACAACCCCTCCACTCCACTCCTCTTCTCTCCTCTCCTCTCCTCTCTCCACCTTTCATTTTCCTCTCCTCTCATCTCCTCTCATCTCCTCTCCTCTCCTCTCCTCTCCTCCACTCTTCTCTTCTCCTCTTTACTCTCCACTTTTCCTCTCCTCTCCTCTCCTCTCCTCTCCTCTCCTCTCCCCGACCGTCTTTCCTCTCCTCTCCTCTCCTCTCCTCTCCTCTCCTCTCTTCTCCTCTCCATCCTCCCCACCACTATCTTCTCCTCTCCTCTCCTCTCCCCTCTTCTTTTCTCTCCATCCCGCATTTCCCCAGTTCCCTTCCTCGACCACAACCGCAAGACAGACCGCCTTCATCTTCTGTATGAGTGTACTGGACCACATACACAATCCAGCCAAATAGAGA
>NC_085866.1:34374967-34397467 GCF_034702125.1 Engraulis encrasicolus | reverse complement strand
CACACACACACACATCACACCCCAACAACCCATCTGCCCAAACACACACACACACACACACACACACACACACACACACACACACACACACACACACACGCACACGCACACGCACACGCACACACACACTCTAATTATCCACTGGAGTCCACGGCAAGAACAGGAAGAAACAGCCAATCTCAGCGGAACAGACTCTCATTTCAAAACCAACGTTATTTTTATAGAACAGAGAGAGAGGAAGAGAGAGAGAGAAAGACAGAGATGGAGAAACCTCACTGAGTGCTTTAATTGACAACTTCACCATGTGTGTGCAATCATGTAGTGCCATCGGCATGAGAGTGAAACCAACCAGCACACAGCTCTCACACATATTCCCAATCCCAACACCATTAACTCTCCACAAATCTATTGTAATCGCAGCTGAAAAGCCAGTGTTCTGCCGATATGGACTGTTTGGTCTTGATGAGGTATACCAACAGGTTTTAACCATAGCCTGGACCCAAACCCTATTCCTAAACTTAACCCCTAGACAGTGGTGTGCACAGACATTTTGCGGGGAAGGTGCTCGAGCTGGGGTGTGGGGCCTGTGGAACTTCCGGCTGCCTTACTGATCTATTTATTGTGTCCGGGCATCATTGTCACATGCTTCTGATCATCAAGCACTTGTAGATGATCATGTCAACATGGACCACAGAACATTGAGACAAACAAATGTTTAAAAACAAAAAAGGACATTTCAAATGGGGCATTTTTTTGTCCAGTAGGGCAAAGAGGCAGCTGCTTTAGTACCACCTTCTTCCTATCTGTGCACACCTATGCCCCGAGAGATGCTATATTCAAGTGCATTGTAATCGCTTGGTTCGCTAGCTCTATCTTATGACATGACACCATCCTCTATAGCAGTAGTAGAACACAAAATAAAAAATGCTGTGTTCATTTGACACTTCGAGAGTACTCTAGGATTAAATCCACACCAGGGGATAGGGCGTCAAATAAGCTCTCCAAGCGTTGAAGTGGAACTGTGTTTTGTTATTGCATAGTAGTGTAGACAACTGAGCATCTGAAAGTAGTATAGGGACAGGTCAATAGTGAAAGTGTTTAAATACAGGAGGAATTTCCTGTAGCTTTGGCACTGAATAATTGGAAAGGCAGCGTATTGATTGCGTTTCAGGGCCCCGTGGCTAATGAAACACTCTCGCTGTGTCTTGTTTTCAACTAGTGACAATCCCTGCAGCAACCAACCTCTGTTGCTCGCTAAGCTCTGTCTCTGTCTCTGGCTCGACATGGATCTGGAAATCTGAAAACGAGACTGCTGGGTTTTTTATAACTATTCACCCATCCATTTCTCTCATGTCTCTGATTCATCTTTTTCTCTGTGTTTCATTCTTTTTCTCATTTGTATTCTTCCCTTTTCTCCTTCTGTGTATATTTGCTTGCATGCGTGCATGCGTGCATTCGTGCATTCATGCGTGTGTATGTGTGTGTGTGTGTGTGCGTTTGCGTGTGCGTGTGTGTGTGTGTGTGCGTTTGCGTGTGCGTGTGTGTGTGTGTGCGTGCGTGCACGCGTGCGCGCGTGCGCGCGTGTGTGTGCTCGACTCTGTGATTGTCTGTGTGCGTGCGTGTGTGTGCATGCGTGGTTCAACACTGTGCATGTCTGCGTGTGTGTTATGTATGTGTCTCTGTATGTGTGTGCCAAGTCCAGATGGCCACCGTGTGCTGTGGAGGTGTAGGACCTGATCAGTCACCTGTCACCTGTGGAGGGAGTCACACACTAACTGGCCACCACTGCTGTGCTCCACCTGAGGAGGGCAGACCTTTCAGTACCTCTCAACCCCCCCCTGTGGCGCTCTACCCAATCCACACACTGCTGCTGTGAAGGGGACAAAACACACACACCAGCACCTGTTTCACAATCACACCTAAGTCCCACGCAAAAATGTTCTCACCTTTCTATAATTAACCATTTTCACTATAACTGTTTCATTGTGATGAACAACCAACAGGCTGTTTAACCCTATTCCTACACTCTAAGAAAATTTCCCTGCAAAATAACGGCAGTTACTGGCAATTATATTTACCTGTAATTCTACTGTTATTTCACACCAAAAATCAAATACAGCTCATTGCTGTTTAATGTATCACAGTATATAAATTTTTTTCAGCAGCAATTGAACTGTTAAATGACAGTACTCTACAGAACGTTCACAGTATTAGTATTGTTAAACTGAAAGTGCTCTACAATATTTATACAGTAGTATAGGTAAAATAATGGTACACTACAGTTAAATATAGCCATGGCAACTTCCCTCCCACCCATACCCTGGCCATGTTACAGCCCCACCGTCCCATCGGTCACCATGACTGAAGTGACTTGAGCATGATACCATGCCGCCACTATGCTATATTGAGATGCTGGTTTGCGGTGGTCCTTTGAATATGAAGGGCATGAATACAATTTCAGTGCAGGCCTACGCAGTGCTATGTTACAATGACAATGGGAGTGTGTGAGGGGGGCTTTTTAATGTATCAGCTCTTGATGAGCCAATGATGAAAATATCATTGGTCAGTCTGTAAAAACATAATTTGCACCAAGTAGCACAGCAAAAAAGAAGCACTACAAGCTAGCTCTCAAAGCAATGCCTAACTTGCAGCAGGCACATTATACGCAGCGACGTGACAAATTATGCCAAACACAGCAAGTGCCACAAAGCAAGCTTTCACAAAGAGGAAAGTATGCAAGCCTGTAAGCAAGCTTGTAGGCAAGCAAGTGCTATGCTGTGCCATGCAGGCCAGCCAGCAGGCAGGCAAGCAACTGAAGTGTTGATAGTCCAGATTTATATACAGGTGCAAGGGTACCATGTGACCAGAGTCATCAGGGATTTGGCAGGTGAAGGTCGTAATTGAATAATGGCATAACAGCCCTTAGTACTCAGGTGAGGCAGGCACTAGGTGCGATCGAGATGTCATCAACGCATGCATGCACATTTAGACAGCAATGCACCCTGGATGAAAATGCTGCATGACGGTTAGATTTCCTGTCAAACTTCGAAATTTCGTCGACGTTGCGTTGACGAGGTGACATGTCACATGGTGTAAAACTATCGCGGGATGAATGCGGCTGCAGTCAGATCTTGCAACCTCTGCAGTTGCTTATCCCCTTCAACGCTCGTCGGCGGACTGCCTCCGAGGTCACGCGCCCATGAACTGGTTGGTGAACAACTCACTCACGTGTGTATATGGGTCTTGTCTCACACCTCTACACAAGTTTGCGCAGGTCCCCACTTCAGCTCCTCCTCATTGCCTGTCCCCCCACTCCTCACACGTGGTGTGTTAGTAGAGCAAACCGGTGCGAGCTCATCGTCTCGTTCATATTTGTGTGTCAGACTGCAAATGCGCTGTATTTAATAACACCCACATCGTGACAACAAGTTCTCGCTCACGTGCTTCCGTCAACGTTGGTCGACAGCAACAAAGTCGTATGGGCTTAATGATTCGCAGATTGGTTTAGATGGGACTGCTTGTTGCAAGTGTTACAAGTTCTTAAAATGTTTCAGCCATTCACACTTTCATCACTATCAAAATGCATGTGCTACTCATACTTTGCTGCATCAAGCACTTTTTAAGCATTGTAGTTTCTTTAGAAATAGTTTCATCATGCTTGATAGTATCAGAGAATCTTTAACCAGTGAGAATTACTTAAGTTCTTCAGGTGGTATTGAAGCTTGATGGTGATCACGGACAAGTGGAGGATGAATGGGTTTCAATGGTGCTGCCTAAAATAACTTGGTTGTTTCCACTAGAGATGTACAGGATCCAAGATCCGGTTCCGGATCCGGCAGGATAATAGGGTTTTTCACAGGATCCGGATCCGGTTCCAGGATCCAGGATCCGGTAGCCGAGGCTTTTCAGTCAAAATAGTTTGAGCCAACGTGATAAAAAAGGGCCCACATGTGTGAGTAGGCTATGTGTTTCAACCCTTTCGTAGGATCCGGTATCCGGTTCCGGATCCGGCAGGATCTTAAGCAGTGGATCCGGTATCCGGCAGGATCCTAAAAATCAGGATCTGGTGCATCTCTAGTTTCCACAACGGCGAATGCTGCTATTGTGCAGTACTTACTGTTTATGCTCAATATGTGACTCAAAGTAGTATTTTCACAGTAGTTGTCTGTTTTTTCGAAAAACAGTAGAATGCTGTTGCAGAATTGCCCTAAATTAACAGTTATTTGTTACAGTGTAGAACAGGGGTCCCCAACCCTTGCTAACTTGGGGCCCTCCTGGAATTTCTCTGGAATTTCTCCTGGAACAATCCTGGAACTCAAATAAATAGTCAACATAAACACACAACTTTATTTTTTAGAAAAGTTGCAATACCTTCAGGGCCCGCAGTTTGAGAATCACTGCCCTAGAGAATCACTGAGAGTACCCTGGGATCAAATACGTACACTCCATAGGGTGTTCATTAGTGCGCTATCTGAAACTAGAATTTGCCTATGTATGCATACATCTTCGTTCTCGCTGGAGAATGGGCTTCTCGTGATCGTGGGTTTCTCGCAGAAGAACCGCAGCGAACCGATCATGACAGTGCTTATGGGGTCGCTGGCCCAACTGCACTCGAGGAGCATAAGTTAAAAGCAAAATAGCGTATTGGGCAAGGTCGCTGGCCATGGTGCTGAAATTACTGCAGAGCCCGATGTTGGCTATGTTTAAAACGATTCTTGGGCTCGGGAGTACGGGGCTCCAAATGAGAGCTCGGACAATACCTGCACCTGCGAATATGTGCAAGCTCTGAGCGGACACCCCCTGACCGGTTATTGGGAGAGCCAGCAGAACCAAGGAGGAGCAAGGGCGGAATCCCGGATAAAAGAACCAAGATGACAAAGATAGGGGTGATCAGGACGGATGGTGGGTACGAGCGGTGTAGATAATTGAAGGGAGTGCCAGCTGTCATTGCACTTACGAATCCGTCAAATGATGGCTGAGCGGAGAATGAGAATCAGGTGGATAGGTAGGTGTGCCTGTTTTAATGCACAGAAAATAGATGAATGACAGACAAGTAGGGAATAGAGTGCAGGTGTTAATTTAGATCTGTCAATTTCATTAGGCTTCCCCCAAACTTTCGTTTTTTTTAACAAAACATGCATTTAAATCGACTCTCCCAAGTGTTAAATTAATACTACCTTTTTACTGTATATTGTAGTAACATAGACGAGGGCTTCCCAAACTTGACCATGACGAGGCCTCCCATATATATACCGGTAGATTCCAGGCAAGTCTCCCCTCACATGGGTCGAGCCATAATCATAGTCTACTGTATGTCTGTATGTCAGGGCCCCATTCCGATGTTTCACTGAGATACATATAATATATTTACTCCAAATTGATATATATATATATATATATATATATATATATATATATATATATATATATAATAGCAGTAATAGTAATGATATATATTTTTTATTTTGGTGTGCATTAATTATTAAATTATTTATTTTGTTCCACTAAACATTTTCTTCCAACTTGCTGTGGACCCCCTCGCAACCCTTTGCGGTCGCTCACTTTGAAAACCACTGGCATAGCCCACTGAGTGTGTGGACACATAGCCAACTTCAACACCTGTCTCACGCCTAAATCGCACAAGAGCATGCACTCACCTTTATATGATGAGCCTTTTCCACCATGACATCAGACAAGTTCCATTTGTTGAAGCAAAGCAGGTATGTACGAGCCTGGTATGACCCACCCATAGGCCTAATACTAATTCAATACGAATGAAGAGAAGTATTATGGACAGGTCATACCTGGTTTGAT
This sequence comes from Engraulis encrasicolus, assembly GCF_034702125.1. NCBI lineage: Eukaryota > Metazoa > Chordata > Actinopteri > Clupeiformes > Engraulidae > Engraulis > Engraulis encrasicolus. The sequence goes on along the minus strand of NC_085866.1, from coordinate 34,391,653 downwards.
ATATACTATACTACTACCGTTTTAAGGAAGAAAACTGTGGTATTGAAATATAGAGTAGAGTATTATTTGTAGAGTATAATTTATTAATCCCACGGGAAATTAAGGAGGGAAATGTACTGTATCTATGTCACCAGATGCAACTTCGAATGCATTAATTATTGTTCAGATTTGACATCACATGCAAAATGCTCATTGCTGATGCTAAACTGCCCTAAGCCAAGGGCAGTAACCACTGTGGGTGAACATTGGTCATTAGGGCAATGGTTGTTGGGTGCTTTGATGTGCTGCCATGCGACGAGGCAAACCACAAAGACACAAGAGCCCAGTAAAAAATACCAGTCAAATCAGCCTTGCCAAAACACCTCCTTTTGGCTTTGAAGGGTGGTAATGACGTCTGAGTCTTGCTGTGTCTAGCCACAGTCTTCATGACGGTAGGCCTACAGTATTTATGGTTTCCCCTATACCTTTCTTTTCACACCACACGCCACTGACTATACATTAGGTTATGTCATGTATGTATTACCGCATAACATCTCTAATGGTCTGTACGCTAGACACTGAACGGCATCCGCCCACCCATCCGTCCATAACAAAGCAAAAGGGTTGCATCAAAAATAATGAGGTGTCAACCGTAGTCTATCTGCACAGCACAGCACAGGGAGCGATGGGGAACACGTGGGGGGTGATGCGGCCTGGTGAAATGGTTGCAGCATCATTCACCACTAGCTTGCCCTAACAATCAAACCAGGTTTCATGCACCAGTGCTGTAAATCCCCCTGTCACTTTCAGTAGATGTGTTTGTGCATGTGTACCCTCTTCTTAATATACAGTAAAGCCTGAACCTGAGAATGTACAAGCTTCGCAAATGACCACAAAAGAAAATGCCACCTACCACCTTCAACTTTAAATTGGTTCTGTGTGTGTGTGTGCGCGAGTGCATACATGTACTGTACATGTGTGTGTGTGTGTGTCTGTCTGTTTGTATGCGCAAAGGCATACATGTATTGTACGTGTGTGTGTGTGTGTGTGTGTGTGTGTGTGTGTGTGTGTGTGTGTGTGTGTGTGTGTGTGTGTGTGTGTGTGTGTGTGTGTGTGTGTGTGTGTGTGTGTGTGTGTGTGTGTGTGTGTGTATGTGTGTGTGTGTGTGTGTGTGTCTGTTTGTGTGCGCAAATGCATACATGTACTGTGTGTGTGTGTGTGTGTGTGTGTGTGTCTGTGTGTGTGTGTGTATTAAAGTAGTTTAAGCAGTGTCAAATAGCCCCTTTCTTACACTGAAGTTGATCTCAGGCATATAGTTAGCACTAATGGCTTTGGCCGTTTTTCCTCTGCATATTTCAATGCCGCATTGCTAGATCCGAGTGTGCAGGCCTGTCACAACTAGGCAAGCAAACTAGGCAATCGCTTAGAGCCCCCAGTTGAAAGGGGGGCCCACTGATAATGACTGATTATGTAGGCCTACTTGTATTCAAATTACAGCAATGGTATGTTTGTGAGTAAGGCAAAGCCTTAAAGTGCAATGACACTGCTATCAAAGTCTTGAGGGACCCCCTTCCAACCAGTTTTTAGAGACAGAACGGGGCCCCAAGTAACACTTTTCCTAGGGCCCTCAAAATACCTTGAAACAGCACTGCATGTGTCTCTACACTATCTACAGCAGGCGTCACCAATGTGGTGCCCGCGGGCGCCAGGTAGCCCTCCAGGAGCTTCTGATGTGCTCACCAAGGATGTCAGTAAACAGTGACGACTACAAGATTTTAGTCACAGTTAATGTTCTTCTTAATTTAAATATGAGATTATTAATATGAGTGTAATTTGGGAATGATGTCAAGACATCGGTAGAGGATTTTGAACAAACAGGTAGCCCTCGGGTAGCTCTTGTAGCTCTCGAGTAGCCTTTGGTAGCCGTCGAGTAGCCCTCAGACCGAGAAAGGTTGGGGACCCCTGATCTACAGTATCTCAGCCTTATTAGGCCTGTCTATGGAGTGCCGCACATGCCCAGTGCGCTCTGTGCAGGGCCAGGGGTGCCGAAAGGAGGGGACAAAGGGGACAGTTGTCCCGGGCCCAGGGAGAGAGGGGGCCCAAAATTGGGCCCTTGTTATATTGTATCAATTGGGCTGGCCGGGCCCTTTCCGATGATTCTGTCCTGGGCCCCGCCAAAGCTGTCAGCGGCACTGGCGAGGGTATCCATTCACAGCAATTGTGATTGATCTGTTCTGCCCAAAGCTGTAGGAGGGGTAGTGTAGAGCGTAGCACGCTCATTCAGCCCAAATGATGATTGCCATGCCTTGCCATTCAACCGCATAGCACTGGCTTTTTTTCTTGTCTTTTTCTCTTTTTTTTTTGACTACCCAGATTGCATTCTGTAATTTTTTCCCTCTCCGTAAATTACATTCTCACTTGATTACCTCGTATCTTTGCACACTCTATCACTCTTTCTCCATCCGTTCTCCTTTTCCACTCCTCTCCACTCCTTTCTTCTTTTCTTCTGATCTCCCCCCCCTGCTATCCTCCTCCCTCCTCTCTTCCTTGTCTCCATTGCCTTTTTGGCCCTCATATACGCGTCAAATAAAAAGGTTAGATGAGATTCCACTCCTGTTTGAATACATCAGAAACTGACTGCGGTGGAGGCAGGCACGCACACACACACACACACACACACACACACACACACACACACACACACACACACACACACACACACACACACACACACACACACACGCACACACACATAGACACACACACACAGACACACACACACACCTCAGCCTTTTAAATAAATCTCCTCTCCCCAACCTTGACACGCCTGCCACTGTCTTCAAGTGATTCGCCAAGATTTTCATCCAAGAAGTGCACGAGTGAGCCTCTCATCCCTATAATAATACTGATGACAATGGGCACGGGACCACCTATGAAAACATACAGTATGCAAATGCAGACCGCGTGGCACCGCTCCCCGTGCCGCGTCGTGACAAATTCAATGACTGCTGGTTCAGCCAGGGTCCTAGCTGGGGCAAATAATTATGCTACTCCATAGACTGCTGTGGCCTAGCCTATATAGGCTATATACAGTATTCTGTAGCTACTGTATGCCTGTGGTGCGCTGTTCAAACAGATGTAAATCAGGACAGGTAAAGGTGCCCATTGAAATGCAAAACAGGCTGATGTCATAGATGTGGTGCCATAATGGCAATAATATACAGTACAGACGGATGGAGAAAAGAGGAGGAGGAGGAGGAGGAGGAGGGGGTGGAGAAAGAGGAGGAGGAGGAGGAGGAAGAGGAGGGAGTGGAGAGAAGATGAGGAGGAGGAGGAGAAGGGGGGTGAAGAAAGAGGAGGAGGAGGAGGATGGGGAGAGAAGAGGAGGAGAAGGAGGAGGATGGAGAAGGAGGAGGAGGAGAGGGTGGAGAGAAGAGGAGGAGGAGGAGGAGAAGGGGGGGGTGGAGAAAGAGGAGGAGGAGGCAGTGGAGGAGGAGGAGGAGAATGAGGAGGAGGAGGGGGTTGGAGAAAGAGGAGGAGGAGGAGGATGGAGAGAGGACGAAGAATATCCTACAGACTGGATGAGGAGGATGTAAAGGAGAAGAGTAGTAGTACTGTAAGAGGAGGAGGATGGAGGAGGAAAAGGAGGAGGAAAAGGAGGAGAGCAGTAGTAGGTGGATGAGGATGGAGGTGGAGGTGGTAGAGGAGAAGAGCATGAAGACTATACTGGAGGAGGAGGAGGAGGAGGAGGAGGAGAGTAGTAGTACAGTAATAGTATAAAGATGAGGAGGAGGAGGAGGAGGAGGAGGAGGAGGAGGAGGAGGAGGAGGAGAGTGGTAGTGCAGTAGTAATATGAGGAGGAGGAGGAGGAGGAGGAGGAGGAGGAGGAGGAGGAGGAGGAGAGTAGTAGTGTAAAAAGCAGGATGGAGGAGGAGGAGAGTAGTAGTACAGTAATAGTATAAAGACGAGGAGGAGGAGGAGGAGGAGGCGGAGGAGGAAAGTGGTAGTACAGTAGTAATATGAGGAGGAGGAGGAGGAGGAGAGTAGTAGTATAAAACGGAGGATGGAGGAGGAGGATGAGGAGGTGGTGGTGGAGAGGCATCAACAATACCCCTCTCAATTCACCAGTATTATATGTGATACCCTGTCCTGAATTTCTCCATTTGTGTGGCAACTGCTGAGATGGCTGTGCGACGTCAGTAGGCGTGTGGGTTTGCAGAGAGAACTTGCCTGGCAGGCAGGGACCCCTCTTATCCCCTCTCCAATTGGACGTTGATGATAAATATGGTGCTTGAAGTCCCCCTGAAATAGAGATTGGGAGGAGAAAGGATTTTCAGTCCATCATTGTGTATCAGGGACCTGACAGAAAGAGAAGCTACACAAGTGCTCTGTGTACAGAAGGAACATCAATTGTGTGTGTGTGTGTGTGTGTGTGTGTGTGTGTGTATGTGTGTGTGTGTGTGTGTGTGTGTGTGTGTGTGTGTGTGTGTGTGTGTGTGTGTGTGTGTGTGTGTGTGTGTGTGTGTGTGTGTGTGTGTGTGTGTGCGTGCGTGCGTGCGTGTGTGCATGCGTGCGTGTGTGTGTGCGTGTGTGTGCATGTGCATACATGCTAATATCTCTCTGCTCTGTTTCACTCTGTGCTGCAGCAGAGGCTGGCACGGTTGAAGTGCATTTAGGGACAAAAACATTGGCTAACAGAAAAACTGGCTCTTGCTTTGTTATGCAAATCACAAGTGGACACTCCTAATTAAGGCAGGAATTGTTAACAGCTGCGGGATCAAAACACGAGGCTGTTAGGGGCGGATTGGACTGAAACAAAATAAAATATTTCGGGCGAAATGCAATTTGATGCAATACACCCACTTCTGTCAACTACTGTTGCAATAAACCCCTTTGCGAATCAGGAGTCATTTCACGGCCTGTAGAACATTAATTACTCCATTCTCCTGTTCTTATTAACCAGCCATTTTAAGTATTTTCCATTCATTCAGAGCTACCCCCAATTCCGAGTGATCAAAAACTCACATCACGACGTCGGACATAAAGCCCACTTAGCAGTCCGTGCAGGTTTCATCAGATAATAAAACATATACCGTACTACAAGCTGATTATTAGACACCAATTGTTTGAGAGTGAGAGCGTTTTTACATTTTGAATTAACTCACCCTAACAGAAAATGACATGATATCTCATTTCGAAGCTGTCTGAGCTCATTTATGATGCATTTGGGCCAAGAAGAGCCCGGCAGGGTCAGACTTGTATTGTAATAAGTCTGGAGACAATGGCAGCCAGGACTACTGGGCACAAGCGTGGGCAAGAACAATTAGACAATCAAGCGAATTTGAGATTCCCTGGAGTTCAAGAGGCTACTGCCACATTAAAAAAAACGAAAAAAAGAATTAACTCAACACATGAAGGGTACTGTGGGACCAAATACACCCTAAAAGATGTTAAATGGATTCTCTAAGTGTTGAATTAACACTGCATTTTTGTACTGTGTGTTCGCCTGGTAAAGGGAGAGAGTGATACTTTATATTATATTATGCTCTGAGACTGTTAGTCTGCCCTACAAAGGCAAAGTTTAGTAATAACGTGGACCTCTGAAATTGCTTGGTTGGTTCCTCAAATGTGATTGGTTGAATCACATTCCGAGCCGTCCAGTATAACCTTATAACTTGCAATCATCCCAGAGAGATTTGAAGCTTGATGAGAAAGTATGAGGAAGTAGCACTCCATTCCCTCTAGCTTGGGTAAAACTGGCATTACCCCACTTCTTGCATACATTGAAAACGACAGAACATTCTTGAAAGTTGAAATAACTTTCACTGAATAAGGCCAGTTGACTTTGCCTAAGAAATTATGTTTTTTTTTTTAATGTTGAAAATTGATTTTGAAATTGTTTTATAGTCCAAACATAACTCTGCATAATACATACAGTACTGTAGTTACTGTATAGTCTGTTGACATGCTTGTAGAGTAGCATGTCTTAGGGGAGCGTGATTGTTGAGATCAGTGTTGCCGGATTTAGCAACGTTTGGCCGTCTCTGGCGACTAAAAACCTCATCTAGTGACTTAAGCAACTTTTTGACAAACCTGGCGACCTTAAAAAAGCCATCAACTGACCAATCAATAAAATGCTAACTACCCGTCCGTCACGGCAAAATAACCTCTCCATAGAGATGAATGGGATTTGGAAGTCTGATAGTAGATATCCAACAAGCTTGGAGGCTTGGGAGTAAGATGCTCTCCATTTCCGAAGCCCACAATGAAAAGTGCAGGGAGCAGATTCAAACAATAGCCTTATTCGAGATACGGCAACGATTACATGAACATGTACGCAATGCATTCTGGCTAAAAATGCTGCATGATGGTTAGACTTCCTGTCCAACTTAACAAATTTCGGTCATGTTGCACCGACGAGGTGACATGTCACATGGAGCCAAACTATCGCGGGATGAATGCGACAGTCGTATCTTACAACTCCTGCAGTTGCTTATCCCCGTTGGCAATGAAGTCGACTAGGCCCAATATGGATGACTTCGCTTGCAGGTAAATGTCAGGAAGTCAAACAGCCTTTGTTTGTTCTGAGATAGCCATGACAGCTAGTGACAATCAGGGCCGGTTTTTAGCATAGGCCGGCTAGGCGGTCGCCTAGAGCGCCATGTGAAGAAGGGGCGCCGAAATGGCGCTCTCCTATGCGTAATTTTGCGATATGAAGTTTTTTTTATGAAGTCGCAATCAACAAAGAGTGGCGAAAGCGCTCCTCACGGCAAAGCGCCCTTCAGCCAATAGTAATATCTCTTCCAACTGTCTCTGGGAAGTCTGTGAACCAATAAACAGACAGTTCTGAGAAAGGGGGCGGGACGAGTGACAGCGTGCGGTCTATTTTGAATTTGGAGACTCACTCGAGAGACAGAGGGGGCAAGCGCAAACAATAGTGCTGCTCTGCTGGATGGAGATTATTATGTTCTCATTAAACCACTCATTGCATGATGCAGGAGTTTCAGAGGGTGTTTTGGAACTATGTGATTTAATCAGCAACCGTTTGTGATTATGGAAAGCCTAATAGTTATGAGGTTACTATTTGGAATTAGAGAGAAAAAGAGCTTTGTTTTTGATCAGAGAAATCGCTAGTTAGCATGCTAACATTAGCCAAGTATGCCAAGCAATGAAATCCAGTAAAGTAGCTGTTAGTAGCCTACTCACTACTCACTACTCACTAACACCCACCTGATATCATAATACTTGCTTAGGTTGACAAGCAATGTAAAGTAAGACTGGTGCAATGTTTAAAACAATTTTAGCTGCCATATCTCCTTCCATCCACATGAATTACCTGCTTGTTGTAAGCTTAAAAAAACATTAATTTCCAGACCAGAATGACATAGCCTACATTAATCATGTAACAGAACCATGCACAGCAGACAAGTGAGGCTATTTACTATATTTTGTATATTATGAAATTCAATAGCGTGACAGCTCTTCTCCCTTTCTCTCACCCTGTCCCTCCAAACACATAGATAGCGCCCTTCTCATTCTCCTACTCACAAATGCACCACTATTTCCAGTCCAGAAATGAAATTGGTTTGGAAGACAGCACAAATGTTTAGCTTATTAAAATTGTTATGCTGCCATGCTTTGTGATGCTGTAGATAGGCCTAGTGTAGATCAATGCAGACCTCCTTGGTAGGCTTATTGTCTACACATGCATTTTACATGCAAATGTACTGTATCACTCTCCTGGCATTTCAATTTCACGTTACAATTCAAACACATTGATAACCTCCCTCTCATCTGGGGTTGGGGGCCCCACCACCATCACATCCAACACACCACACAGTGAAGCTACTTTCATGCGACTCAATCTGATGTGTTGGTCGCCTGTCAAAAAGAACCACAAATCCATTTGATGAAAAACGGTTATTGTTCTTGATGCTATTTAGTTAAGCTTACTAAGGATATTAGTCTTGTGTTCTGTGAGGTATAAGAAAGATTTTTTTTTTCTTTCAAAGGTAGGGGGGGGGGGGGGGGGGGGGGGGGGCGCCAGAAATCAAACTCGCCTAGGGCACCAAATAAGCCAGAACCGGCCCTGGTGACAATAACAGCCAGCTTTTCACAATTGACCGCTCTACCGGCTTGGCACTTGAATTTCACTCAATGTTAAAGATAGTAGACTTAGTGTGTTATTATGCACAAGTGTTAATATGATGAATGTCTTAAAAAGCAACTGTGGTTATGAAGATGCTGGCCCAACATCAAATAGCTACATCCTCCACGTGGGTTGCTTATTAAGATTTCCACATAACTGTTTTGTTTGTCTACACTTCCAAAGTACACAAGCACAGTTCATAATCATACCATGTCCATAAACGTTTCAATACCGTTTGTGTTTGCGTGTGACATCTCTTTCGTTGAGCATCCTTCCTGTGTTTCACAATTTCTGTACACGTTTTGCAGTGTGTGTGGCTTTCAAATGCATGAAACAGTCATTTCTGCCCACTACTCTCTAATGTGTTAGAGGTGTACTTTATTGTCCCCAGGGGGAAATTTGTCTTGGGCTTCAATCACTGCATCACACAGGCCTACAGTACTCACACACTCACTCACATACAAGTGCTCACACACCCATACAGTACTGGACACACCCACATATATGTCCACCATTCAAAAACATAATTTCTGTCTACAAAGAACAGCTAAATACCCGTAAAATATGGCTTAGAATATACCCTGATTTGCATTCATTTCAATGGTGAGAACCTTGGCCTTGACTGACATAGCAACAGTTGCTATGGGGGGGGCGATTCTAGCGGAAAGGTGAATTAGATGCACCAGGACTAAGATTTAACACCCTTAAAGACCAACATCCTTTACTTGAGTCAGGCGCCACATGTGACGAAGAACCCTAAAAAGAGCCCGCAGGATGCACCATTATTCCCTTCAAGATGGCACGCCATAATGAATACACAGTGGTTCGCAACAGCCAGGTACAATATTTTTCTGTCCATTTTTAACCATTCTTTCAAAGGATATTTCCGTCAGCACTCATAATGTTTTTTGGATCCTAATAATACAGGAGAATGAATGACAGAATGCTGTTGTCCCTTGCATGGAAGCCATTAGGTGAACGTGTGGACAGCGTCACACAGGATGTTTTTTTATAAGAATGATTCATAAAGTCACTAATGTAAAACACCATAATAGTTTTTAAAACGTAGTGACAGGACATGGTGACCCAGCACTTTCTGATTTACATGTAGGGCGGAAAATAAATGTGAATCTGTTTTTTAGATGCGTGTAATCACTCGCAATGATAGTTGGTTGCACAGCTGGTCTGTCTTCCTTTTTTTGGAAATGTAAATGGTCTCATCAATAGTGTATTAAAAAGCAGCCACTATATTTCGAGTGCAGGTTCCAAGTGCCCTGTAATGGGAATCTGACTCAGGATTTTAATTTTATTTTATTTATTTTTTTGGAACAGATAAAGAATCCTTCTGAGTTTTGCCTCCCAGTGACAATTATAAAGTTGAATTTTCAGATATATTTGATTGGGCCATTTATAAACGTGATAAACAAAGACATGCTATTATTCTTTTTAATGGCAGCAAGTCTTGCTTGGCGATTAATCAAATGTTCGGGTCAATGAATTTACCCAACTTCTCAAAACTATGGTATATAAAACTAAATATTGAGACTATTGTATAAATATTGGTTTGCGAGCGGGTTGTGCACAGTGATTAGCTTGAGAAAATCGGCAATAATTCTTAATGTCAGGAGCATGGCCAAGGTAATAAATATTAATGATAAGAGCTTGATGTCCATTTGTTGTGTTTTTCCCCCCACCCTAAACTGTCTTGCGCTCACGGGAGGCCTAAAAGTGGAGAGAGTGGAGAAAGTGGCCAGGAATACATTAAGTGCAGCTAACAAATTGCTGAAGCTGTACACAGATGCATTAGTGTTTACTCGGCTCCACTCCCCCCTGATGAAGGTGTTTTAATACGGCTTCCTCTGCCAGCAGTGCCGTCTACTCTGATGGAAGCTACACCTCATTTTCTTAATTCTGTGATCAGATCAGTTTGTTGGTGGCAGCTTGTTTGGTGTATTGTGCCATCCACAAAGGCCTGTTAATGTGAATGGAAATGCTGACTTCTTTTTTTCTTTTTCTTTTTTTCTTTTCCAAGTCTGCTGGTCCCCAAAAGCCAAAACAATATACAGTACAGCTTTTAAATCTGCTCAGCTCAGGAACAGCTGATGGTTTTGTTGTGCATATGAATAATTTATGTTTAAAGAGTCAGCAGCTGTAGCTACATGCACACACACACACACACACACACACACACACACACACACACACACACACACACACACACACACACACACACACACACACACACACACACACACACACACACACACACACACACACACACACACACACACACACACACACACACACACACACACACACATACACACAAACAAAACCCCACATGGGCCACATACAGTGGATAAAATGTAAACAAGGCTGTGTGATGACAAGCCATCAACATCGTGTTAATGTGTGTCCTTGTGGAGACCCCCTATCTACATGGATACGACGATGACAGTGACATGGCACCCACAGGACGGCCGAACAAGCATCACGGATATATGAAGGGAAAAGGGGTCTGTTGTCCTGGGCCCAGTGAGAGAAGGCGCCCAGAATTGAATCCTCATTCCATTGTATGAATTGGGTCGGGGTCCTTTCAAATGATTGTGCCCTGGGCCCAGTCAAAGTTGTCAGCGGCCCTGCGTAGCGTCCTCAATTAGTGTCCCCTGTCTGGGAGGAAAGGGGAAGCAGCAGACCACCAGAGGAGCACACGCAGCAGCATCAGGAAGTGAACATCAAAGCTCAGGCGCAGAGGAGAGGCTTTTAACAGGGCCACTTGAGTTAAAGGTGACTTTTCAGCCAGTCATGCTGTTGTTGATGATGTTTTGTTGTTGTTGTTGTTGTTTTTGTTGCTGTGCTGGCGAAGTCAGCTACCCCTGCTGTCAAGATTCTATTTTTTCTTTGCTTTTCTCCTTTGAAGGTTTTTTTCCCCCCTCCTCCACTCTTGTTGTTTTCCGGCTGTAATGACAATTTCGAATTTGCAAAGGCTCCCTCAAATGACACTTGGCCTAAGAGCAGCGGCAGGAGAAAAAGAGGGGGAAGACAGGAAATAGTGAAGAGGGTTTTGAAGAATCCCAGACAGCACACACTCAAGGTCTCTGGTCCACGTTACCTTACAATAACCGAGGGGCAAAACAATATGAAATAGCAGGACTCACGTCACGCTAATTAAGTAGATGGAGAATTTAGTGATTTTCTCTTTGCCATTGGGGTGCTCCAATTTATTTCAATGTTCGTTAGAATTCACCATATTTTCTATAAAACGAAATTATACAGCGCTGTTTGTCTACTTGAATTGCCCAGCATTCTCCACGAGCGTTTCATCACTGGGCTTTTCAAAGGATGTGGTCGGTTCTCAAGACGTGAAAAAAAGTACCATGGAAGAATGGATATGATTTGTATTATCTTTGTGTCTCAGTGTGTCTGTTGTTGTTGGCTTTTGATGTCGATGTGAAAACGTCTGATCCCAGCTACAGTAATCAGATAAATCTCCACACACACACACACACACACAAAAATGCACGGACCGTCTTCAAGACTAAGACGCCATGCTGAGTCCACCCAGTGCATTACAACACAAACACAAAGGCACAGAGAGGAGAAAATACACACATAAAAGGGCCAACAAAGACCTACTGCATGGTTTTTCAGATTCACTTAAAGACAGAAGGAGATGAGAGAGGGGGAGAGAGAGAGAGAGACAGAGACAGAGAGGGATGACGGGTGGGGTTGGAATGAGGTTTGCAGTGAGTGAGGGAGTGAGTTCACGAGTTCATGAGTTGGTGCCCATGCGGGGACGGGGAGAGAGCTCTCCTCCCTCTTCGCCATGCTGCATTGGCCATCTCCTCCACCTCTGATTGATGTAAGATGCACTCCTCCCTGCGCGACCCCAGTTAACCAGGGTGCTTATCTCCAATTATATATTTCATTCTTGAGTTATTTATTCATTTATTTCTTTATTTATCTACTCCCCGACTTGAAACACAAGCCTCCGCTCTGTCCCCTGGCACTTGTCCAAACCCTCCCACCGCCACCCCGGCACTGACCCCTGCACAGTACTGCACAGCAGAGCTCGAGTAGAGGGGAGTGTGTGTGCAACTGTGCGTGTGTGCGTGCGCGTGTTTGTGTGTGTGTGTGTGTGTGTGTGTGTGTGTGTGTCTTCACACGTGGCCATGCCATGCATCTCTCTCTCTCTCTCTCTCTCTCTCTCTCTCTCTCTCTCTCTCTCTCTCTCTCTCTCTCTCTCTCTCTCTCTCTCTCTCTCTCTCTCTCTCTCTCCCATGGATGCCTGCCTGCCAATCTGGAGGGAGGAAGAAGAGGAGAGAGTGAAGGGGAGGAGAAGTCAGAAGAGGGGAGGGTGGGTAAGGATGGAGCATAGCAGTAGCAATGGTAGCTGGACCAGTGGAGCTGAAACTGTGCCAGCAACGTCAAGGGCATATAGTGCACAGTCCCCATGGAGCTCACAGACTGATAGAGTAATCCACTCTTTTTCCTGGCATTTTAAGTAGCTTTGTGTAAATCATCCATTAAAAAAAAAACAATATAAATAAAAATATATTTTTAGGATGTTTTTTTATACAAAGAATTAAATCCATATTGTTGCCTCAGGCACAGACACTGAGCAGCTTTCAGAAGTCCAGCCAAAGTTGTAGTCAGTCAGTCTGTGCTTTGCTCATTCGCCAACCCTCAGTTCTGCTCAGCCTGATCTGGGCTAGTCAATGGCTTTGTATTTCATTTCTGCATTTCATGTTGCCTCATTTCACAGCCGTAGAGGGACCACAGAACTTTTTAAAAAAGTGCTAGTTTGTAACAAAGGTGACATCTTCTAACGATATGGCATAAAAGATTAGTCATATCAAATCCTGCGTTGTTGAACAATGACAGCCAGCGCTGTGTTTCTGAAGCACAGTATAAAACCCAGCCTGAGGACTTGTCTGATTCCATGTTTTAAATGGTGGTGGTGGTAGTGGAGTGCAGTAGCCTAGCATTATTTGGTAGAGTGCCATTGCTAAACATGTGCGTGTACTCTCTCTGTTGATTTTCCCTGTGTGCTTATCTCAAGAATCTACATGTTGCTTAGCAACCTTCCACTTTAATTTTCTGTGCTGGTATTTTCTCTACACACACTTCTGCCACTGATTAATTCCCTTTCTCCATTGCCGTAATGTCATAGCATTATTACTGCTGGATTTGTTTGTTTTTTTTGCTCCATCTGAAATTACTACTTGGACTGATGAGTTTCCATGGACACAAAACAAAGCAAGGTAAGTTTATTGATTTAGGTAAACTAATTTCAAACTAAAAGACAGTTGAATGTGGCCAACAAAAATAAAAGCGAAAAATAGCCCAAATATCCTACCTGTAGAAGCACAACAGTTAAAGCATGTGTAAAATGAGAGTAAACAATTTTTGCAGTAAATAAAAGAGATAAGTTGCCTATTTATTTGGGAGAGAAAGAAAGCATTGCAAGTGAAGATAAGACTAATAGGCTACTTGAAAACATCTGAAAACAGTTTGATGTTAAGTCTACATGCAGATTTTTCAACACACGTCATTTCTGGGACCAACTGTAAAAGTTCCAAAGCAGGAACTGCAAACTGCTTTAAGCTTACAGCACTTTGCTCTGACTGGTTTTAGCTCTGACTGGCCGTATTTTTAAACAGTAAGTTGGTGCATATGTCTGAATATTATCCGTCATCAGGTTATTTAGTTCAATCCGATTCAATGTTGTTTAATTCTTTAGTCTTTGGTAGGGTACTGAGAGACATAAAACACCAATGGCAACTCGCTAACAACCAGAACATGTTACTAACAACCAGAAGAGACATGCAGAGGAAGAAAAACAAAACAAAACAATACAAAAAAATAAACCATAGCAATAAACAACATTTTGGGGTTGCACAACAACATAATGGCCCAATTCTATTAGAGCCCCGAGGCTTGAAAATGTCGCTGAACATTAAAATTAGGAAACAGAGCAGACTAAATACAGCACGCACTACCCAAAACCTCCATAACACTGCTACTAAGGTATGAGAGAGTCGACAGAGTACCTTTACATAACCAAAGCTCCCCATGTGTTTCAAATTGGCCATTTAGTCATTTTTGTGTACAAAAGAAAATCATGGTGTCTGTCTACACTCCGGGCGCAATTCATTACTTTGTTTCAAGAGGATAGAAGATAAAAGAATGAACACAAGCCACCCGTTTTTCCACACTGTCACTGGTCATGCTGTGTGCAACATTGCTAGATGTCTCGTGGCAGAGAAAGCCTCCAAAGCTTCCAAACTCTTGGCACAACACTACACTACACTATACTACCAAGCACATCTCTTGAAGAAACAAGTAAAGACTTTCCTCTTTTGTGAGTATCTACTACTAGACTAATGCTTGAGCTGGCCTACCCCCAGGGCAGACTCTTGACATTGTGTGTGTGTGTGTGTGTGTGTGTGTGTGTGTGTGTGTGTGTGTGTGTGTGTGTGTGTGTGTGTGTGTGTGTGTGTGTGTGTGTGTGTGTGTGTGTGTGTGTGTGTGTGTGTGTGTGTGTGTGTGTGTGAGAGAGTGTGTTATGTCTATGGGGCACCCTGGTGCTGTCATGTCATGTCGTGTGTGTACTCTTTAAAAAAAAAAACTCTTCTTTGCATCTACACTTGTCCAGTAGGGCAGAACCACCTCATCCCTATGCTTCAAATAGTGTCCTTTGGTGTGTGTCCTTACTTCACCTGCAAATGCTCTGGTATAATTCTGAGCAAAATCAAGGACAGATAGATATATTCAATGGCCAACTTAATATGGTGCCTTCCTGTAGTCTACCGGTCCATGGTCCGGGTGGGATATGGTAAATATTTCACCAAAAATATTCTTTTTCTTTTTTTTCTTTCGGGTATCTGTCGTTTTTCTAAAGGTCAGTCATCTTCCACAGACCATAACACTCACACATCCATAAACCATGTGCGATGTGCTCGGAGTAATTTGTGGGGAAATCGAGCATCTAATGGCAATTTGAAGGCCCACAAAAAGCAGAAGTGTCCAGGCACAGGTCACAGCCATAAAAGCACACTGGAAACATGGGAAAGCAATATGGCACTACATTATGCACAGAATAACTGCCACTCCTGAATAAAACATTCCGTCTTTTTAAGCTTTCCCACACACAAAAGCATCATCACATTAAACCCATTGCATTTTTATTCCACCAGCGATCCACCAGGTATTGAAGTTTGCTCAGCTGCACTTGTGCAGGCAGGCCATGACGATAATCACGTCTATTAATGCCCTGGTTGTATGTTCAGCCTCTGTTTGCACAAAATGGTAGCTGAGAGGTAGCCAAAAATGACAGGATAGGTGGGGAAATGTCCTCTTTATACAACCAAACTATCCAAGCTGATGGTAAGGCGTATTTTTTAAAATTTAACTGAAGAAAATAGTAAAATGTTGAAATGTTGGATGGGAGGCAGAAATGACTGCGGAATGGGTGGTCAGCATGTCCTTTTCATATAACCAAACAATCCAAAATAATGTTAAGCATTTTTTTCCTGAATTCGACTGAACAAAATAGTAAAAATGAGAAACTTGTGTAGGCCTATGACAGTTTTGTAAACTAGATTCCGTTTATCATTTTCACTAACTCAGCTGTACAAAAGGTTGCCAAGTTCAGTTCCGATTCAGTTCAATTCCAGGACCCATTCTAAAAGCTTTTTGCCAGGATGAGGAAAAAAACAAGGCAGCAAACAAACCCACAAGGTAATCATGCTAATGCTGCAAGGTACTGTGTTCAGTCTCTGTTTGTGCAAAACTGGAGCTGGCAGGTATAGGCAATCGGCAGAAATGAAAAGGATGTCCTTGTCCTTTTCATACAACCAAATAATGCAAATTGGGAATACTCAAATGGAATGGTAAAAGACAATTTTAACGAATGTGCAACTTGTGGATAAAATTGTTGTCAACTAGACGAGAGTTTTATATCATTTGTGCTAACTCTGCAGCACAAGAGGCCGCCAAGTTCAATTCCAGGACACATTCTAAAAGCTTTTAGCCAGGATGGGAAAAAAGCAAGCCAGCAAACAAACAAAAACAAACACACAAACATACACACATACACACACAATCCATAACGTACAGTCTGGGACTCTCCGAGTTAGACAACACAAGACCTGACAGCAGTCTAAACAATGCATCAACACTTCACACGGAAACCATATTCAGATCGTCTGAAAATAGCCACATAAAATAATAATGGACGACTTCATGCTACCTGTGGTGGTTTTTAGCAAGGATGGGAAGGAGAGAGAGGGCAGGGGTGTGTGTGTGTGTGTGTGTGTGTGTGTGTGTGTGTGTGTGTGTGTGTGTGTGTGTGTGTGTGTGTGTGTGTGTGTGTGTGTGTGTGTGTGTGTGTGTGTGTGTGTGTGTGTGTGTGTGTGTGTGTTTTAAGTGTCTCTGTAGAGTGTGTGTGTGTGTGTGTGTGTGTGTGTGTGTGTGTGTGTGTGTGTGTGTGTGTGTGTGTGTGTGTGTGTGTGTGTGTTTGTGTGTGTGTGTGTGTGCTAGTATGTGTGTGTGTG
>NC_085866.1:34339967-34369967 GCF_034702125.1 Engraulis encrasicolus | reverse complement strand
AATGACCTTCTCTCATGAAGCGAGGTGGAGAGCGCGAGGTAGAGAGAAAAGGAAAGCGAGCGTGGGACACACACCTGCACCGGCAGATGGGCTACATCGCGCTCATTCGTAATAAGTGACAAATGAATCCTAATCTAGCAGCAGTGTATTAACCTGTGTGTTCAACAGATGATCTCAGATGCAATTTGCTTTTTCCTGTTTGCTGAGGGAGGGACAAAAGCACAAGTGAAAAATGTGCCAGCTCCGTCCCTAAATGTGCTATCCAAAGACATTATTACAAAATGTGCTGGAACAGGGGACACGAGTCATAGACTCACACACTAGCTTCCCCTCTTCCTCTCCCCCACCTGCCCTGCACACGCTTTTGTGTGTGTGTGTGTGTGTGTGTGTGTGTGTGTGTGTGTGTGTGTGTGTGTGTGTGTGTGTGTGTGTGTGTGTGTGTGTGTGTGTGTGTGTGTGTGTGTGTGTGTGTGTGTTGGAGTGTGTGTGTGTGTGTGTGTGTGTGTGTGTGTGTGTGTGTGTGTGTGTGTGTGTGTGTGTGTGTGTGTGTGTGTGTGTGTGTGTGTGTGTGTACTGTACTGTACTGTATGTGTGGTTTTGTGGTTACGTGTGGGTGCTTGTGTGTGTCCATGTGCATCTGTGTGCGTCCATGCATGTGCACTCTTTGTGTGTGTGTGTGTGTGTGTGTGTGTGTGTGTGTGTGTGTGTGTGTGTGTGTGTGTGTGTGTGTGTGTGTGTGTGTGTGTGTGTGTGTGTGTGTGTGTGTGTGTGTGTGTGTGTGTGTGTGTGTGTATTATTTAGGCAGTGTTTATTTTGTGTGTTTGGGCAGTGTTTATTTTTAAAAGTGCACGCATGAGAGCAGCAGGAACAGGAGAAGAGCAAGGAGACCGCAGAATAAAATGCTAAGTTGATATTGCTCTATTTCCGAAAAGACAAAATAAAAGCCAAAAAAAGAGAATAAATAAAACAAAAGACACTAATTCACAACATCATAGGCGTCTTAATTATTCACTAGCTGAGTGGCGCAATAGCATTGTCATCAGCGGTAAGGTTCTGTAGACATGATGGGTATACACATCAGCAGGGACACTGCCAGGGGGGTGACAAAGGGGTCAGTGGTCCCGGGCCCAGGGAGAAGAGGGCCCCAAAATTGGGTTCTGATTACATTGTATGTATTGCGTGGGGGGGGGGGGGGGGGGGGGAGGGGGGTTGGGGGGCTTTCAAATGACTTTGTTCTGGGCCCGGCTAAAGCTGTCAGCGGCCCTGAAGGTGCTGTAGACATGATGGGTACACATCACATCCCGCACACTGTGCACTTCCTTTGTGCAATACCGTGCAATTTTAGCTACGCTGTTGTGAGGAGGAAAAGCTAAGAAGCCACACTCTGTGTGTGTGTGTGTGTGTGTGTGTGTGTGTGTGTGTGTGTGTGTGTGTGTGTGTGTGTGTGTGTGTGTGTGTGTGTGGTGTGTGTGAGAGAGAGAGAGTGTGTGTGTGTGTGTGTGTGTGTGTGTGTGTGTGTGTGTGTGTGTGTGTGTGTGTGTGTGTGTGTGTGTGTGTGTGTGTGTGTGTGTGTGTGTGTGTGTGTGTGTGTGTGTGTGTGTGTGCGTATGCGTATATGTGTGTGCGTATGTGTGTGTGTTTGTATGCGTGTGCGTGTATGTGTGTGTATGTGCACGTATGTGTGACATGCAGACACACACACACACACAGACACACACACAAACACACACACACACACACACACACACAAACACACACACACACGTGTGTTGCATGTTTTTTTTTATCTCCCTCCTCCTTGTCCTCTATAGAGTCTCGAGTGAGCTGCTTGCTTACTCCTCAGAACTAGCTGAAAGCAATCAATTTAAAGGTTGCACGGCCCCGGCGCGTGTTGGAGACGGAGGCCAAACAGTTTACTTTGGGCCCCTCCGCCGAGACCTAAGTGCTGTAAAAGACACGGAGTCAGAGCGATGGAGCCCCGCGGGAGCCGCTGTGGCGTGACACCGCATGCTTAGGCCAGCCTCAAGACCACCAGTGCGTGCGTGCGTGCGTGTGTGCGTGCGTGCGTGAGTGTGTGCGTGCGTGCGTGCCTGTGTGTGTGTGTGCGCGTGTCTGTGCGACACTGCATACTTCATTTCATTTCATTTCATTTATTTAAACTCGAAGAATCATTGAGGGCCCAGCCCTCATTTACAATGATGTCGAGTAAAACAAACAATTGCACATATAAAATCATATATAAACAACGAACATACACAATACACCATAAATCATATAAGAGGTAAGAATTAAGACAAACTATGAATTAAAACTTATGAGTTAAAACAAGTGCAAGTATGTGATAAAAAACTTCCCAGTGTAACTTTAAAATGTTTTAATGGCACAAAGGCTTGAAGACCCATCCTTTGTTGTAAGTTATTCCAAACTGAAGGTCCACAGACACTAAAAGCTGTTTTACCCAGTTCAGTGCGGGCATAAGGGACCTCCAGTAAAAAATTGCTGCTGCGGGTTTGGTATGGGTTGGAGTGCCAAACTAAAAGAGATGAAATATAAAATGGGAGTTTGCCAGTGAGGGCCTTATAAATAAAAATAAAATAATGCATGTCCCTTCTGTGAGAAAGTGGAGCCCACCCAACTTTATCATATAACAGGCAATGATGTGTACTATATGGATCCCCAGTAATAAAACGAAGAGCTGAATGATAGACAGTGTCAAGTGCCTTCAGATTAGAGAGTGGTGCATGTCTGTAAATAATATCACCATAGTCAAGGGAAGACAGAAAAGTAGCTTCAATTAACTTTTTTCTGCAGAAAACAGGAAAGTGATATTTATTTCTGTGCAGGAAAGATAGCTTTTGTCTGAGCGTAGTGACAAGACAGTCAGTATGTTTCTTGAATGTGAACTTGTCATCTAGCCAGATTCCCAGGTACTTATAATGTGATACTCTCTCAATAACAGACCCATCTAAAGTAGATATATTAAAATCATTTTTCATGCCATGCTTAGATCGAGTAAAGACCATACATTTAGTCTTGCTTACATTAAGTAGAAGCTTAAGACTAATGAAGGCATTTTGTAGGATATTAAAAGACTGCTGCAATTTCTCCAAGGCTAGCTGTACAGAATCTGCAACACAATACAAAATTGTATCATCTGCATATAGATGAATAGAGCAGTTGGAAAGGAGAGAAAGTATGCTATTTATGTACATGGTGAAGAGTACCGGACCTAATACTGAACCTTGTGGGACCCCCTTGGTTATTAGCAGGGGGTCAGATTGAGTATTACCCAATTTTACAGTATGGTGTCTGTTTGAAAGGTAGCTCTGGAACCATTTACAGGCACTTGCATTAAAACCAATACCAGGCAGAATTTGTAGAAGCAGAGAATGGTCCACGGTGTCAAATGCTTTGGATAAGTCCACAAAGATGGCAGCACAATGTTTTTTCTTGTCAAGAGAAGTGATAATATCATCCATTACTTTAGTAGCAGCAGTAACTGTACTATGTTTAGGCCTAAAGCCTGATTGGAGAGGGCTCAAAATATTATTGGTATTTAGAAATTCTTTGAGCTGATCATTTACCAACTTCTCTAGTATTTTTGAGAGACACGGTAGCTTGGATATTGGTCGATAGTTGTTAGGGTCAGTCTTATCACCCCCCTTGTGCAACGGGGTAATGTGTGCAAATTTCCATAGTGTAGGGACAACTCCAGTGGAAATAGAAAAATTGAAAATGTGCAATAATGGCTCTGCTATTATATATGCCGCAGTGCGAAGAAAAAGGGGATCTAGCTGGTCTTCTCCAGTGGATTTGCGACTATCAATTGCTAATAAAGCAGATAGCACTGTATGCTTAGACACAGGATGAAGCCTGAATTCCAGATCATCGTCTCTGACATTGTCTCTGATACGCATATCATGTCCAGCCCTAGGTATAAAGGAATGATTATTGCTATTGTCAAAACTTTGACTGGCTAAAGAAAAATGTTTGTTAAGAGCACTGCAAATGTCTGATTTGTCTTGTAGTAGACAATCATCAAACTTAATTGAAGAAGGCATAGGTGTAACAGGTGTAACTTACGCCAGTCTCAAGACAGCCAGCCTCACTGATCCACCACTTGGTCAATACTGCATTGCATTTGTTTTGCTATGAGCTCACCTTGACCGCCCGCCTGTTCACCACTGCACAGCTTTCACTGTTGTTTTCATATGTGCCTGCCCACCATTTGTGTGTGTGTGTATTGTGTGTGTGTGTGTGTGTGTGTGTGTGTGTGTGTGTGTGTGTGTGTGTGTGTGTGTGTGTGTGTGTGTGTGTGTGTGTGTGTGTGTCTGTGTGTGCGTGTGCGTGTGTGTATTGTGTGTGTGTGTATTGTGTGTGTTTGTGTGTGTGTCTGTGTGTGCGTGTGTGTATTGTGTGTGTGTGTGTTGTGTGTGTGTGTGTGTGTGTGTGTGTGTGTGTGTGTGTGTGTGTGTGTGTGTGTGTGTGTGTGTGTGTGTGTGTGTGTGTGTGTGTGTGTGCGTGCACGTGCGTGTGCGTGCGTGCGTGCGTGCGTGCGTGCGTGTTTGTGTGTGTATGCGTGTATGCTTGTGTGTATATGTGTGTGTGCATGCGTGCTTGTGTTTGAGTCTGATCGTTTGACAGACCTCACATACCACACGTAACCTTGCAGGGCTATCGTGGCTATCTCAGCTTCAGGTGCTCTCTGAATGGAGAAGAAAGTAGATTTGTCCTCAGGTGTTTTCGCCAGCCTTGACTCCACATCATCTCAAAGCCAGTTGCATTGGCAGCTGCCACAGACATGGTGGCCTTGTAATTCTTTGCAATGTCTTACAGTGAAACCTGTGTACCAAGACAAACGACTCACTGGCAAACAGACAACAAACTACTGTAGCCTACAGCTGTAGTCTCTCTTTAGCAGGACGGTCGTCAGTTTAATTTAGTACTGGTGTGTTCCCTTTGTAATCAGCAAAAGAGACATACAATTAAATCATACGCATAGTGAATGCATACAGTGTACATATACATAATGTAAAGTCTTACTCGAAAACTAAGCAGCACGCAATATGATTGTGTTTTAATTCAATATCTTACAAGACAGTAGTCAATAATAAGTTATCAAGTCAAAAGTGTCCTTCAATAACTTTCAAGAATATTTTATATACTATTTCACTATAAAACAAAATAAAGCAAAACAAGACTACCTATTTACAACTGTTAAAAATACAGACAGACAGACAGACAGACAGACAGGCAGACAGACAGACCTGACTCCGAATGGTCCTAATGGTCATTCATCTTTTATTTATTTGTGTAATATTTATCCCCGCATCCCCCCCCCCCTCCACACCCCCGCCATCTCCTCTTGAACAAGATCTGACATGACAGCCAACGTTTGCATTTTTAAATGTGAACTTCATCTGATGCTAGTTCCTCTTTAAATACTTGCTAAAAGAATGTTTGATTTTGGAGCATGTCATCCTCAGATCTGATAGTCATGTAATGGAGGACTTTAATGAATCACCATGGGGGAGGAAGAGGCAGGCAGCCATGTTTTTTTTTCCCTTCTTGCCTTTGATTTAAGAAGGGGCTGAAACTTCATCAAATAAACCACAGAGGGGGAGAGGGAAAGCAGTGAGCGCCGTGAGGGTTACTTTCCTTCATCCCAGCGGCACATCCAGGGCTGTTTCAAGGTATTTTGGAGGCCCTTGGCAAAGAGGGACTTAGGGTCCTTGTTCTCTCCTCAAACTCTTAGGGAGGATGTCCTACGAGAGGCATTTTGATAGCAGCATCGTGGCACTTTTCAAGCCCAGTAATTATTTTTTGACTCCCTCTGCACCATGAACCAGGAAGTAGAGGGCGTGACTTAGGTGCCCCATAGTCATTTATTAACAGGGGATCCCCATTCAGCTGGGGCCCCTTGACAATTGCCTAGTTTGCTTGCCTGGTTTTCACAGGCCTGGGCACATCTGCATTTAAAGCACCAGCCCTCCGCTCTGCTGTAGCTCACCATGCAATAAAGAGTTAGACTTCCAAGCCCAATGCTGGGTGAGAAATATCCTGCGCTACGATGAACTTAATGATGAAAGTTCATCTTCTGAGGAGAAGTAAAAGGATTCTGGCTTCACATGGTATGACAGTGCAGGGAGTCCCACGGTTCCATGAAACCAGTTGGGGTCTTAATGCCACTATGACACCTCTCTGTCTCTGTCTCTGTCTCTGTCTCTGTCTCTGTCTCTCTCTCTCTCTCTCTCTCTCTCTCTCTCTGTCTCTCTCTCTCTCTCTCTCTCCAACGTAAATTCAACTTCCTCTTCATCTTCTTTCTCTTTCTCCCTCTCGGTTGCATCAGCAGAGTTAATTGAATGACTGGAATCAGGTATCTGCTGTTCTTACAGCTCCACATTTGGGTTGTCCGTGTAAGGCCCCCTTAGCTCCCTGAGTGATGGCAGGGGTAATTAAGTGTATCATCTGGGTGGGATCGATGCTGTGGTGCTCTTCTCCTTCCTGCTCTTTCCTTCCTTCTTCCTTTCTCCTGTTTGCTCTGAGGGCCAAGGTCACCACCTGGGGATGGGGTTGCAGCCAAGGCAAAGGGGTCAGTTGTCCCCTGACCAGGGAGGAGGCCCCAAAATTGTGTTTTCATTACATTGTATGTATTGGGTGGGGGCCCCTTTCAGATAACTTTGTCCTGGGCCTGGCAAAAGGTGTCAGCTGCCCTGCTGAGAGGAATGTGAGAGTACTCTGGGAGAGTTGCAAGAACAGGTTCAGCACCTGATCAGTGGCTACTGCAAGCTGGTAGCCTACCTTAGCTTATCGATTGATTCTCCAGGTCTTAAGGCACATGATCAATAGCCTAAGTCCAAGTGTATGGCACCTGACCAACATTCCCTCTCTCTCTCTCTCTCTCTCTCTCTCTCTCTCTCTCTCTCTCTCTCTCTCTCTCTCTCTCTCTCTCTCTCTCTCTCTCTCTCTCGGTTAAAAGCTTGATCAATGTTGCAGGCCTCCTCCACCTGATCAGCACTTTCAGTGTTAAGCTCCTGATCAATGATCCAATGCTCCAATGCTACATTACATTATTACATTACATTATATTGCATTACATTCCACTTAGCTGACACTTTTGTCCAAAGCGACTGACAGGTTTTTTGGTTACAGTCCTTGGAGCAGTATGGGGTTAGGTACAGTACCTTGCTCAAGGTTACCTCAGCCATGGAGAGAGATGGAGAGTGGGTGGGTGGTGCTACTTTAGCAGTATGGCATGACCATCAACACTTCAGGCATCAACACTCCCACATGATCAGTGCTCAAGGTCTGTACCACAGAATGACTGCTTCCAGTAGTTGATGGTAACTTGACTATCTAGGGTTGTTTGTTTCCAAACAACGGAAAGGTGTGATAATACTATAGTCTCTTTCCTTTGAAAGCGCCTTTAGTGTAGTGAACACTGGCGATGCCTTCTGAGCTAGTGGTGGAGGCGTGCGTGTGTGTACCTGTGTACCTGTGTGTGTGCGTGCGTGCGTGCGTGTGTGTGCATGTGTGCATTTGTGCGCGTGTGTGTGCTGGGGAGGGGGGCCGGGTATGTTAAATTCACTGTTTCCTATAGCGTCTTTTCCACTTATGAATTTTGTCCTCTGTAACCATGTCTTCTTAACAAGGTCAAGGTAAAAAGTCGACAGGAGATAGCACGGACAAACAATTCAAAAGGGGCTCAACAACAGTAGACTGAACAGTTGAGTGAATGAGCCCCGGGCTTTTCGACTCCTGTGTTCCTATGTGTTTCCTTGGCTGATTGTCCGATATTGTTTTCTAGTGAACACTATTGAGTTGTGTTGCTGCAGGGGCGGACGTGTGCCCTTCTGAAGGCCCTTTGTCCTGTTTGTTTGCCTGGGCACTGACCTTGTCTTGTCTGCGGAACGGCGGCTTTCTGTGCCGTTTGATGGACTGCATGATTGACCCCAAGGGTGTGATTGCCCCCTACCCCTCCTTCCTCTTCTCTTCTCCACC
The DNA here is from genome assembly GCF_034702125.1 of Engraulis encrasicolus. Lineage (NCBI taxonomy): Eukaryota > Metazoa > Chordata > Actinopteri > Clupeiformes > Engraulidae > Engraulis > Engraulis encrasicolus. The sequence goes on along the minus strand of NC_085866.1, from coordinate 34,361,966 downwards.
TTCTCTTCTCTCACTCCCCCCCCCCCCTTATTAGGATTCCCCTTGTAGACTGTGCTTTTACAATCCGGTTACCAACTTCTTGAGCCATGTACAGTGCTGAGTCAAAAGCCCAATTTTTTGTTGCTGTGTGTGCTTGTTTTTTTTGCCACTGATGTCTATTGCCAACTATAACACTCGGTCTTGTTTGCTGTATCTCTTTACTCTATTATTTCCGTATTTCCTACACTGTGATAGATTGTGTTGATTTGTGTGTTGATTTGTACCGAGTCGTGCTGGGTTGTTATTACTGTATTTCAGTGTTTCCTGCACTGTGGTGTATACAATCTTACACCATATGGATTGAATTGTGTTTTTTTTCACTCCTATTAACAACTCAACAGGCTGCTGTACCTACAGCACTGTGTCAAAGACAGTGCTTTGAAAAATGAGAATCTGGTTTCTGGAATGTGGTTACAGTTATCTTTGAGAAATCTGTTTTAGCACCCTTGTTTATTACTGCCATAGCTGATGCTCAGTCACTCTTACTGTTTCTTACACGGTGGTAAGTCTTTACCAAGTCTCTTCTCCATTTCAATTCAAAACCAATGTTCTGGGACAACGAGACAGAACCGATTGAGATATTTTGGTGCGGGAAACAGGGGTTTTTTTTGTTTCTGAGGAATATGTACCATCACATTTTCAAACAATGCTGGGGAAGTTTTGGTTTGAATCCGTCCTCACTCTCGTCTTCTGACCTATCCATCAACCCATCCTTATCCCAATTTTTCACAAGTCCGCTGACATTTTACTGTACTGTTCTGCCCAGCTATAAAAAGTGGCTTCGAGCCCAACAAACATGTTCACACTGATGGTCTGAGCCACTACACAGTGTACACGCACACACGCACACACACACTCACATAACACATGGCCCTATTTTTTGGGACCTTTTTCTTTTCTCTTTTCCTTTTATTTACATGCATGCCTTTTGCTTCTGTAGTGGGTTTTATTTCTTTTGTTACTAACAGTTTGTTTTATTTTAAAGTCTATTGCTTGTAAACATCTAGCCTGCCTATTGGACACCAGATGGAAATTAGCCCTTGGGCTACAATCTGGCATGTTTACATATATGTACATGTATGTATATGTTCATTAATGTGCAATGTCCTGAACAAATAAAGTAAAGTAATAAAGTAGCTAGATGATAGTACCACATTTCCATTTTTCTTGTTGAATGCACCTCCGCACACACTTGAAAATCAGTCAGTCCATTAGCGGCTCCCAATCATGTTTCTTTTGCCACAATCAAGGCAGTTTTACAGTATCTTGTTCTGCACAAGAAGGTCATCTACACCACAATGCCCAGGGTAACTGAAACCATGTGAGCATGACAGAGAGAAGGGGTTGATGAGAGAGGAGGGGGTGGTATTTCTCTCTCTGTCTCTCTCTCTGTGTCTCTCTCTCTGTGTCTCTCTCTCTCTCTCTCTCTCTCTCTCTCTCTCTCTCTGTGAATGTGAGTGTGTGTGTGCGCGCGATTGTGCGTGTGTGCGCGTGTGCTTGCTTGTGTCTGTGTGTGTGTGAGAGACAGAGATGGAGAGAAAAAAGAAAGCGCGAGAAATAGGCAGAGACGAGGAGATTGATGAGAGGACATTGAGGTATTGGGCTGTTCCCCTGAGGCGGTGTGGAATCAGCAGGTGGCATGGCTCCTGGTGCACCTCTGCTCCCTCAGCACCACAGCTCCGCCCAGCCAGGCCAACACACACTGCCCTGCAAAGGCAAAGTGCAGTAACTACATACACTGTCAGAATTGAGTTTCACTTACATGGTCTTCATTACACCTTTATCTTGCGTGGAAAACTGTTTGGTCCAAATATGTCCCCATTTAGAGATATTGCTATGTGAAATTTGCACTAACTACGAAACCCCTAAGGCTTTGAGAGGCATTTTTTCATCGGTTTCAATGTTGGCATAGTTATTGCATTTTGCTTTCGTACACAGTCTAAGGGTCAGATAGGGCTTCAACAGACATCAGGAGGATTCTGTTTGTGTTTGTCACCACTGAAACTCTGTCTCTCTTCTGTTGCACTTTTTCTACGTCTTCCTCCCTCTCTCTCTCTCTCTCTCTCTCTCTCTCTCTCTCCCCTCTGTGCTGTGTCTCTCTCTCTATTATTAATATTTGTTCATCACTCTAATGGCGACATTTGCTTTATCGAGCTAATGCGGACACTTTGAAACATTTCGACACGGATTGACATTAAACATTAACCACAGGATGTCTTCTGGCCTGTCTCTTTCTATAGATATAGAAAACCGATAGAATAGTAGTGTCGTCCGTGCATGTGTGTGTGTGTGTGCGTGCGTGCCTGCCTGCCTGCGAGCCTCTAAGATGCTGAAAGGTGACCGTGTTGAGGAGAGGAGGGCGAGGGTAATGCTTTGTCTCATTCTGTCTGTTTTTGTCTGAAGGGCTGTTGACATGAAGGCTACATGTCTTTTCCATTTGCAGGGTGTTTATTTTTCTGGCTGTTGTAATCATATTGTAGAGTTTTTGGAGCATGTAGTGTGTGCGTGCGCGTGTGTGAGTGTGTATGTGTGTGTATTTGCTTCCATGGGTGTGTTTGTGTGCATGCCTGTGCGAATGTGTGTGTGCATGCGTGTGTGCGTGCGTGTGTGTTTGCGTGTGTGTATCTGTCTGTCTGTCTGCTTCATTCTGGCACACACTCAAGCCTGTGTTTACATTGCGCCATAAATACAGACAAAATATCTATCATCTCTCCCCGCTCGGCGAACACACAGCTATTGAGTGTGTCCTTAATATTCATGGCTGCCACCAGTCATCTGGGTTATTGATGCCTCGCCTCCGGGGGGAAACATCGGCAAATCACCCGCCGCCATGTCATCAACCTTGAGCAAACACACAGGAATGGGATGCACTGTGTTCGTGACCAAGAATCCACACTCTGAAAAATTCAAAGTTCCCCCTTGCAGGGCCTTCAGCTATATTGCAAGGGGAGCCTACAATTTCTCTGAGGAACCTCAAATGCACAAGAATGGGATGCACTGTGATCCCAGCAATCCACTTGTGAAAAAATTGGCATTCCTCCTTAAAGGAATATTGTACTGTGTAGAAACCTTACAATTCTCAAAGGAACCTCAAATGTTCTGGGCCATATCATCAAACTTGAGCAAACACATATGGTTGGGATGGGATGCACTGTGTTCATGACCAAGAGCCTGTAAAAAATGTCAAAATTCCTCCCCAAAGAACCAACAGTTGTATGGGTTCTTAAACGTTATCTGGATAAATCGACCTTGAGGGAACACACTGTGGAATGTAGATGTGTTTGTGACCAAGAGCCTACTGTGTGAATAATTCAAAGTTCCTCCTTAAACGACCTTCTGTTGTACTGTGGTGGGACCAAAAAGTTCTCAAAGGAACCTCAAATGTTCTAGGCCATGCCATCAGCTTTGTAAAAAACACACAGGGATGGGATGCAGTCTTCTCCGCTCGTCACCAAGAGGGCACATTGTGAAGAATTCAAAGTTCCTCCTCAAATAACCCTCAGTTGTTCTGTGGGGGAACCTTAACATTTTCTGAAGATCCATAAATGTTCTGGGAATAACTCCAAGACTCCAAGAGAGCCTTTAGGGGTTTCTCCACAGTGCCAACTAAAGGTTCCTCAAGAACCCTTTGGTTCTTGGATTTTTGAGGAACCTTCAAGGAAATCTCTAAATTCCTATAGGACACACACACACACACACACACACACACACACACACACACACACACACACACACACACACACACACACACACACACACACACACACACACACACACACACACACACACACACACACACACACACACATATTGACTGTTTAGTGAGCCTGGCTTGGTCATAATACTTTGTGTGGCCTCACTAGAAGGGCCTTTTTTTTCTTTTTTTTTTACACAGGTTGAAGCAGAGGCATCTTCAGAGGGTTGGCCTAATCCCACTGACATCTGTGTAACATTTGTTTGCTCATGGAGCTCTGAAATAAATCTTATTTTGCAGATGTACGTAATGTCAGCAAATTTTAACAAATGAACCATATAAGCCAATTGCTGCATATATTTTTGGTAATTACCCAGAACTGTAGTTCGTTTATCTGTCATTTTGTCTTGTTATGCAGTAGCTCTGTGTTAGCGAACAGACATCTACATAAAAACTAAGTGGCAAATCTCCAGCGTAACTAAGTGGCAAAACGTTCATTATCTCTAACTGTTTAAATTACACTTGAGATTTTATCTTGCTTCAGACATGTAAAAGTTTTATCTTTTACCTGACATGTTTCGACGGTATAACTTCCGTCTTTATCAGAGGGTCACTGAGATGTTGATGTGTGATGTGCTCACATCAGTTGATGTTGTTGTGGAGGTGTGACCTCCCTGTCAATAATGACAGGTTGGTCACACCTCCTGCTGTTAGAGTTGTCCTCTTAGGATGGTGGTCCAGGTGTGTGAGAGCATGTATGCCTCCTCATCCCTGTTCACTGTCCCTATGGACAGGGTTGGAGTATTCCCAGATTGGTGGGAGTCAGCTTGCATTAAGTCATTTCCAGGCAATCACAACTGAAGTAAACAGAAGTGCTGTTTCGCTCCCCACTCCCCTTTAAAGTGAGCCCAAAGGTATCTGTTTACTTATGTTCTCAAACAAATAATTTCTAGGCTAGCATATGGAAGCAGCCATATGCTACCGTTTCTCATTTACCCGCTGCCTGAACTTGGTTGTTGGCATGCCGGAGAAGATGTTTATCAAAGTAGGTGGCACATGGCACAGGGAACAGTGAGCTGTACAGAAGTATAGGACCACAATGCATTGTAGGTAGTATAGGATAGAATGAAGAAGTAGTATAGAAGAAGAGTGGAATAGTTGAGCTGAGACTCTTCATTTATCCCAATGACAACTAAGGGTACAGATCATATACATTCATATCCTATAGGCCCCTATACAATCAATTTAAAGACCTTTGAGGAGGGGGGAAAAGACCCAAAACAAGGAAAGCGAAAAAGAGACAGAGCTATATTGGCTGGCCTGAATTGAAAACATAAAATAAAAGCCTTTTGCCAGCATCTAAAATAGTGACTCAGGATTTGGTGCGTGTTACCACCATCCCCATCATCCCATGCCCCCCCCAAACAAAAAAGGGAGGAAAAAAGAACCCGAGACGATATTGCGTTTTATTTGTGAGTTTTGCTCGTGTCGGCATTAAATGCAGTAGCCTAACTAACAGCCTGAGGGTCTGCAGTCAGACCATGGGCTACGCTTATCTTGCACTTATTTATTTATTTATTTTTTAAGAGGCTTCAACACAGAGAGGCATGCTGTTTATTTATTTTTTTGCCAGGGGTAAATATGGATTATGTCCGAGGGCGTTTGGAGACCTGTTGATTTCCCTGGTGTGATTAAAGCCTTGTGGCTCTGCTGCTCGGCTCTGCTCTGGTCTGGGCCGCGGGAACCTCCATTACCACCAGGCCCCTGCAGGATGATGGTCTCTCTCTCTCTCTCTCTCTCTCTCTCTCTCTCTGTTTGCCTCTGTCTCTCTTCCTTTCTCTCTCTCTCCCTCTCTCTCTGCATCTTTCTCTCTCTTTCCCTCCGTCTCTATCTCTCTCTTTGTGGCGCACACAAAGAGGTGGACATTTTGTCAGGTAAGTTAATCTCAGCTTAGAGCAATAAGAAATTCCACATAGTGTTTTTAACTTGTTAATACCTTTGCACAGAGGTGCCGTGGGTTGTGTGTGCGTGTGTGTGTGTGTGTGTGTGTGTGTGTGTGTGTGTGTGTGTGTGTGTGTGTGTGTGTGTGTGTGTGTGTGTGTGTGTGTGTGTGTGTGTGTGTGTGCGTGTGTGGTTGTGTGTATTTGTGTGTGTGTGCGTGTGTGTGTGTGCGTGTGCAGGGCCGGTTCTGGCTTATTTGGCGCCCTAGGCGAGTTTGAGTTCTTCTGGACTGGAAATAGTGGTGCATTTGTGAGTAGGAGAATGAGAAGGGGGCTATCTATGTGTTTGAACTGGAGGGACAGGGTGAGAGAAAGGGAGAAGAGCTGTCACGCTTTTGAATTTCATAATATACAAAATATAGTAAATAGCCTCACTTGTCTGCAATACTACATCACTCAGCATGAAATCATGCTGTGCATGGTTCTGTTACATGATTAATGAAGGCCTATGTCATTCTGGTCTGGAAACAATGTTTGTTTAAGCTTACAAGCAGGTAATTCATTCAAGTGGATGGAAGGAGATATTGCAGCTAAAATTGTTTTAAACATGGCCAGTCTTACTTTACATTGCTTGTCAACCTAAGCAAGTATTATGATGTCAGGTGGGTGTTAGTGAGTAGGCTACTAACAGCTACTTTACTGGATTTCATTGCTTGACATACTTGGCTAATGTTAGCATGCTAACTAGCGATTTCTCAGATCAAAAGCAAAGCTCTTTTTCCCTCTAATTCCAAACAGTAGCCTCATAACTATTAGGCTTTCCATTATCACAAACGGTTGCTGATTAAATCACATAGTTCCAAAACACCCTCTGCAACTCCTGCATCATGCAATGACTGGTTTAATGAGAACATAACAATTCTCCACCCAGCAGAGCAACACTGCTGTTGGCGCTTGCCCTCTCTGTCTCTCGAGTGAGTCTCCAAAATTCAAAATATATAACACGCTGTCACTCGTCCCGCCCCCTTTCTCAGGACTGTCTGTTTATTGGTTCACAGACTTCCCAGAGACAGTTGAAAGCGATATTACTATTGGCTGAGGGGCGTTTTTTTTGCCGTGAGGAGCGCTTTCGCCACGCTTTGTTGATTGCGACTTCATAAAAAAAAAACTCCATATCGCAAAATTACGCATCGGAGAGCGCCATTTCGGCGCTCCTTCTTCACATTGCGCTCTAGGCGACCGCCTAGCCGGCCTATGCTTATAACCGGCCCTGTGTGCGCGCGCACGTGCTCGCGAACGTGTGTGTTTGTATGTGCGCATATTTGCATGTGCATGCCTGTGTGTTTATCATTTATTGACGATATCAGTAAAGAGACAGCCACCACATGAATGGAAACATGAAAGCGTCTTCCCTCCTCTCTGGCAGCAAACCAAGTGACGTTCAAACCAAATGATGTTCAATAGCCACGGCAAAGACGCCTTTCATCGGATTGGATCAGGCAGTTAAGACAGCACGGTGGGTGGACCGCAATTGGATGTATGGAGGAAACAATTACGGTGAAGCAGCATCGCCTTTTCTTACAATGATCGATATATAAATAGATATAATGTGCGTGCAATTAGTAGACAAAGGTGGATTTCACAGAAGCACTGGACTTATGAGACAGAAAAGGCACAGGGAGTCGATGAGAGAACATGAAGTGGTGGGGAGTTTGTGTGTGTGTGTGTGTGTGTGTGTGTGTGTGTGTGTGTGTGTGTGTGTGTGTGTGTGTGTGTGTGTGTGTGTGTGTGTGTGTGTTTGTGTTTGTGTTTGTGTTTGTGTTTGTGTCTGTGTGTGTGTGTGTGTGTGTGTGTGTGTGTGTGTGTGTGTGTGTGTGTGTGTGTGTGTGTGTGTGTGTGTGTGTGTGTGTGTGTGTATGTATGTATGTAGGGGGGTGCGTGCCATGTGTGTGTGTGTATGTGTGTAATTTCAAAACCCCACTCATGAGGGGGACTAGGCATCAACGCCATATGCAACATCAAGCTTGTTGTGTTACTATAGAAACCCGGAGAAAACTCCTGAAGGCAAGGCAAGAGAGAATAGGGGGGTACAGCGGAGATAGAGAGAGAGAAAAAGAGAGAGACAGCAGCAATGTTTGCTTCTGAAAGCCAACAACTCAGAAAGCCTCCGTACCTATGGACAAAGCATCATCTATTGACTATACTCTCGGAGGAATTATAACCAATTCATTCATGTCCATTCTGTAATTTGAGTCCAATGCCGCTTTCTACGCTCCTGACGCAGCACAATAGGTCAATGAAAAGGGTTCAGCCCGCACAATCAGTCTGGGTCCTTGCCTTCGCATAAAATAAATGGAGTGTACGGTATATGAAGTGTTTTGTTCACTGTAGGTACAAGGTCATGTAGGATTTAAGCGTAAGGATTTGCCCTCTTCTTTTAGGATGCTATGAGATGGATTGGTTAGCTTTATGTGCTGATGTGGGTAGAATAGTGCCTAGGTCAGGGGCGTAGCAGCAAATTGTGGGCCCAATGCACAACCAGCTCCAATGGACCCCCCGCCGCCACATATCGATCAGACTGTGTGCGGGCCCCCTATACACATGGGGCCCTGGTGACTCAGTCCCACTTTACACCCCTGAACGACACCCCTGGTCTAGGTGCTGGCACATGTTCCTTTAGTGGATAAGCTATGGTAGCTGCTTGCCACTTATCACAAACACGGGTAGCAACTCACACTCTGCATGGTCATATGAAATGAAGAAGCTTTTTTTTGTTTACTGTGCCACTTCTACAGGCTTACGGTTACTGGATTTTTCATCTTTACCGAGTAGAGAGGAAACGAAATATATGAAATGCGAGCACAAACATAAGCTAATTTGGGGCAGAAAAAGGAAAACAGACAGCATCTGATTTGAATATTGAAATAAGCATTTAGGATCCCATTACACGCGTGCGGCCCCAGCTAAAGCTGGCCTGTCACGGATGTCTCTCCCGCGCTGTCGCCTCGATTTGATGGGCGCAGCAATCGGAATCTGTTCTGCCGCAATCTATTATCAAATGTAATGAAAGGTATGTGAATAAGATGCAGCCACCATATCATCACATTCGCATTATCCAAGGCTTATGGAACATGTGTATCGTATAATGAAATGCTGCTAAAAGCACGGGCTCCCTCCTCAAGGGTACCTCATGTGAGATTTTTCTCCCTTTCTTTCTCTTGTTCTTTCTCTTATCATCCTCCGTGTTGCCCCCATTATAGGTTGTCTGTAGGGGCAGAGTGTGGTCGACATACTGTATAAGGGGGCACAATATTCACTTAATTAGCACGTTAATTGATTCATAGACATTACATTATTATTTCAGATAATGGACATTTGTCTTGGTCTTAGTTAGAATGAGTCTGGCTAAAAAAGAAGCCCAATTTATTTCCTTTTCATAAAATAAAGTCCCCCCCCGAGCACTTTCATACAAAGACTATAGTGTTTGGTCTAATTCAGTATCCGACTCCTTCATCAGGATGAGAGCTGGAGCCACTGGCTATTACGACTCTGTTGTAGTGCAGGCTTCAGCACTACACAACACAAAACTCCACAGTAGCATTACCACTATAATTTCCTCATGAAAATTCAGTTGAGCTATTTTGTCAGAAAGTAAGGCGGGGCACGACCTGGGGCCAGTTTAATTTGCATCATGCTACAACTCGTACTCATCCGCAAAGTAATTCAGTATTTTCAGAAGACCAAAAACAAGAAAGGAATGTCTAAAGGACAAATAGAAGTGAAGTGTTTGACAGTCAGACACAATAAGGCAAACACTTATGACAAAGAATGAATTCATTTCAAAACTATGCCCTTTCTGTCAACAACAATAGTATAAAACACACCCCACTGTCAACAACCAGTCAGACTGATTCCCTCTGTGAATAAATCAGGATCCGTAGCGTCCAAGAGATTGTTCATGATGACAATAAGCCTGACAAGCAAAAATCTACAAAAGGCTCTGTATGTTGCAAAACAATGCATATGTGTTCATCATGCGGAGTGGTTCAGTGTCATACTTTAACACTTTATTTTAGGGGGCATTTAACTACAATGTACTTACTTGTTAGGCCTAACTGGTGTAATAACATGTGTAGTACATGCTATTACGTTAGACCCTATATATTTTGTGTATCTACATACCAAGGGTGCCTTGGGCCTCATTCAGCCCCTTTCCTCCCTGGAAGAATTCATCACTTTGACAAAGTAGGCTATTATAAAACCACTTGATGGTACATTATGGTCATTATTGTCATTATGGTATAGATAGGGCCCACACAAAATAGGCCTACCGGTATGTGACCTAACTGTGCTTACATGTTATTACAACAGTTGTTCTGATGAATAAGTACACTGTAATTAAAGGCCCCTTAAAATTAAGTGTTACCCATATTTCAAATAGCGAGTATACATACCACTAATGTTGCTTGCAAGAGAAAGAAAAAGCAGAAAAGGAAAGCCTACCTATTTTCAATTAGAAAAGATTACTACCACTCTATCTGTTATTTCCCATCTGATGTTTTTCTAACATAATGAACCAAAAACAACACGTTATAGATCAAAGCAAAGTTTTCAAGGTGAAAAAAGTGGGCTGTCAATATTTTTGGAGCTTCAAAGAAATTGCCAAAGCAAAGATATTTTGTGAAAGACTCATATCTTCAATGGATAATAAGTGATGAAAAGACAGTATCTTTGTTGAATGTCATGCTTTCAACACTTCTACTTAAAATAAAATCCCAGATCTTACAATGAAAATGTGTCTTTTTCATGCTAGCTTAACATAGTGGTGATGAACTCAACTGCTCCGAGTCCACATCTCCTCACCTCACCTCTCGAAAGTTTCTTCACACTGACTCTCACTGAACCAAGAAGGCGGTTGCAATAATTAGCACAGAACATAAGTTTAAAGGTGAAACTCCATCGGATTCATACAAGGTGGACAGCCAGTAAACCGTATTTTCTGAGACATCTATAAGGTCACACAGTCTGCTCTGTAAGATCAGAACAGGCACAACATGTTCGACAGAACACAGCACCTTACTTATTTGCGCCTAGTCACCATTTTGCAAACCCTATGGCTAGCTTCTTTTATTCAACAAGTTTCACCTAACAAATGAATTATGCATTCAGTTCAGCTCAGTTCTGTGGAACCCAACAAGGGGGTTGGGTAACACTGTTGTCGTGCTTAATAAAACAATACAGACCACTGTAGTCCAGCGGCTGGACCACTCCACGTCTGTTTCATATTTTACTATAATGTTCAGGGAGGGTGGAAAGGGTGTTGGTCCCTTTTACTGCTGACACTGCAGCTCTCTCTCTCTCTCTCTCTCTCTCTCTCTCTCTCTCTCGCTAAAAGGGTTGCTTCTTCTGATGTGACAAAGGCCTCTCTGACTTTTCTGGTTCACACAATGAAGCGTTTGCCACGCCTCAGCCCTGACAATATTCATGCATCGCTGATCTCTGGCATAAAACATCCTCCCTGCTTCTTTTATTCATGACTAGCTATACAAATAAAACCATTTTTGCTTAAAAGCCCAGGCTCTTACTCTTTATGTTCTACACTGGCCTTGGCACAAGGTCACAACTTCAAGTTGTCATTACCGTGTAATAAATGTGTTATAGCTGACATAGTTAGTATCATGCAAGACATATTGTCATTGAGTGATTGAACATATGTTGCCCCTTGTCTGATTTCAGCCGTTACTTGCTCTGGTATCCTGTGTAAAAGCTTAATGTCACCGGTGATTAAGATATAACGGCTTCATAAAATCGAGATTGTTATCGATTACATGTGGCATCCCTCCATCACTCTGCACACTAGCTGTCATCATAACAACATTATGATATGAGAGCGCACGGCATCTGCTTTGTAGTGACATGAATATGTTTGTCATCGCGCGGCGGGGTTCAATAAAATGGCACCCAATGTTGCACACAGACAGACAGCACCCAAAGTTCATGCTTCTCAGCACTGACACGGGATGAGAGATGATGCAAATGAGTTTGGAACACGATGTGTAAGCCCCCCCGAAAGCCTGCCTCATCATTCGTTTGTTTACTCTCCATTTTCCCCCCATCAGACGGAGCTCGTGTGCAGGCAGCAGAGAGAATGGGGCGGCTTAACATTTGCTTTCTTGCCTAAGCTTCATTATCCCCACTATCTGTCTGTCATATTTATTTGTCGTGATCTGCTACGGATACAAAGATCCACAGAGACTCTTCGCCCCAAAGGGAGGGGGAAGGGGGGGGTGTTATTGAAGTTCTGGGTTTGCGTTAGCATGCTAATCACTGACCACATTATGAGCTGTTTAACTTCTCACTTCATTACTCGTTAACTACTGCGGTAGTGGGCCTGATCTGATCAATGCTAAAGGTCAACAGATGCCTGTAGAAGCAGTGAAGACACCTATAGCTGCATTGCAGGCAGTGTTTGACCTTGCACACCAGGCAACATTATCGACCAAATTACTTCTGCAAGGGTTTTAATGGTATATCAATGCCGTTAACAAAAACTGAAATCTGATTTAAACAGCCCAACTGGGATCAATACATTGATGATCTCCTCCTCTTTTATCCTCCTTGAAATATTGCTGTTTGTTTTCTGCATTCAAACTGCGATCGTGTAGGCTGTTGCAGTGTGTGTGTGTGTGTGTGTGTGTGTGTGTGTGTGTGTGTGTGTGTGTGTGTGTGTGTGTGTGTGTGTGTGTGTGTGTGTGTGTGTGTGTGTGTGTGTGTGTGTGAGTGTCTATGATACATGTGAGAAGCAACTGGAGAAACCAGCATTCAAGACCAAGACCACAACCAGCAAGAAGAAAACAAGATGTTGTTATGGAAACGCTGCAGACTTAGAAGATAACGCTTGCACCAAATGTATATACAGTAGATATCATATTCATATGGCCAGATGGTTTGGACAGTGAAGCATCCTGTGGTGATATAATAACAAACCAGCCATAGTAGGAAGACTAACAAAACAAAACATACAAAAATAAAAAGAAACAGTGTATTTTGTCAGACAATGGCCTGTTCCCATGTTACTCATCCCATTTAGTTAATCCTGCATGGCCTGCTAAAAAGAAACTCAGTTGTGTGTTAATGATGTTTACTCATTTTTGCCATACAAATTCAAGCCTAATGCAGCTTAAAATGCATCACATGACCACTGAGATAACATCACATGTTTAACACATAATATACACTAATATATGGGTAACAAAGCACCTAACGCTTCATGTACAGAGTAATGTGTTCGGCCGTTGATAAGAATGTCTACTTGGTTTAAAATTGAGGTTTAAAAGCGAAGGAATGGCATTTCATATTCTAATTTGATCATGGCGGCATTATGGAGTTTCTTGTCAACTTGTGACACCTTTTATATTACACTGAAGGTGATAAACAGTCAATCATGCATGCCTTGTCTGTCCGGATAAATCAGAACAGTCATTACTCAAATCCATTTCTCCTGACCACACTTCTGGCGGGGAATGCACAGCAATACCATGATTAATTAGTCTGAATAGAATTCATTAATTATGTTGAATCAAACAAAACAAATTAGTGCGGAGAGAATGGTCCGTGATGCGGCAAAAAGGATGGTTTTATTGGTCCGTGCATTGATCCGCAGTCACGGAAAGTTAACACCATAAAATAATTGTCAGTTGTTCCATTAAGATTACTTTTAATGGATGGCATTGTCATGCGGTGCTCCTCCATCTTCTCCTTACTTGAGTTGTCTTAGTGTGCCAAAGTCACTCAGGTGGTGGGCTAACGGGAGTGGGAAGGAGTGGTGCATTGAATATTAATGTCCATCATGAATAATCAGCACTGCACTATTATTATACAAATTATTATATTACCATTTATTATCCATAAATCTGCTTTTATTGTGGTTTTATGAACGTTTCACAAACAACAACTATAAAAAAAACCTAAAATGAGCTTCAGTCAGACACATGCCTGAGTGAACACACAAACACACACACACACACACATACCGCACACACGCACACACACACACACACGCGCACGCACACACACACACACACACACACACAGCTCAATTAGTTCAGTTGGGCAAAAAAGTTAGCCACTTGTACGTAGTGTAGTCTGCTTTAAACAACCGTACATACTGTGCTGCATGTCCGTGAGAAATGTGTTGTATGAGTAGATGGCATATCTAACAGCAAGACTGCTGGCTCATGTCAGCTGTGCCTCATGGGGTCATCTCTATGATGAGACATCATGTTTAGGAACATCTTGTCAACATTGTCCACAGAATGCAGAATGGTCTTAAAATTTTTTTTAAAAAAAAAGCAGACAAGGATGTGTTTCCCTGCCAGAAATGTCCACAAGTCCATCACTGGAGAGTTAACAAGGCCTACCAGACATGTCCATACATCTAATTTATTTTTTTTGCTTGAATTTCTTTTCTCTTCTTTTCTTTTTGAACTGCATGTTCCTGAAACGCTGCAAACCTTAATGTTTTGTTTTAGGTGAGAGCTTGGAACACCAATAATCAGTATGATAATCAATAATCACCATTGTCGAACTCGTCCTTCGACAAAAATTGACATTTCTGAGCCATATCCTCCTGTAGGCGTCAAGAAAATACATCAGGCACACATATTACAGCTTTGGATTGCCACACATGCCTCCCCTAGAAGACAAATAACCAAATAATCAAAAATAACACGTGCAGTGGAAGATAACCATGCAATCAAAATCCAACAGGGAATCACTGAGTATTCCACTTGATTTTAAAATTATAATATTTAAAAATAATATAATAAAAATGTTATAAAGTAACAACATTCAATTACAATCACAATCATACAGTGCTGTCTCCCCAGACCACATATAAAAATGAAAAATGTTTATTAGTCCTTTTGTAGCCATGTGCTCTGGGCCTGACTAGCAACACAAGGCTGATGGAATGGCCGCTGGCGATATCCAAGGTTGTCTCACCAGTGCATGTGCTTCTAGCATGATTGAGTCTGCTGGTAAGCAATTTACCAGTAAAACATTTACTGTTCAATCCTGCTTCACAAACAACCTTCCTACTAAAAACAGCACCTCTCCCAACTCAAATAATAACTAACATTGAGCCTATGGGTGTTAACTGTAGTGCATTCCTTGCCCGTAAACGACAGCTTATAACCTATTCTTTACATGATGCAGGCTGCTGAAGGCCGTGAATTTCTACACCGTTATGAGCTTCCATGAGGTGGGGAAATGAGAGCACAGCACATACTGCACAGGCTTGCTGGCTGCCACTGTCCTGCCCTTGCAATATGTTCTGCGGGGGTGACCAGCATCTGCACTAGTAATATTAGGCTGCAGCTGTTAATGCTAAAATTCATGGAGGCAAAAAATGGCCAGCATTCTGTACCTGGCTTCATCTACTGTATAGCCAGTGCAATGTCAATTTGACTAGCTGCTAGGTAATTGTAAATGTGACTTTGGAGTTCTGTACCTTACCTAACCTTGATTTCACTGGCAATTACAGTAAAATGACTTGGCAATCAACATACAGAGCCATGTGGGTGTTCACGGTTACCTATTTGTCACTGTATTTGCAAAGCATAGAGTCATTAAAACAGGGCTCAGGAACCTATGGCTCTACAGCCACATGTGGCTCTTTTGAGAACTGTATATGGCTCTTACTTATCTAGGGTTGCCAACCATCCCTTGAAATATGGAATCGTCCCATATTTAAAAATAAAAGTACAGGTTCCATATTGAGTTGAAACAGGACATGGGAGGTTAAAATGCATTAAACTGCAGGAAATTACATCTAAGAAATACACATTTTTCAAGGGAAGGACTCCCAGACCATTGCCATAATGAAGTCGACAGTTGGCAACCCTATACTTACCTGTTATCAATACAACTAATAACTTGACAGTACAGTCTAAAATTGTTGGGCTCAATTGAAATACATAATTGTATTCAGTGTTTTTAAAATGGTATGGCTCTCGTGAAAATTTGTTTTAAAAAAATGGTGTTCATGACTCTCTCCAGCAAAAAGCTTCCTGACCCCTGCATTAAAAGAAGGGGTGGGGGGAATGATAAGGTGCAGTCTTTTTCAAAGACCCATGTGGAACATTTGGTTTTTGTTGTGCCTTTTCTTACCCAGTTTTAAACCCATGATGAAATGTATCCAAATGCAATATCTTTCCTACCCCACACCCCCCACCCCCCATCCTCCTCCTCCCTAGAGTGCGGCGAATATTGCATAGCCTCATTTCAAAAATGAGAATGAGTTCTTCTTTGTTATCAACCCAAACGCCCTCCCTCCCTCCACTCCACACTGCTCAAAGAGGCAGGCACTGACAAGCTCTCTTTAATCATTCATCCCCAGCCTGTGATACCAGCAAAAACCAAAGCAGGGAAGATGCAGTCTCTTGTCTCGCCGAGCCCAGTCAGTGGCTTATAGGGGGGCAGTCAACTTTCGACAGACGAATGTTGGTAAGATGTTGGCTAGTTTTCTGAAGAGGGTACCCGCTATGCACACAAGGGGTGAATTTCTCGAAACCAAAGTTGCTTACTACATTAGCTACTTTGTTGCTTTCAATGCATTTTCCCATTGGCAACTACCGAAGTTGCTAACAGGCTAACAACTTCCCTTTCGAGAAACTCACCCCAGGGTTGTAAGGTGCTGGTCACAGGAGGCTTACTGTACCTGTGCAAATGATAAAGAATACTACACACTCTTGGATGAAGAAGACAGCACACTCTGCATCGGCAGCAGGAGTGTGTGGTGGTCCTATTCATCCTTTGCCAGAGGTGGTCCTAGAGTGGGCCAACCGGGCAATTGCCCAAGGCGGCACCCAAGAGGGGACAGCACCGTTGCGAAACCCCGCCACCCGCCTCCCGCCGCAAAGCCCCGTCCCAAATGACATGACACAAAAATACAAATATAGACATATGAAAAATTGTTTAAAACGTGTTATTTCTACACTATAACCACATGGTTGAAATAATAACATTACTGTCAGTGTTTTTTGTCAGTTATTATAAGCATTTTTTTGCGTCGCCCGGGGCTTAACTCATTGTAGGACCGCCACTGTCCTATGCATAAGATGTTGGCGAGGCCACCTGCTCCTAGTGGTCGTTTCGTGTACAAATGAATTAAGGAGAGCACACACATGGAAATGTTTTCATTACTCTCTGTGTCAATACTGTATGCTCTTGCCGTAATCGATTTTGCCATGGTAGATATGGGGTCCAGGTTTTCTTAATGTTAAAATTGAACTTCAAGTCATGAGGACTTAAGTGAAGCTGCCTGTAAACTACACTGTAACAAATAGCTGTTTATTTACGGCAATTCTGCAACAGCATTCTACTGTTTTTCGAATAAACAGACAACTACTGTGAAAATATTACTTTGAGTCACATATTGAGCATAAACAGTAAGTACTGCACAATAGCAGTATTCGCCGTTGTGGAAAAAACTAGAGATGCACCGGATCCTGATTTTTAGGATCCTGCCGGATACCAGATCCACTGCTTAAGATCCTGCCGGATCCGGAACCGGATACCGGATCCTACAAAAGGGTTGAAACATATAGTCTACTCGCACACGTGGGCCCTTTTTATTACGTTGGCGCAAACTATTTTTTAGACTCATTGGCTTATTGCCACACTGCCTGCAATAGCCGCTTCCAAAGGGATTTCACTCCATGCAGTGATTGGGGTTGTGAAAGACTGAAGAGCCTAGGCTAGACATGCACCAGACCCTGATTTTTAGGTAACATGCCGGATACCGGATCCACTGCTTAAGATCCTGCCGGACCCGGATCCTGTGAAAAACTCTATTATCCTGACGGATCCGGAACCGGAACCGGATCCGGTGCATCTCTAAAAAATAACAAGTTATTTTAGGCAGCACCATTGAAACCCATTCATCCTCCACTTGTCCGTGACCATCAAACTTCAATACCACCTGAAGAACTGAAGTCATTCTGACTGGTTAAAGATGATCTGATACTGTCAAGCATGATGAAACAATTTCTAAGGAAACTACAATACTTAAAAAGTGCTTGATGCAGCAAAGTGTGAGTAGCACATGCATTTTGATAGTGATGAAAGTGTGAATGGCTGAAACATTTTAAGAACTTGTAACACTCTTGCAACAAACAGCCCCATCTAAACCAATCTGCTAATCAGTGCCTGGCCTCACCTAAGTAGGGCTGTTATGCCATTATTCAATTACGGGCGTCACCTGCCAAGGGCCTGATGACTCTGGTCACATGGTACTCTTGCACCTGTATATAAATCTGGACTATCAACACTTCAGTTGCTTGCCTGCCTGCTGGCTGGCCTGCATGGCACAGCATAGCACTTGTTTGCCTACAAGCTTGCCTACAAGCTTGCTTACATGCTTGCACACTTTCCTCTTTGTGAAAGCTTGCTGTATGTGGCATCATTTGTGGCATTGTTGCATATAATGTGCCTGCTGCAAATTAGGCATTGCTTTGAGAGCTAGCTTGTAGTGCTGCTTGTTTGCTGTGCTAATTGGTGCAAAATATATTTTTAAAGACTGACCAATGCTATATTCATCATTTGCTCATCAAGAGATACAGTAAAAAGCCCACCTCGCACACTATCATTGTAACATAGCACTGCGTACTCTGAAATTTTATTCATGCCCACACTTTCAAAGGACCACCACAAACCATTTTCTCAATACAGCATAGCGCCATAGTATCATGCTCAAGGCACTCCAGTCATGGTGAACGATGGTAGGGTGGGGTGGTTACATGGCCAGGGTACCACCGTTATGGAGAATGATGGGTGGGGTGGGAAGTTGCCATGGCCATATTCATGAATACAACTATGACCCAGTATTTGCCTGTCATCACACAGTACAATTCAACTTTTTAACTGAAATGTACTGTTATTTTACTTATACTACTGCATAAACATTGTAGAGCACTTTTAGTTTAACAATACTAATACTGTGAACGTTCTGTAGAGTACTGTTTTTTAACAGTTCAATTGCTGCTGAAAAAATGTTATATACTGTGATACATTAAACAGCAATGAGCTGTATTTGATTTTTGGTGTGAAATAACAGTAGAATTACAGGTAAATATAATTGCCAGTAACTGCCGTTATTTTGCAGGGAAATTTTCTTAGAGTGTAGGTGTAAAGTCTCTTCAAGTATACCATACTCTATGCAAACAATGACTGCAATTTTTTTTTACCCTCAGCTGATGGACTGAGTTCACAGAGGCCAGTCATCTCAGAGTGTATAATGCTGTCTTGAACAAACAACATCTCACATGTTTACCACTCCCCTCCCTCACAGACTGAACAGTCTGTCTTCATTTCCAGGCATCTGCACATCTATAAAACAACCAGACAGACACTTCATGCATAGCTGAGTGGCCTGCAGAAGCAGGGTTGTCTCAGACAGGCAGTGGTGTAGTCTACGTAGAACGCGGGTATACGGAGTATACCCACTTCTAAATTTCAGGGATTTCAGTATACCCACTTAAAATTGATTGATCCATTGTTTTGAATAGCACGAATATATACAGTATACCCACTTCAAAAAATGCTCAAATATACAGTATACCCACCATAAAAAAGTAGACTACACCACTGCAGACAGGCCTGCCCTTAGGACCCAGGGTTTCCCCCAGCACTGCACTTTATCAAGACCTTGACTAGGTCCCCAGAAATTAAGATTTCATATTTGTGACTTTCTAAATTTGCTTTGAAATGTTGTATAAGTATTTAGGGTAGTGTCATATCATATTTCAGATGAAACTGCACAACATATCCTTTGAAATCAAAACAGTCACATGTGTCGAATGCGGCTAACCCCCCCACCGACCTTGTCTAACAAATGTCCTGCAGGGTAAAAACTGGGACGATTTGTCACCCCTTGTGACTTGATGTGTGGACTGCTGCTAGGTGAGTGCTCTGAAGGCTTGCCACTCGATATTTGGGAGGTGTCCTAACTGCTTTGCACTTCCACAGTGTTCATATCACAGATGCCAATGTGCCAAGTGGTGCCATGCTGTGTGTTTGGCTTGAGATGGGAATTGACAGATGTTGCAGTTGGTGTTTTACATTTTGAGTTTGCAGTTTACATTTCATGGTCTGATTCACAAGGAATTGCTTCATTAAGAAGCTTTGAAAAAAAAAACCCTTTGCACTCCTGTAAGACGGGCCTTATGTAAACCCCATTACTCATCTTATTTTATCTGAGGTTGAGTGAAAGTATTTTACAGTCATCAGCCAGAAAAACTGTGTAATGAACGTCAATACCAGCCATTTGGAAGCTAATGTTTGCCAACAATTTTTGCCTTGTCAATGTTTTACTTTTTTTTACTATTTCATAGGGCTGTTCAAAAACTCAGGCTTCTTAATCTTATCACCCTGTGATAGATTATGTTGAAATGCCTGGTTGAACGATACTGAAAAACAATCTCGTTCCTGAGACATTGTTGGAATGCGCAGGGAAAACATTAAGCAATTTTAAAAGCCCAAAGCTCATTCCTCACAGCTGTCTCCTGCCTTCATTCAGTGAGTGATATCACTGAACCCGTAGCTTGGAGGGGAAATTGAAAAGTGTTGAATTTGATATATGGGGTGGGAAGTTAAGAAAAGGTGTTGGAGAGACAGCTGGAGTTATTTACACATTCATACAGCTATTAGCACACATCACATAGCCCTAGAGCCCTGTCAGTTAATAATTCCATTTAGGTCTGTGCAAACCATTCATTTAAATAAAAATAGTCTCAGTATGAATATAGTGCCTTACAATTTATTTATTCATCTGTCTCATACAGTAATACTGGCTGGGTGATCCTCATCATTCACAGGGTCAAGGCCCTGTGCAAAAGAGCTTCTCCTTTCCACACCATACTATTGCTTACATCACCAAAATGCACCTTTCCAAAAGTGTATAAGCATATTCAGTTTTGCCTTCTTCTGTCCTTGCAGATGAAATCACAGTTCTGTCTCCTGGACTCTGACTTTTACTAAAACACCCTCACTGCATTGCCATTGGCCAAGAGGGAGGCTTCCAACCAGGAACCGTTCCAACTCGATTTCCAGAAATAACTCCAAATCCCAGATGCACCTCTTTGACCTCCAGAGGAACTTGGCTAAACAGGAAGTCAAACGAAAAACAAAAATACCCAATTGAGGCCGTGGCTGTGGCTGACATTGTGTCTGCATTCATCATGGTGTGTCCACACAGCTTTGTACTTACGTACTTACAGTACAGCAACACACTGCATTGTTTGTTTTAATGTTGAAACAATGTTTTCAAAGGGTCAGAGGGTCGTGAACTTGCAATGAATCCCATATCATTCAATGACTGAAGTTCCCTTGAGCAAGCCACCCAACCTCACATAGAATACGTTGTGGCCTATTACAACACTAGGGACTGCAACCAATACCCTGTACCTACATAACTGTAATTCACTTTGGATAGAAACATCAGCTATGTGTACTGTAAGGTATTATTGCTGCTCTCAATGAGATACAACTGCACGAAGGAAGTCTGGCAGTGTTGTGCATCTCTATATAGTTCTTACTATTGGAGACAATTACAGAGAAAGGTGCAAACTACGTGGCGACTGGACAGGAAAACCACAGTGTTTCCTCAACGGTGTTCCCCCACCACTTTCACACCTCTACTGACGACATCATATGCGACATGGTTGGCTCCAATTCTCCTGATGTAAAAATTACAATACAACAGAGTGAAATCCATCGTGTTGATTAGCTTTGATGATTATGAGGACCGTTGCCGGTCGGTCGCCGAATGCTGTAAAATAACTGCTCTCCCATCGCTCTCTCTCCGCCTCGGAGCAAGCGAGGCCTGTGTCGGCAGTGGAACCGGCATACTGGCCCATAAACACGAGCACGGGGAAGGCATATGGCGGTAACGCAGCCGCACACTAACTTTTTATCGGACCATAAAATATCTTTACGACCCGGTCCAAATACAGACAACGTCGTTACTAATTGATTTGATTCTGCATTATTGATTAGCATTCCAGGGTCAGAAAATAAGCACAATAAAATTGAAATACAACGGTTTTTTTGTTGTTGTTGTTGCGCCGTGGAGAGTGCTATCGGCATAGTGAGAAATCAGCATGCGGCACATTGCTTGGCTTCCTATTCTGTTGTTGTGTTGCTCCAATGACTTGCAAATCATTTGCGATATATATGTATATATATTAAGTCTACATAAGAATACGCTTTTCGATGACCGTATGCTATCAGCGGAATCTTTCAAAAGTAAAACTGTAACAGTCTGGT